>NC_140136.1:17942326-18007326 GCF_964035555.1 Netta rufina
TGTCCCCGTGGAGGAGAAGGGGGATGGAGAAAGGTATGCCCTACCAAGCACTGGTCAAATACGTGTCACTCATCACCTGTGGTGCTGCCTTGGGAGGACAGGAGGTTTCTGTTTGCATGGCAGAGATCTGGATGAGTGGAAAGAAGGGGCTAATGCCTTCAAGTCCCTGCTAAACTCTGCCCAGGGCAACTGATCTGAAATCTCTTGGATCTGGCGTGTGAGGGGAGCACTGGTGCTGCGTGCACGGGTGTAACAGAGGCGAAGGAGAGGTTTGGTGTGTGCAAATGCCCTTCCACCCAGCGGACAGCTCCTTCGCCACAGCTGCCACAGTGGGTCTGCTGCGCTTTTCATTTTCCCTGAAAGTTTGGTTTTGTTTTTTTAAAGAATGGACCAAACCGTTTCTAACTGTGCTGCAGAGGGTGACAGGGAGATTGCAGTTCAGAGCCCATGATTAAGAATAAGTTTCTTTAAAGCCCTGAATTCTGTTTATAAAAATAGATGGTGAACATACGGTACGACATAAAAATCCATGTGGTCCTGGAAAAAAGTAGAAAGCACTTTAGCCTGAAACAGATGTGCGAAAGCGAGCTCCTAAATGTATTTTTTATTTTTTATTTGTGTGTGTGTGTGTGTTTGTGTATGTGGGAGATATTTTTGGTTCCTGCTAGGCTTCTTTGCAGCAAAGCCCCTTTCTAGAATTTACTTTCCTTTATTAGAGTTGCAGCTCAGCTTTGTGTGGGCCTCTGGGGGTTTTGGCCAGCCGTTGGCAATTTCTCTCAGACACCCAATTACCCCTGACGTCAATGCCGTCTCTCCCATCTCCCTTGGGTGCCCACATTTTTTCCTTTGTAACACTAATAGCTGACTAGCTAAGTGCCTGTTATTTCCTTGGCAGAAGATTTGATTGTGTTTTGGGCCGGATACTAAATCCAAAAACTATGTAAAAATGTCAATAGGTGAGTGCACATTGATTTCGGTTAGTCACAGTGATATTTGAGCCCCTTTGGGGGCTCTGTCTGGGGAAGTATTTTACAAGAAAGATAATATAACAGAAAATTACTGGAGCTGCACAGGTCTCTGGTGGATTTCTTAGGGGCCTGCTAAGTTTCTGTAGAATCAACAAATGCTTTATTAATCTAAATTTGCGGTTTTGTTCCTGCCTCTCTTCAGACGGTTCGGGCTCGCCGGAGGAGGCTCGGCGGGAGCGGGGCGGCCGGCGGCGGAGCCCCTTCTGGCCGGGGCGGTGGGGAGGCCGGGGGCTGCCGGGCCCCCTCCTCGCCGGCCGAGGCCTGCGGCGGCAGATAACGCGGGGGACGGAGGGGGTCCCCGGCAGCTGCGCGGGGCCAGCGCTGACTGGGAGCGCCTGATAAGGGCCCCGCGCGGGAGCCAGCCGCCAGCGCCGCACCGCCAGCACGCTGCGGGGCCGTGGTGACTGGCGAAGAAAGTTAAACACAAGTGGTCCGGGGGCGGCGGGGAGGGCTGCGCTGGCAGATAATGGTAATTGATTGAATCACAGTCGCAGAGCAGCCTTGTTTTTCCTCGCAATTAATTTTTTTCTAATTTTCAGACTGGAGTATCCGAAGAGCTCAGGTTGCACCGAGCGCATGCTGCACTGAAAGATAATAAGCACATGCCCTCTTCAGCTTTTTGGGGGAAATTCAGGCCAAGAAAAGGCACAATTAAATAAAACGCACCCCCCTTAAAGTTACAAGCGTGCGGCTCCGAGCTCAGCAGAGCGTGCTTTTAAGGACAAGGAAAATCAATGGCTTTGTCAGCTTGCCGGGCTGTAGCTGGCTGGCTGCAGGGAACGAGAAGTCAATTTTGTCCACAAAGCCAGCGTACAGTGACACCGGAGAAGGGTATCGCCTGGGGACGTCAGCGCGCGGCGGACGCATGCACTGGGCATTTCTTCAGCTCTTCTTCCTCTCCTCTTCCCCTCGCAACCTCCTACCCCCTACAACAAGATGTGTGTAGAGGATAAGAGAGATTTGTGCCGCCGGTATCTCATACCGCTTCCTCTCCAGATTTATTTTCACCAGTGTGGATCCTTCTCACTCAGAGAAATCAGAATTTCTTTCTCTTTTTAAGGGGATCCCCCAATGTAGTGTTCAAGAGTAGCAGTATTTTGTGTACTTAAGGTAAATAAAACCTTTTATATTTTTTAGTCTTTGGAAATTGGATCCTCAAGCAGTAAAATCTTATGTCAGCACAGCATGTAGAGTGCAGGATACCTAATAACTAGTAAACCATTTAAAAAAGTCTTCTGCTTGATCAGACATGGTGCTTAACATATAGTGCTGTATCCTGCCTTGTAGGTAATTAGTATTGAGGGGAAAAAGCCCCCCCTGTGGACCATGACACCATAGACCTAAACTGGCATTTTTTCACTTTAGATTTTTCTTTCTTCACTGGAGGACATTTCTTTGCCCATTTTAAAAATCATTCTCTGAGAAGTAACAGACTGTACAGAGGGTATTGTATATCTTAAATGAACCTTGCAAGCGCTAACAGTGTATTCTTCTTTTTCCCATGTAGGCACTGGGTAGGGTGGGCAGGCAAGCAGTGTTGTCATGCCAGAGGACTAGAAATCAAACGTGGGGTAGAAAAAAAGCCCCTAGCCTGTGAAATAAATATTACTAGGGATTACAACAATCCTCTTTTTCTGTGATTTGTTGGTTCCCATTCTAGAGCAATGTATGTGTTGATGTGCTGGTGAAATGAAGGAATCTTATTTAGGCAAGGCATTCTGGTTTATTTTACCATGAAGGAGGTGGTGTTTGCTCTGGTACTCATGTTTTCCCGAGACTGGCAACAGAAGATTTCTTAGTGCATGGGCTGAAGTTCATGGGATTTTTCTCAACTGATGAAACACTGGAGCATTTGCTAGCTGTTTGGGCAGGAGAAGGGTATCCTGAAGTCCTGAGACTTTTGGCTGTTAAGCACAGCTGATATCCTATTGAACAAACTGTCGGGTCTCCTCTGCCGATAGAGCTGGTAATCTGCCTTGTCATGACCATTGGTTATAAAAGGGGCAAGTCAGCTGTGAAGAAAAGACTTTCCTGAAGGCCATGTTAAAAAAAATTACAGTCTTATGCCAAGGCAGCCATTGCTGATCAGTTTTAGGTGGGGACTTGGCTGGGTCTAGAGGGTCCTTGTGTGGAAAGAAGATTTTTTGATTTCTCCTTGTAGTCTTGAGAACCTACCGTGCTACTGTTGCCAACCTCCAATCTTTGAAGTTCCATGTTCTAGTGTAATTAAACCCACAAATGTAACGAGACCACAGGCCTCTGTCTGGTCTATGTGGCCCCTGCAGTATGACTGACAGAGTGACACCGGCCTTCTTTGCCTAAAAGACAAGTGCTCAGCTGCCCCTGGGCTGTGAGATGTGTTACTAGAGCAGTGCTCGGGAGCACTCATTTCATCCTCCTCCAGCCTGTCCAAGTCTGGCTGGTGCTCCCAGTCTGTTGGCCTCAGAAGTGCTGACAGCGATGTGGAAAACAAGTTCCTTAGTGAGAAGCGTTGCAAGAACATTTGGATAGAGAAAAGCCAGTAAAATTCATGGAGGTAACGTGCACTACACACTGCCCGCCTGTCTTCGTGCTCCCTCGGGCTCTGGTGCACTGCTGGCAGCAGGGCCGAGCCGCTGGCCCTGAGCGCCCACTGAGCTGCCAGCCCTGCCCAGTGGGGAGCTCAGGGCTTCTGAAAACAGTTTTAAAATGGTTCCTGTGCTGAGTTTTGGGGTATAAGTCTGTAGGATGCCGAGAGATGGCAGCCACAGGGGGCTGGAGGCGCAGACCTCTTGTGAACGATCTCCAGAAATAAAAGGGGGCAGGTTTTGACTTAAAATCACACTAGACAGCCCCACACTGGAGGGCCAGCCCCGGCACAAGGCACGGTGGTGACTGCCGCTTTCCCTGCTGCCACCTCTCGCCAGAGCGGGCGCCGTGAGGCACCGGTTGTGCCTCAGCCCCTGGCAGCCACGCGGCGTGCCAGCGGGACAGCCCGCGCTGAGGTGGGAGCCACGCCGCCCACCCCCCTCACCCTTCCGTGGGGCACAGGGGGCCGTGGTGGCGGATGGGCGGTGTGGGGCTGTGGGGAAGGAGGCGGTGGGGCCGGCGCCATGAGGGAAGAGGCCGTGAGGAGCGCGTGGCCCAGGCAGGCAGGGGGATGTGGCGGCTGTGGTGGGGAGCAGGAAGGCGAGCGAGCGGAGGGCGTGAGGTAAGTCTGAGGGGGGATGGCTGTGGAGACTGCTGGGTTTGTTTGACCTGGGTAGCTGGCAGAGACCTGGGTGAGTGGCGTGAGATGAGGTGGTGGCTGGCGTGCAGCCGGGCTGCTCCCGAGTGTCCCCGTCCCTGCCGTGTCCGCGTGGCACCATGCGCCCTGCCTGGCCCCCTGGTTGTGCTCCCCCGAGCTCAGGCCTGCAGGTTTCACTGAGTTCAGGAAGCTGCAGGCGGCACCTGCTCTCTGCTCGCATTTTCCTTCTTGTAATCTTTGTTAACTAGACTGGAGATGGGCAGACTTGTACCTCAGGCAGCCCGAGTCCCCCCATCCTGTGTCATCCCCCTGCCCTCCCCTTAGGCTTCCCCCCGTGCCACCCCAGGGGACCCAGGCCCAGCGTCACACTCGCTGCCTCCATGGGCTGGGCGCTGAGAGGTGAAGGTTCCCCTCCCACTGCTCCTGCTGTGAGGTGGGGCCGTGGGCTGCCGGCACTGAGACCCCTGCGATAGGAACAAGCCCAGAGCCATCCCTGTAAAGGATTTTAAATAGGGGCGTCTCTGCTTTTGAGCTTCAAATAGAGCATCAGCTGATGAACAAAGTCTCAAAATTCCTTTAAAAAAGTGACTTTTATCTAGATTCCCATTTCTTTGCCTTTCCCAAACAAGCTCAAAAGACACGCTGTTTGTTAGGGTAGTAGATAAAGGAGGATTTCTCCCTTGAAACAGGAGGCTGTATGTTAAGATACCTTAAAGAAGAGGATAGTTCGGTGGGAAACAAGCTTGTTTACTTGTTTTGCCAGATCCTGCCTTTTAAATGGACAGCAGGAGATAAGTAATGTACTAGGGTAAAAGCTGGGTGAATTCATGTAGCAGTGAAGGTAGGAGAGTAGTAACGGGTTAGAAGCTGCTTGGGAGGTGGCAATGAGTGAAGGGGAAATATTAACACGATAGGGAGCGGAAAAAGGAAAAATGGAGAGGTAAACAAAACACCAGCAAAATGACTTCTATCCCTCTGCTAGGGACTTGGGGAGATTTATCAGTGAAGCATCTCCTGCTTTTCCTGGGACATTTCCTTTTCCCTGCTTTGTTACAAACCCATGTGGCCTCCCCGGCCAGGTTTCCTTCCATTCCTGGGTGTGGGTTGTATCTGTTGGCAGACAAAACCATCATTAAGGTATTCAGCTGAATATTCTGAAATTAGGATTTGAGGTTGTTCTTGCCATATAATTCAGAGTCTCACTCAAGTCACAGCCAGAACATTACATCTGCCCCAGAGAATAAGGAGGAAATTCACCAGGTTATTTTAAGTTGGTGCTGTGGAAGCACGCAGGAATATGTCCAAGTTAAACTCAAAGGGAGAGGTTTGGATTGGTTGCAGATTTTATCAGATATATAGTTGCATTAGAGCCTCACATGAGTCTTTAAAAATATTTTAGAACTGAAAAACATAATAAGCAAAATTCTTTATTCAAAAATGTATCAATATGAATATGTGAATATCTTAAAGAAGTATATCAGTTTGAGAGGGTACGTTCAGTAAGGCATCGGTCTATTTACATTTGAGATAGCCACGTGTACATACACAGTATATTCTGGAAGCATCTGTAATTTTTAAGAAGCATCAGAGTTATGCTTTTGTCTTTTAGTTGTATGGAAGTCTGTAGGAGAGTTGTTCTTTCTTCTTGATCATTTGATAACATGAGGGCTGGGTTGAATCTCTCCTGGCTGACTGAACAATGGTGTCTTTCTGAAAGATGTAATCTTACATCTTAATTTCCTAATCTTGGAATGTGCATTCCAAGTTCACTCACCTGGGTCATCCTGTAATTTTGACCAAATGTCTTTTTTTTTTTTTTTTTTGTCTGAATATTATATTGGGAATTGCCTCTCAGTTGACTGCCAAGCATTCGCCCTCTCTCTTTTGTATTGCTATAGTAGCCCCACATCACCCTTTGTTTTGGATTCACAGAGCTGGTACCAGACCAGTCGGAAAGGAACGTGAGTGACTTCAGGGAGAGACAGACTTATATGCTCTGACCGTGGAGATGACACAAAAGTAGAGGAGAAGATGGGAAGAGGATTAGCATGGTCCTTGAAATCTTGAAAGGGAAGCTGAAGGATTGCATGGCAGAGAAAGGTTAAAATAACAGAATTAGAGATGGGAAGGACAGAGGATGTGAGATGGGGTGGTAACTGGCAAGAGGAAGATCAGAAATGGCAAAACAGTGTGGGGAGGGAAGAAGGGGAAAAGACTGGTAAAGGTAGAGTGGGTCCAGAGGCGGCAACCAAGAAGTGAAACACAAAGTCTAAGGTTTTTGACTCAAGAAGAAATGACTAAAATAGAATGAGTAACTTCAGCAGAGGATAATATCTCCCACACTTACAAAATCAGAAACTTAGCTGAAGGAAGAAATATACTTTATTTTTCTGTGCTTTTGGCTAGGCAATTCTGTCAACCACTGAGCACTGCTCTGCTTTCTTTTCCAAAATTGCCTGCTGCCTCATTACCTCCCTGAGGCACTGTTGTAGGAATGGACTTGGGGAACAAACATCTCACTTCTGGAGAGCATGACGTGGTAGTATCTTCTCTGCCCAGTGACAGACGGGCTTCCAGGAGCGAGTCTGCTACAGTAATTTTACTTATAAAGTATCATCCAAAATAAAGAATACATTGATACACCCTGTGACTTTACGGTGGTAGCATCAAACTAATTTTGAGGAACAGTTTATGGAGAGGTGAACTCCATACATCCTTTCCAGAGTAAATTATTCTGTGACTGTATGATCCTTCTCAAAAAAAAAAAAAAAAAAAAAAAAAGAATTGTAGCAAAATGGGAAGTTTGAATTTTGTTTCTGGTGCAGTTTGAAGGGCCTTAATGAACAGTGTTCTGTTCTTAAAAGGTTAAAGGAGAATTAACCGGGTGATTGACTTCCACAATCAAAATCAGGACTCCGCAATCCCAATAGCAAATGTTGCTTGAGTTCCCTGGGATAAATAACTAGATTAGCTTTACAAGACACCCTTCTCTTCAGTTGGAGTTGGAGACTACTTCAGGACTTCCCTCCCTTTGCAGCAATACCCCTGGGTTTCCAGAAAGTGAGACAGGAAAAGGCACACGTGCTCCCAGTGACGGCAGCTTGAGCTCATTTGCTGTGATTTTTAGATAGGCTGGCACTGTCTCAACAGCCTTCTTTCACAGTTATGGCCTTTCCAGATTACTTATCTGGGGGAGAAGCATACTTTCCGTTCGTGCTTAGCCTTCTTCAGTTATGGATGTCATTGAGCTCAGAGCCCCCACAAAGCCCATCACTGCTTGGGCAGCGCCTTGAATGTACTGCCAAAGTTGCAAAGGAAAGACAAAAAGCAAAGGGAACTCTTCCATGTAGATCTTCTGGCAACTATTTTCCTAAAGTCTTTTGAACAAATGCATCAAAAATATCTGAACTATTAGAAAATTACTTCCACCCATGAATGAGCGTGTAGGTATTTTTCTGATGAGATAAAAAACCTGAGTCTTATTCTGCACCATCCCTATTAGTTTGCGCTTCGTTTAATTTATTCTTATTAATTCATCTTGGAGTGTTTTGGAAGATTGCTCAGCATCTCTCTGTGTGTTTCATGGGACAGTCTGTGGAAAGGACAGAACATTTGCTGAGGAGCCTTTACTGCTGACTGCATTTCCCCCAATATAATTCCCTGTTCAGTGCTGAGTCTTTGAGTGAGCTGGTTGAGCTTCCTTTTGAACCCATCATGGATTTTTCTTTGTATTTTATTTCCTTTAAAGTTTATTTCCTTCCTTATGGTGGCCACCTTTTGCCAAACGAGTAAGGCACTCCAGTTCCTCCTGGCTTTTGCCCCATCCCAAAAAGGTGGTGGTGGCTGTACGACTGAATCGCAAATTTTCCCCAGAGCGATCTCTGATTTCTTTTCAATCAGTTCATTTAATTGACCGTGTTTATTTCCCCAGCCCTTGTGGCTCCCTGAGTGTAGCTGTTCGTCAGAAGCTGGATGTTAAGCATCCTTTTCATGTTTTACCTGGAGACTTTCTTAAACCATCTCATCTGTTCTTAGCATTTGGGGCTAAGCCCAAAAGGGAAACTCTCTCAATCAAAAGGCTATCTAAATGGATAATGCGATACTCTGAGACCTGTTACAAGGAGGCAAATGTCCCAGTCCCACTGCTCCCATGTTTATCCCACCAGAGCAATGGCAGCTTTGAAGGCTTGCTTGGGCAAGGTTCCCAACGCGGATGTTTGCAAGACAGCTAACTGGAACTCGGTACACTCAGTACCTAGCACACTGCTTAGATGTAGAGCCTAGGCAGGATGCCCACTTAGGAAAGCAGCTTTGTAGTCTATATTTGCTTAATTTAGTCCTCAGCTGTCCTCCTGAGAATGGCTGCTCGCTGCATGTTAGTGCCCGAGAGCAGGAAACGGTGGAGGCAACTTTCAAGAGAAAGAAGATGAAGCAACTTGGCACTCGTTGCAGTTTGGAGGCTAAATTGCCTCTTAAAGCATCGCCCTTACTGCTTGTCTAAGGGGTTTCCAAGATGTAAATAGGATGGGGAGAAGGATGCCTTTGTGTCCTGTGTTCCCCTTTCCTAGATAGATGTTGTCTTGGTGACATTAGTTGCCTTCTTTAGAGTCTATAAAATTCTGTTTGAATGCTTTTCATGCTCTAGTTTGGCACACAGCATAAATCCAAGCAAACTGACCTGAGACAGGAATACATTTTCCTCTTCAGTGACTTCTGTCTGCAGCTACTGCTGGTATCTATATTAGTAAACACACTTTCTTGGGAACATCCTGGCTCTGTTCTTTTCCAAGATCTTTGTAAAAGTGATAATGCCCCATTATTTCCTAGAAAGACTGGTCAGCTTCTTACAAAGGAATTTCTAAATCATTGTCCTATTTTTTCCCAGTACTGCTTTTTTTTTATTGTGTCTTATAAAAACAAACATAAGTCAAGAGCAATTAGGGAGAAACGCGCTGCATTTGAAACGCAAATAGAAGGAAATAAATGCTGTGATGCGCCACTCCAATGGGCAGTCAAATACCCAAATTTCAATTTTGACGGCTGAGTTAAATAAAAAGGGATCCTTTTAAATAGCAGGCCCTTAATTATTTATGAAAGGTAAATCTGAACGTTTGACTTCATTGCAATAATACAGCTAGTTTAATTTTTTATTATTTTTCAGCTTGCAGCCAGCGTGCCGGAGTAAGTTATTTGCAGTGTGTTTTTAAAGTCCATATTGAAATATTAGCCACAACTGTCTGCTGTGTATAAAAAGGGGGGGGATATGTTTGAAGTTTAATCATGCTTCTACTTACGCTCAGTCCCAGAGCAATCCTTTTTTCTGCTGCTGAGCTCAAACAGCTAGTAGCCAGGTTTGATCTGCTGCCCCACGGAGCAGTGCCCTATGTGAATTTGAAGTTTTCTCAACCCGGGAGGCCTGCAAATAAAGACTAGCCTCAGGTAGCCAGCTCTCTCCTTCCCAAAGCAGCTCCCGGGGCGCTGCCTGGAGCAGTCCTCCTGAAATTGTTTCAGGCAATTGCTATAGACTATCTCCACTACTGCCCCTCTTACCCCTCCTTCCCTCTCCTCCTCCTGGCATAAGGGAGGAGTTTTGGAGTCCAGGAGTCCTATTTGACTGTAATAAAATGAAAAAATAAAAAGCAGAGCAGTTTGTAGGGAACTGGCACAGACTGTGGAAACAGGAGCCACAGCAAGACAAAACCCAGTGGCCTTCAAAACTTTTTTCCCTTCTTTTTCACCACATGACTTGGAGGATGTGGACAGTAATTAAAGGACCCCCTAGCTCCTCATTTTCTGTGCCTGCTCCTTTGATCTGGTTCGTGTCGGGTAGCTATTTTCATTGTTCCTGTCTTTTCTTTTATTCTCACCCAGCCCCTTTGATGTGAGCAATGATGATCTTTAATTCCAAAATAGGAGATGGGCAGGATAGCAGTGCTGGCCTTACATAATGCATCTTTCACATCTTATTTTTAAACTTGAGCATAATAGGTGTAAGTTGGAGCCCGGGGAGCGTTAACCCCTTACGAGCAGGGGAGCTGCCGAGGAGGTTAAGAGCCTAGCCCTGGTGGTGGCGTCAGGCAGGTTAATCTTCTGCAGATGCCTACAGATGCAGTCGTGGAAAAGATGATGATTATTATTTTTGTTCAAATATGATGGATCTCTAACTATAATCTGGAGGGAGTTGGTCCTAATTGTTCCCATGTGGGAAAAATGTGCTGAGAACGAACAGCAAAGCTAATGCAGTTATTCTGACTGGCTTCACTCGGCAGCACAGCGGGAGCGAGGCGCGCTGTTTATTAGTGCATGTTAATAAACTATAAGGGACGAGCTGCGGGTGGCGGCGTGCAAACAGCGCAGGTAGGGCAGGTAGCAGTGGGGACAGCAGGCGGGGGGGCTGCAGGCTCTTCTCGTCGTCCTGTAACCCCACAAGTCCATCGCGTCCCCGCGCACGGCGTGGTTATCCAAGGGTGTGCGAGCAGTGACGGTGCTCCAGGGGCGGCACACGCGGCCCCCTGCCCTGCGGCCCCCCCGCGGGAGGCAGGTGGCGGTGGCAGGGCCCCTTGGCCGGGGGTCCCGGGGGGCTGCCCTGGGGGGGCGCCGCATTAGCGCGCTCCCCATCTGCCCCGGCGGCGCCTGCTCCCCGCGGGCCCCAGCAACAATGGCTCCTGCTGCCTGCGCCCGCCGCCTGCGGCCCGCTGACATTTCCAAGGTTCGCTCCTCGCAGCGCCATCCGCTCGGGGAACCCGCCTGCGTTTTTAAGTACACGGCCCTGAATTTTCCAAACTTCACGACTCGAGGCGCCCGCATCCAGTTTCATTCAAAATGCCACGAAGGGAGGGCTGAGCTTTTCGCAGTGCCTTTTTTTTTGTTTTTTTTTTTTTTTGCAGGATTCATGACTCTGGAAATTCAGAATATTAGATGTCTCCTGCTCAGCCACCTAAACATCACTGTTTGAACATTTTGTTAGGTTTTTCCATGTTGAGAAGCAGATCTAAATGGACAGCAATTACATCCCCCCCCCCAACATATTGCCTCTGTTTTCCTGGGAAAATTAACTTGCAGCAAAATACAGCAAATTGTCAATAAGACACAACAAAGAAGCGATGGGGACTGCGAAGGTGAAGTGTAGCAACGGAAAGAGGATAATATGCAGCTTGATGTGTCTGATTATGGCTTAGTTTAGTATCTGCCTTTTTATTTTCATTCATAAAATATGCATTGCACAAGCACCTCCACGAGTGAAACGATGTTGTATGTGGATTTATACCCTCATGACACCAGCACTTTTAGGAACATAAAATGCGCAATATGTTCATGTGCTTCTTAAAATAACAGCTGCTTATTAGATATCTTTCAGGGAGATTCTTGCTCTGTGCTACAGTCCTGCATCAGGAAAGTACTTCAGCAGATGCCTAACCTCGGCACGTGACTGGACACGTCGGCTTTGCAGCCTGCGCTTGCTTAACGCCGGGCACATGCTTAAATACTTTGCTGAATTGGGGCCAAGGCAGATGTAGTGAATACCTATAATTAACTTTGCTAAATAGCTTACAATATGCCACTTGTTTCTATGTGCTTTTAGATTTCCCACTTGATTATCATTTGGGCTGAACTTCTGGGTGTTTGTCCTTGTCTGCAGCTCTCTCTCTTTCTTTTTTCCTTTTAATGCAAATAATTTCCTCAGAATTTGTCTGCGTTAGGAGTGAAGGAAGAAAAATCTCTTTGAGTTCTTCCAGTACAGTCCATCTGTAATACCAGCAGCTTTGTAGCTGTGGTGATCCATGGAAATGCAGGAAGGAAGGGTTGTAGAAATAATATTTTACTGGAGCAGCTTCTAGAGTTGGAAAAAGTAGACATGCTTCTAAGACCTGGCAAAGGGACGTGGAACCTGAAATCTTGTCCACTTTTTCCAACGATATCAGCTAATCTAATAATAAAAGCTTCTAGGCTGATGTAATTTCTTTTTTTAAACAGGGCAAAACAAACACTGAAATTGGAAGGGGAAAAGTTGGCACTAACACATTCCTCAATGAGTACTGGAGTCTTTTCTTGAGTTGGAAAGGAAAGGAAAAATTACTCTTTCTAAAACAACCCTGTTTTAAGGGCTCGAGCACGCCCAGATAGCCTCTAGTTAGGTTTCAGCAGCCTAATGAAGCCTGCCTTTTTTGTGATTTCCCTGCACATACTCCCTGCCTGCCTTGATTGGCAGCTGGGTAGCAGACCTCTGCAGCTGTGACAATTTGCCTGAGGGAGACTGTAAGTGTCTCATTGAAACTTGCATTGTAAAATCCTCCAAAATGCCTCCCATAATATTAGGCACAGGAGAAAAACACAGGTGTGAAAAACTTTCACAGATCCCACGAGTTCAATGTCTCTTGGCAGCTTTGGTGCATTCGGTGTTATTATATAAATTTAAAACTTACATTTACGAAAAAGAATTTGTTCCGTCCTCTGTCACAAGGAGCAGGGGGGAAACCCGGCGGCTCTCGCCTTCGCGGGGATGCTGCGGGCGGGCTGCCCGTGGGGGCAGCTCGCCCACCTGCCCTGAGCCCACGGCAGGCCCAGCGCCGAGGACGCGGCCGTCCCCGTGCCGAGGACACGGCTGTCCCCGTGCCGAGGCATTTCTCCGGCAGAGCACCGCGGTAGGAGCGCGTCCTTCCCGAGCGAAGGCACAGCCTCGTGCCCTCCAAAAATGAGCATTCGGTGATCGCTTCGGCTTCCACTGGAGGAGGAATTGGGAAATCTGAGTGGTACGGCGGTGAAATCAACCTTCCTCCGCGTATGTAAGGTTTTATAGCTTTCTCCTCTTCCTCCGGTTAAGTAGCTTCATACACTGCTCGTTAGCACGGCACATATTTGATATATCGTGTTGCCAGCAGTGCTATGAGATGAGTCGCGGCTTCTGAATGCCTGATGTGTTTGCTGGTTTGCTTGCTGCTAGCTGCGTGCCTGCATGCTACAGCCACTTCGTGTCTTACGTCTGCCATCGCTGAAGCTGGAGATGACTGCAGCCCTCAGCCGTAGCGCTTTAACAGTCTCAACACAATATTCAGCAATGAAAGTTTTGAGGAAATGCGAGCGGCTAAATTTAGACTGCAGAAATGTGCCTGATTTGAGTGACCTGTGGATTTGCTGATACGTGGAAGTTTCCCCATGAGCCAGCCAGGCTTTATTTGTTGCTTAAAGGGAGGAGATTTTAGTTAAGTTGGAACATTAGATTTGCTTGCTTGAATTGGTTTTGATTAGTGACTGAGTGCAAGGTTAAGCTATAATAACATATCCGTTGTAATAAAATCATGTTGGTGAGTGATACATGCAGCTAAAAAGATTTAGATAAACTAGTCTGTAAAACAAATATCATTTGGAAATGCTTAGGAAATAAACACATTATATAGATAAGAATTAAAGGCACGTTTAGATTTTTTTTAACTCTTTCTGGGGCTAAGATTTTTGTCCTGAGACTGGCTCTTTCTGACAAGCTGGGCTAACAAGGCAACGTGCCTGAAACCCTGATAAAACAGAAACTGTTTTGAATTTAGTAACGAAAAAAGCATTAATGCATCACTGAGCTGCAGTTGCGGTAAACTTGGGCCAGACCCGGTGAGTAGTTAGAGCTGAAAATAACAAGCCTTGTCAAATTCGAAATCCAAATGATTTTCCAAAGTTTCTTGAGACTCTTTGTCCGTGTTGCCTTCCCTCCTGAACTACGCTCTTTCATCAGCTCGAGGCAGACCGACAGCACTGCTGTACTGCGCAGATTTGGTGACTTGATCGTTGCAGTAGGGCCGTGGCTGTTTCAGTTCCAGGTTTTTACGGCAGCTTTCTGCTCTCAGTGCTTTCTGCAGACTGTCCTCCTACGGACCACGAAACCTGTGCTGATGTATAGTGATTTAATGTACTGTAAACTACACAAGAGGGCTCAGTTTCATGGATGTGTAAAGCTTTTGTATAAATCGTTTTAGTGGTGTCAATTGAGAAGTTGAACTCCAAGTTCAATTGAACGTTAGTGATAGCAGCTGAAAGCTGAACTTGAATTACTCACTTATCAAGGCTGTCTCATTTTGCAGTAACGTTTTAAACAAACTTTGCTGAGCAGTTCAGTACTATGTGGTATTATGGATTGCATTTCACGGATGGGGAGACCGAGGCATGAAGCCATTGAACTCTTCCCTCCAGGCAGGCAGGAGAGCATTGGCAGGATGCAGAGCCTGCTCCTGGGGCTGCCTGGGTGCTGCAGATGGGTGCTGCTGCCTTGTCTTGTGGGAGGGTGCCGGTTGTCAAAGGGTGACTTGGTTGTTTTAGTTGGGGGAAAGAGACTGATGTAAATGGCAAAGCTGGGGAAAAGCGGTGGTCTTCTCTCGTATGGCTATGGCAGCAACGAGTGTGTTGTCATGTGCCTCTACTTACCAAATAAATAAATAAAACTGCGAAGGAAACGGTAGTTTTGAAAAAAGCTGGAGCCTAGAGCATCTGTTTTCTACTGTATTTTTTTTTTTCCGTGATCTCTTCCTATAATTTACATCGAAAACGTTAAATGACAGAATTTGGCAGAATCAGATATCGACAGTAGAGCTTAATGGTCATGTAGCAGGGAATAAATAAAGCCCCTCAAGCCCGCTTAGCTCTCGCACATGCACGTGAGCAGGGGCGGGGGAAGGAGTGTTGTGTTTTTCTTGGAAAAGGACCTTTTCGGTTTCTCCTAATCTGGCACCTGGAGGTCCAGCTGTGCTAGCTGGAGGCTGTGTGCAGTCTCATGCACGGGCAGGATGATGGACAGATCGCTGTGCGAGTCGAAGCGTTTTATATCTCTACAGGCCATATATATAGCTATATTTGTGAATAGTGGCAGTGCAAAACGGGAGGTGGAATAACTCTTCAGACAGTGATTTGCCGGTAGTGCTACGCTCCGCGCTGCTTTCTGGGGCGATTCGCTGCAGACCGGCAGCGTGCGGATTTTCCAACAGCCACGGAGCTGTTGGACTGCCATCACTGCTTCCCCTCGCCATGAACGGACTGTAAATTATTTTCGCTGGGTTGGAGCTCTGCACATGGCCTGGCAATGTGTCCTTCTGGTTACGTGTGGCGTGGTCCTCCGCTGATTTATACCGGTTCTACTTCAGCGTGTTTCCATTGGCTTAATTCGATGGCAGTATTCCTAATTTACTTGGGTATGAGTAAGAGTATCGGGTTCATTACTTCTAACAGTTTAGTTCTCTTGATTTATTTTTGTTCTTCAGTCACACAAATGCCAAGGTTAATTTGCTCTTAAACACTTGATTTCCTAGGACATAAAAGTGACTCCATATTTAAAGAAGCAAATAGAGAGAGGTTTTATTCTGCAGAGTGGTCTGGCTTGGGGGTGGTGGGGCTTGTTTGTTTTAATCACAGAGCTACGAAACCGCAGAGTTAACATTCGGGAACACTGGGAAATTGTGCGGCTCCGTTTTGCACTCCCTGGTAATCGTGGAGCTGGTGGATTCCCCGGCAGCGGATCAGGAGCTGGTATGGGGTGGCACTTCCTTGGCCCAGAGTGTTTGCAGTGCCTTTAGTAACAAGTGATTTCACAGAGAACTTCTCACAGCACAGGAGAACTGAGCTGTACACTGTGCTTCAACAAAGATACCATTTCTCCACAGTGCACATTAGTCAGTGAGTTAAACAAGCATCAACATTAAAACAGACATTATCCCCTGCAGTGTATTTTCTTAGTGCTTTGTCCATTACAGCTTTCAAATGATGAGGCTTCTAGTCCTTCCCTTTAGAAAGCGCTCTTTCTAACGTTTATCATGGATGTCTTCCTGGTGTCTAGCATAAAATTTTGTTTTCTGATCTGCTCCTGCCCTTCCTGGCTTGCTCAGCGGGACGCGGTGATGTTGCTTACAGTAGGCGAACCCCTCGGAAGCAGTTCCTACGCCCTCCTTAGCTCCTCTGTAACAACGATACATATAATTAGACCTTTTAACCTTTCCTCATAAATCAGCGCATCCAGCCCATTAATCACTTCTGTTGCCCTCTTCTGAATTCTCTGCAATTTGTCATCGTTCTGTGTCTCCGGACAGCTCGGTGGCCGGGGCCCAGGGTGGCGTTTCAGCAGAAGCCACCCGCGCCCGCGGGCAGGGGCTGCGTGCTCGGTCCGGCTTTCCCCTGCCTCATTCCCAGTCAGAATCCACCTCCAGCCCACTCTGCACAGCCACGTCTTTAAAACATTTGTGGAGGTAATTTGCAGGCTCCCAGACCTTCTACCATCTCTGGTGCTGAGTTAGCAGAGGTGGAGAGGCGAAAGGATTGAACATGCCACACGTCTCTTCCCTCCCTTCCCCTGCTCCCCACCCCAAAATCAACAGCGCGGTCCTTCTGTGGTGCGTGCAGTCGTACTGAATGTGGGGGAAGAGGTAGCATTAGAGTGGAAAAAAAGATGCTGAAAATATAATTGCCTAATTGTGAATCCTAAGTAGTGCAGGCAGCAGGGGCAGCCCTGACTGGAAGAAATCAGAGGGTCACTAATTCACACTGCCAACATCCTAATTAGCTGTGCAAATGTACTGTTTATATTGTTTGGGATGGATTACAATACCCATTGTAGGGTGGAAAGAAATAAATGAATTGTGTCAGTGGAGCTCTGCAGAAAACACTCCTGCCGCCCCATTAAACCATGAGAAGTAGCTTAGCTACTAAAAAAAAGTTTGTTTTCAGGCTGATGCGCAAGTCTAATTGGGTTTCCAAAGAAAGGAACATGTTTTAATTATTAATTAGAAATCAGAGGAGTAAAAGAGTGGAAATCTGCTTCAGCTGGAGGTTTTGCTCAATGCTGGATTTCTCCTTAATAAGCTGAAACATTCCAGGCCTGCCTTAGTTAGCGGTTGGGTGCAGTGGCTTTACTCGGGGGGTAGACATCTTAATGCTCATGTAATTATCATGTAATTATTTTGTAATGTGGGATCAAAATTTTGCATAGATGGCATTCTTTCACTGAACTTGAAATATAAAAAACTTGTGTTCATTAATGCGGTGATTCAGGCATTTTGGTTGCAGAAGCAGGGTTCCCTCATCCCCCTCCCGCTCTCTTTAATACACAAATATTTTGAAACAGTTTGAGAGACGGTGGATTCGAGATAAATAGAGTTATTGAATTTAGATTTTGTTGAATATTTATCAGATTTCTTGTTGGTAATACTGCCTTTCAACAGAAGTGTCAAGTGGGTTGCAATTATCATCAAAGCTGATAGGTACAAATAAGGGATGATCACGTCTGCTCGCACCGGTATGCGGGTTCACAAAGGGGGGCTTGGGGGAAGCCGCGTTCTCTCTCTGAATTTTCCTTCCTGTTGCCATTGAACTTCTGGAATCGGAGTTGTCAGAGGTTGATAGACTATCAGGAGACGGTAGGCGGGTTACCTAATAAATCCTGCTGACGGAGTGACAGGAGGTGTTCTGATGAACAGGGAGCAGCGCGCTCCTTGGACTCCTGCTTTCCCATGCCTGAGGAAGACGCCTGAGCAGAGCCCCGCTCCTGCTCGCAGTGCCGGCAGCTTGCCTGTGCTGCTGGGAACGGAGTCGGGCCAGAGCCGCCGCTCGTATCGCTGGAAATCACCGGCAGTCTGGAGCTAGGCTGAATTACAGGTTAGACTCGAGAAATTACAGACCATAGCGAGAGCTGCTGGCTGGTGAGCTGCCAGATGTTTGTAGATGCCCGTGCATCTTACGGAGAAGTGCCGTGAAACGTCTCAGTGTTTGGAGGAAAGGGGGACGGGACTGAAGGGGCGCCCGGCCTCCGCCTGGCTCCCTCGGTGCCGCCGTGAGCCTCGTGTCGGCGGGGCGCAGCCGTGGGGAAGTGCAGAGCCGTCTCGTGGTGTTGCTGTTTCAGAGCAAAACAGCCAAAACAAAACAACAAACACAACCCAACGTGGACGAGATGGGGAGGATATGGCTGATGCGAAACGGGTGGGCTCCTCCGTGGTTAAGGCTCGCACTAACTTGTGTATGCAGCGGTACGGTAAACAAGATGTCCAACCTAACAGAACAATCGCTAAGAAAACTTCAGCTGGCTTTTCTCATGTGTCTGCTGAACTTCTTTTGTTTGAAAATGAGGTTTGGATTCCATAAAGAAGTTAAACATCCATTCTGTGGGCCATTGAGCTCCTGCTTCTGCCCTTAAGACTCAAAATAGCGTTTTCTGCAACCTTATTTTAAGAATTCCATGGACAAAGGTACCGTTTCTTAGCTGTTCGTTGTCAAATAGATCCACTGTGCTGTCCTGCCCCTTCCCTATAGTTTAGTCCGCTTAGTCACGAAGGATTTGACAAAGATGGATATCAGGACCGAGTGACCTGTGGGGCTCCCAGGAGGTAATTCTCTTGGTGTCGATTGTAAGGTGCCCTGGTCCCCCTCCCTGTTTGCGAGGCAGGGTTTCCCTATTGCCAAGGTGGAAAAGGCCTTCATGACTCGTATTCCTCTTCTCCCAGCAGAAGTCAGGTTAAGCTTCATACTGTAACAACTAAGTGTGAATAGCAAGCAATTGTGATTAACAATCTAAAGAAAACCTGCACTTTTAAGGGACCGTGTGCTGACAAAACTGTTCCCCAGTTGAACCCTATGGATGTGTGGACATTGGGCTCTCCCATACCCAGCCATGTTGGGAAGGGACTGCAATAACTTGTGACTTGACATATTATTGCTTCCTTCTGATCGTGCTGCACACCCGTAAGCTCTGTCACATCCTTGTAGGAGAACGAATGCGGGTCTCTGCAAACTGAGTATCTTCTGTCCCGAGTTCAAAAGCCAGTGGGGTCCTTGGTTAAAACAGATCAACTTGCACCAGATGTGTTTGTTGCCTTGGTCAGGAGATAGAGCTGATGATCCTGTCTCCCACCCTTCCCTTCCCTTGTTGGAAGTTGGAAAATAGTCACGGATGCTGTTTTGAATGCTGTTTTGCTTGCAGAGTGTCTGGCAAATGTTCCACTTCAAAACATTCAACTTCTGCCTTTGTGGGCAGAGAAGGAGCCCAGCACACCTAGAGGCTCCGTGGTCACTGAGGAGGCCGAGCACACTGTTCACCAAGTCTGGACTTCTGCTCTGATGTGAGGAGTTGTGTTAGTCCCTGTGTTTATGGAGGGCGCTTTTTGTGAAAGAGGAAGCACAAAGTGCTGCTGGCAGCGGTCCGGCAGAGATGCGTGAGGAATCATGGGCAGCCTTTAGGTAACCTCGGCACCTTCATGGGTAGCTTGCAACAGGGTTTGGTACAAGGATGCAGAGACATCCCAAGGCCTCACGTGTGAACGTGTGGTTCTTTTTGATGGGACCACTGACACTTTGGCTCCTCCAAATGTCATGCATGTGCTTTTTCCTGTTGCGCACCCTGGCACAGCCTGACAGAAGAGCAGGTCTTCTTCAGCGGACCCTCGGCAGCGCCTGAGATCCCTGGCTGCTCGGCAGCACCACACACACTGGTTGTCTCATCTCATTCAACTGCTGAAGCAATCCCTGCGGCTGGGTTTTGAAAGCAGCTTCTCTGCGACGTCCTCAGGCATGCCACGAGCCAGGTGTGAGGAGCACCGTGTAGCGAAGGCACTGTTTTCAGCTTGCTGGTTTCTTCCATCGCGTCTTCAGAAAGCTCGGTAGTGTGTGGGCGAGGATGCGAGCAGCGGCAGTGGCATGTGCCTCGCGCTGCCGTGTGATTTGCAGAGGTGCTTGAGAGATGCCTGAAGGGTGTTCGTGTTCACGCGGCCATTTTCAGTAATCAAGCTTCATTGATTTTTCCAAGAAATCAAAGTTCTTTTATAGGAAAAAATATGGAGGGTTATCTTTCATTGATGGATTTTTGATTTTTAAAAGATGCAGCAACTTAAAGGCTCCTTGCTTTTTGGCCCCCAGTGTTTCAGCACACATGGAAATCTGCTTTTGAATCCGTCTGTGTAGTGTTTCATCTTGCACATTGGTCTGTTTTTCTTTCTAAGCTATCTTTGGAACAACTTGCTTCTCCCTCTGCCACGACAAAGCCCACCCATCTGCACCACCCCTCGGCAGAGGCGGGCTGGGATGGTGGCGTGCAGGCAGCAGTGACCCTGCGAGCAGCGTGATGGCAACCAGAGCCTCCAGTTTGAGGGACCAGCAGCGTTTATTCGTGCTGGTAGCAAGTCCTTGCATTTCACATTACTGGTAGAAATGTTTTTAATGGAATACATACTCTAGGCAAGCAATAAATTCAGGCCCACAAAGCCATAGGTACAGATTTAGGCATTGTTTTGTGATTTTAATTTTGGGGCGGCTTTTGCAGTCAGCTGCCCTGTGGTGGGCTAACCTCAGCCAGCTGCCAGCCGCCCACCCAGCCGCTCCTTCATCCCCCTCCTCCACAGGACGAGGAGAGAAAATGAGATGGGAAAGCTCGCGGGTCGCGATAAAGACAGGGCCATCGCTTACCAACTACTGTCACAGGCAGAACAGACTCGGCTTGGGGAAAATTAAATTCCCTTTCCCCAAGTCCTGCAGGAGGGATGGAAGGGGGGTTACGGTCAGTCCGTAACAGTTCCCCTCTGCTGCTGCTTCCTCCTCACACTCTTCCCCTGCTCGCTGTGGTCCGTGCCCGGGCTGTGGGGCAGCCTCTGCTCCCGTGCCTGGAGCACCACCTCCTTCCCCTTTCTCCTCCTGCCTGGCAGCTCGCAGGGCTGTTTGGCCCGCCTTCATCCCCTCGCTCTCACTGCCGGCCAACACTTTACCCCTTCAGAAGTGGATTTCCACTGAGGCAGCACCAGCTTGGCTGGTGGGCCTGCTGTGGGGCCAGCTGTGTCCTGCACGGGGCAGCCCCCGGCCTCTCCTCGCAGGGCCCCTGCAGCCCCCCGCGTGGGCTCACTCCGTGCACTCATTTCCATCGTGCTCTGCCTGCAGCCCGGGCAGCCTGACCCCTGGCCTCCCAGCAGATGTCTCCAACTTGTCTTGCCTGCTGTCAGGGTAGGGAGGCAGCAGGCTCTCACCCCAATGTTGATCTGAGCCTGGCTCGTGGAGGCCCCCTTTGATGTTTTATTTTGGCGTCTCGCCATGGGGTCCGATTTTTAAAGCGCTGGGGTAATGATCAGATTATTATTATTATTCCTGCCTCAGAATTTGCTGTTCTGTGCGCGTTATGTTTCCTGCAGCCTTGCTGGGTAGCTAGTTAGCGAAATGTCCCCGAGAAGGACGTGCCACCAGATGCAAGATGTGTTTCTGCAGTGCTGGGAGGAATTACAGGCGGCTTGCAGAAAGCTGCCCGACTCTTCCTCTGTTGATGTCACAAACTGTGGCTTGCTCTTCACTGCTTTCCTAATTTAGCCACCCCAGAGCACTGTCTGGAAATCAGTACAATGCACTTGGTGGATCAAAGCAAGCCTTGCTTGCGTTTGTTCTGGATACCTGTTTTTTATTAATTATTTTATTTTGTTTTAGCATGACAGAGCGTGGGACTCTGTAAAACTCAGTCTAGAATCAAAAAACCTGCCTGGAGTTTTCTGTGTACTTAGGTAGGAGATGCAACATTATCAATCATTCTGAGTATTGGTGCTTAACTTTTCGGAATACGCACCAGTCAGATTTATGGACTGTTCCATCTACTAATCTGGGTAAAAAGGAGAAAAAAAATCGGATCCATTGAACTTCCTATCTTTTGGCAGATCAGGAAGACGAAAAAAAAAATACGAACACTTGCCTGGAATAGAAATCTTCAAATATTATCATTTGATGTAGAAATAAGCTGGCAAAGCAACAAAGGTTGCCTATATTAAACGTTCATAGTGTTTTACTGCTAGATACATTCTCTAACTCAGATGTCAAAAAAAAAAAAAAGACTTTGCACAAAAGCTGGTTTTTATTCATTTTGTGACACTCTTCCTAATGCTACCCAAACCAGCATGTGTTGGTCTAATGGCCCTTCTGTATTTCCATTTTTATATCTCTGTAGCTGTTTGGAATTTGGAAATTCTCGATTACCCCGTGTACTGTAACGTTTCGAAATTGTGCTGGAGTGTAAATGCATTTGGATGCCCCTGGTTGGTTTAAACGGCAGCAGCCCTGAATATAAAATAGAATGGGTTAGCAGTTTGCTGACTTAAAGGATGGCACTCGTTGCGACGCAGAAAGAGTTAATCCCAGACTTTTAGCTCTGAGCTTAGTTTATTGAGCTTCTGGATACACGTGTTAATTTTCTCAGATGAGGGATAATGGATGTCACTTGAGAAAACAATACTGATTTGGGTTCTTTCATAGTTTGTGGGTTTATGTCCCACATGGTATAGAAGCAGGCTCTGGGAGATTGCCTGAAATATGCCTGGCCTCTCAGCTGCACTAAAAATAATTCCTGCTTCCCGTATTTCTAGAAGTAATTCTGCGATGCTGCAAACCTTACCAGGTCCTTCCTTAGGAAAAAGATTTCACCTTGGCTTTCAAATAGCAATGAGCAAAACGGTCTTTAGGGGTGACCATCGTATTTATAAAACACTCCTTCGTAAGAATGTGGTTCAGATATTCTTTTTGTTGTTTCCTTTCACCGCTTTTGTGACGTGTTCTTGGTTGGGTGACCTTCCTTCTTTGCGAGCAGCAGTTCACATTGGATTTTGGCAAAACGAGTTTGATAGCCCTTGCTTTGCTAAGCACTAGCACCTAGATGACAGTAATTCACCCTCTAATACCCCCACAAAACCTATTTATGCAGAACTTGACATGATTTGCAGTCTCCGTAAAGGAGGAACACAGGACTTAAGCAGCGCCTAGAATTAATTTTTTGACCTCCATTTCAGTTACGGGCTGAAGAATGAGGCTCTTCAGACAAGGAGCTGTTCTGGCTCGAACCGGGCACTCAGCACCTTCTAGCAGTGGCGCTGTCAGTCCTGTGCCATTCGCGCCTCTCCCTCAGAATGGGAAGGGGGAAAAATTGCAAGGGGAATTGCTGCCCAGCATTGGAGAGTTTGAGGCTGCCAGTAAAATTGATCTTAGTAGCAATAATAGCCCAATTTAAGCCAACACAACCACGACCCTTTTATTAATATTGGCTTACCATCATCCATTTTAGCTGTAGCATGGTGCCAGTGAATGCCAACAGCATTCCGAGGGCGGAGGACTTGTTGGAGCTTTGTGGATTTGTGATCAGCAACACGTATGGGATCAGAGGCTTTACTTTATCTATCTGTTTCCTGAGACAGGCAACTAATAGTTCTTAGAGAGGGTGGTTTTTTTTTTCCTTTCCTTGTTGTTGTTGTTTTTAAACACCTATTTTAGGGAAATGAGTGAATGCAAAATTTGGTTTCCATAAATTCAGATAACATCTGCATTAATATGGTATATCGTAAGGATCATTAATGTTCAGAGTGTATTATCAGGTGTTCTCTAATGCACTTTTGATGAGCTCTAATGATGCTTGCTGTAGTGTTTTTTCATCTTTTCTCTCCCTCCCCCTTTTTTTTTCTGCTTGATTGTAATAATGACTTAACCCAGGTGGTAGACTCTATCCAGAAAGTGCCCAAGGGAAATATTATTCCCTAGTACCAGCAAACGTCACAGATACTCATTGAGTTCACTATGGCAGTTTCCCCAGGAGACAAGATCTTGGCTCACCCCTTGGGTGTCTGGACCTGCCCGCATTTACAGTCTGATAATTTGAGTTTGGGAGAGGATGGAGAAGTGGCAGGAAGGAGCGAGATGAAAACTGTGCGCGGAGGGGAAGGAGAGAAGGCAGTAATGCATGGGAACTTCTAAAATTACTAGGAATTGCTAGAGAACAGCTCGTCACAGAACAGCATCCCGGGAGATGATGGGATTATTTAGAGATGGTTAGTAAGAAGCATGGTGCAGTTCAAAACGGCAAGGCTGGAGACTGCCAGGAAGGAGAGTTCTGTCTTTGGATGTCTTGGATCAGAGCTTGGTACTGCATCATGCCAGCAAACGCTTTCAGCTTTTTGTTTTAGGAAATAACTGGCGTTTGTCCTCAGTTCTTGTCTTTTATAGCTCCTAAACCTCCCTATCAGTCAGGAAACTCATTTCAAAAGACCCAGTGTCAAGGTCCTTTTTATGGCATCCAAAGAACCAAATGCAAAGAGAAGCAGGCTTCAGAGCAGGCGTCACAGAGCTACGTCAGCATCACGGAGAAGAGCCCCCATTCTCCTCACCCACCCTTTTCTGCTGGAGCAGCGTCGTGGTGCTCTGCCTGGATGGGGCAGGGCTGGGGGGACGCACTGCAAGGCTTCTAAAACGGAGATGAAAACCTAAGTGATCCCTGGCCAGGAACTGGCTTAGATTTCTCTTGGAAAAGGGAGGCTTTTTTTGTGGTCTTTTCCTTCTGGGAGCACAGCTTCCCTTCCCAATGAATGCATTCTGTGCCAGCTCAGTTCCAATATTCAGAAGGAGCCGTGAGGTGACCGCTTTGGGCCCGCCGGCAGCCCCGTCCCCCCGCAGCAGGCAGCGCGGCTCCCCCCGTGGGTCGCAGCCGGGGCAGCCCGCGTGGGCTTCATCGCGGCAGGGTCTGAGGTGCCCGGCCCCTGCACGCCTACCTCGATTACATTGCTGCTCCTGTCAGCCCGCTGAGCTTCCCAGAGCGATTTGTGCTCCCCAGAGAATCGAGGGAGAGGCAGTGGGAAGGTAAAGAGGGAGAGGAGGAAAAGCAAGAAGGGCTGGAGGGGGAGAGAGGGAACCAAAAATGAGTAAAACAGAGCTGCCCGATCTGATAGCCAAGTATTACATTATAGAATCCCAGCTTGGATATAAACAAAATGTTTCCTTAGAGCAGAATCGCATCCAAAAGTTAGAAAAATTGTTTTCCAGAGCTGAAACACATGCTCTGGCCTGCCTCGGGAGCAGGAGAAGGCTTCTCGGCCCTTCCTTCCAGCCCGTGAGTGCAGCAGGATGGCTCCCAGGGGCTCTCTGTGCATCCTGGGGAGATTTCTGGGCCTGGAGCAGGCAGACCTCTTCTCCTGCACCTCGGGCTCCTGCAGGAGCCGTGCCTTTTGCTGCTGCCACCTCTTTGCTCGGTGGCCCTGGGCTCAGCTGCCTGCTGCCATCCGTCTGACTCCAGGGGCTGGTTTCCTTCTTGCTGCTGCGGCGCTGGGATGACTTCTGTGCACGGCGAGGGCCCTGCTTTAGCGTGAGCTACCAATATCGCCAGCCAGCCTCAGCTGCTGGGGCCTGGCAGGCTGCTGGTGCAGTGACCGCTCCACGGGGATGCCTTTGGAAGGGACGGGGACGGGGACAGGGACAGGGACAGGGACAGGGACAGGCAAGGCTCCTCTTGTGAAGAGCTTCAGATCAACCAGGCTGCTGGTTTTGAAGAGCCTGCCGTCTCTTCAAATATCAGTCAGCTAAATGAAAAACATTTCCTAATGAAACAAACAAACAACCACCAAAAAAAAACATGCCAAAAGAGCATGGATGTTGTCACCAAAGTTAATAAAAGTGAGGAAATTAATACTTATAGTTGACCTCCAATACCTAGGCACAGTGGGGTGTAGCAAGGAAGTAGTTAGAAAGGCACCATGGTGAGCCTTAGCCGTGAATTACCTTATTTTTATTAACTTTCTGACAACCTCGGTGAATTTCCTTTCTTTTTATGAAGTGATTAAAAAAGCTAATCAGATCATGTAATTAAAATACATAATTACACAATCTCACAGTTTTTCATAATTACTGTACATGGTAAATATTGTTACCTGCTCACACTTTGCACAAAAATTCAGACAGGAATCTGTTAGGGGCTGTCTGCTTTCCGTGGCTGCAGTGGAAGCTTCTCTAATGCTATTAGAAAGATAATAATACAGTTTAAGATGGAAAATAGAGTGAAACTGTAAACCGTTGGCTCAGTTGACTTTTGTAATGCTTTTGTACAAGTCGGGCAGCTGGCCGACGTGGTGTATTTCTGGGCATTGATAGTGGCTCCTCCTTTAGTGCCCACGCCTCTGCTTCCTGTTCTGTTAGCCCCTGCGCTGGAAAATGGACGTTCGGGTACAGAGCAACACAGGGAAAAATCCCATCAGGTTCAGTACCTTCAGCCCAGCCCAAGAACTGATGGAGTCACTCTTAGCTTGAGTACAGTGACTTCAGGATAGACACACTGCTGGAAGCTTCCTGCCCTCGCGGTTATTGTCATGGTAAATCTAAAGGTGGAAGGCGTGGTAATCCTAGACAATGGAAAAAACCTTTTGGTTGGTTTTTAGAGTCTTATATATCTTTAAGAATCAGCTCTCAGTGATCCAGGACCCTGACCTCTAAAGTAGATTATTTCAAGTCATGTAGTTCCTGCATTATGTTAATCGAATATTTACTACTCAGAAGATTAATTTTATACTCGGATGCTCCATGATTGAGGTGGAGTTTCTGGTTTTTGGCAGGAGACAGACACTGCACTCCTGTCTTAAACACAGAAAGATAACAAAGTCTCGATGGGGAACCAGGGTTGGTACTCGCATAGTTCTTGGTGCTCACACGTCTGTGTTTTGAAGTGAGTGTAAGATGGAAAGGATAGAATTCAGTGTCACAAGTGTTTATTCTGGCTAAAGGTGTGAGTTTGCAGTATTTATAGGTATTTAGGATGGTAGGGTTTGGGTAAATGGAGCTAGTCTGAGCTTTAAAACTCCTCCCATTGGTTATGAAACCAATGGTTTTCTATTTTCCAGAAACATTTTCGTTCCCTACTCAGTTATGTCCAGCTTAGTGGCATTTCTTCTCCTCAGCAGTCACCGTGTTTTATACACCTTGCAGTCACTGTTTTGACTCTTTAGGACAGTAGAGATGGGACACAATATGAGACATCCCACACTGGAGATCTAGGGGCAGGTACCCAATCTTTTCACATCTGGGTAAACACCACTGCCACCAACTTGTTACTTGACTCGGGGAGTGGTGGTGTTTCCAGCCATCAGTCGTCTGGAGAGCATTTCTTGAGCACACCTGGTTCTGGAGGTGCCCGTGTCTCTGTCGAACCTCAGACACCTGATTTCTCTGAAACGAGAGGTTTTGTGATTTTGTTCTTTCGTGCTTTGCTGTTAGTGCTTTGGTTTGCAACTCCACTGGGCGCCAGTCCCACCCAAACGCCCGCCCCCAGCTGCCACCCACTTCTTACTTTAGTGGACTCCTCTACAGCCAGCCGAATGCTTCCAGTTCCTGCAGTACCGAGGTGCACCTCTAAGGTAATCCACCCTGTCTCCCCACTGCCTTCTCATTCCTTCTATTAGCATCCCCAGCTACTCGTTGTGAGTATAACCATTGTGCATTGTGTAGGTAGAGTGAGGGAGGAAGGTACAACACAACTTTTCCCTTTATTCCCTTTAACTCGGTGATATCGGTGCCGATGTCTGTGTGAGAGTGCTCTCGGGTGGGAGGCGTGCTGTTTGCGAGGGAGGGTGGGGAAAGAGGTGTTTATTTGCAAGTGCCAAATGTCTGCTGGCCTTCCACTTCAGGGATAAATAGAGATGATTCAGTGCCCACTCCGACCTTAATTTTAATCCCATTTAAACAAATAATTGTGCCCTACACCTTCCTTCATTACAAATTCACTCTCCGTGTCTATGGCCAAGGAGACACGGAGACAGTCACTAACTAGAATAAATTGAGCAATCCACGTTTACAGGAAGGAGAGAAAAAACCAGCAGCACACGGTCAGAAGGAGATCTGCATTCCCGGGTGAAGCAGGGATATCTGAGTGCAGGCAACCAGCCCCTAAAGCCGCGTCAAGCAGTTCGGGGGGAGGACACCACTGCTGTTGGGAAACCAAGGAAAGCACCGTCCTGCTGTGGGATGTGCTTTGGGCTGACGTGGGCGATGCTCCTGCAGCACGAGGGCAGTGGCTGCTGGCTCTGCGCGCCCCTCGGCAGGCGTGTGGCCGGGCACTGGGACTGTCGGCCTCTGCCTGCGCTCCTCCTGCCTGCGCTGATCCTGTGGGAGGGCTTCTCTGGAGCTCTTGTCTTCTGGCCAGTATCCTCAGAAGCCCCTAAAGAACTCAGACAGGGCCAAAAGCTCTCCGCAGGCTCACCGTGCAGGAGATGGAGCACGGTGTGGGCGGCCGTCGGGGCCTGGTGCCCGCAGCAGAGGGTTCCTGGTGAGCCGTCACCCCACGGTGCTGCGGCACGGGCACCACTTGGCGGAGCCCCGCAGCCCACAGAGCTCTGCTGCTGCGACGGGGGGCGAGTCAGCAGCTCACAGGCACCGGGTCGCTGCCTGAAAGGCCTCTCAAGTGTTACGTTTGGTGCAGGGGAGCAGGGATGTGCCGGGAAGGATGGGTACCGGCTGGCCAACACTTCTGCTTGCTTGTTCCAAAAGCCGCTTCCTATTTAAAATGCTGCTTGCTGCTAGTGGCACAGAAGCCCTGTTACCATGCAGCATGGAATACGTGCCTCTCCCAGGCAAGCCACACGGTTTGGCTTTCATCTTGCAGAGCCCCAAATCTATAGCTGTTTCCTTTTTAAACCTCTCAGTTATTTCTGTCGGGTATTGATAGGCAGAGAGCTTCCTTTCCGGCCTCAGTGCCATTCCCCTCAGGCCTCTCACAAACACCGAACAGATTCATCACCCACGTTTAACCAAACGAGACTCAGGAACGTGCTCAGTATTCAACAGGGTGCTTTTACATTTGCAGGTCTTCTTTTTTAGTTTTAAATGAAATATTAAAAAAAAATTGTTCACTGTAGCAAGCCCAGACTCTTAACTAATGGTACTTTGCCGTAGCACTCCCCGCGGAGCAGGAGCTTTGCCCAGCTGGAGCAAACGCCATCTCCAGGCCGGGGCGGGCCGGGGCCTGAGCTGCAGGCGTACCCGCGGGGGTCTCTGAGGCACGGGAGCCCCCTCGGATGAGGCCGGGTAAAGGCCCGGAGGAGCTGCATGGAGCAGAGCTGCGTAAATAACTACTGCTGCTCGTCGGCCTGCGAGCTGCGGGCTCACAAGTGCCTCCATTGCCATGTGCCGCGTCTGCGTGAGATCCCGGCCCAGAATTCATAAAGGGGACGGGGAATGTGTGCGCCTTTCTGAAAACACCTCCGCGTCGATGTGGCTAGGTTTAATGTTCATCGCCTGGATTTTCGGGAGGGTTCGGCAGCCGCCGTTGCTGGTGATTTCAGTGGGGTCGATGTGAATGCACAACACGTTTGGAAATCAGACCAATAACGCGTATGCGTAACCATAAAGCAGGTTACTTGATACCGCCGGTCCCGTGTAATTTGTTGATTTTCCTTCCCCAGTTCTTTGAAGGCAGCACAAGATCTGGATGTTGTTGTTTTTTACTGTTTGTTTATTGCTGAGTAATTTCAGCCAACATGTGTTTTTCAGCATTAGGCCTATTCATCATCAACGTCAACCTATTAAGTTTGTAAGTGCGTCACAGTTTTCCTACCTAGATCAAAATGAGAGCCTGGAACAGCCCGCTCTTTCTAACTTAACAAGCTGGTTTTATTTTCCCCTGCAACTTGCTCTAATAATACGACCAGCTTTAAATTCCTCAGGCCGGAAAGCTTGGCAGTAAAGTCCTGTGCAGGGCTGCGATTTAAAACATGAGGTTTTTCTCAGGTTGAGAGCATGGCAATTGGTATAGCCTCTACTGAGCACCGGTGGAAAATACCCATTTAGGAGCAAAAATCTGGTCTTGGGAAAGAATTTTCTTATGTTAAAGGCGGGGATGGCAGGAGGCCAGGTCACTGCATAGCATCCAGTTGAAGATCTCCTCACCAAAAACCATCCTAGCAAGGCAGGCGCTTTTGGTGACCCGACCCAGAAGACGCAGAGCAGTCGTGGTGTCTGGTCCCAGTTTTCTCCCTCCTTCATGGTTCTTTCGGCTCGCAGTTGATACATGGCCAAGGAGTTGGAACGGAGCTCTGCAGCAGTGGAAACACCGCGCTGCTATTGCCTGCCAGCACAGTAGTAGACACGCATTTGTCCTAGCAGTAACAGCAGCTTATCTGAGAGGGCTTGGCAGCACTCTTTTTGTCCTACTTTGCCACTGCCCCAGTTTTAAAGGCTCTTGCTCCTCCAATCCGCTGCCCATGCCATCAAAACGAGCTCCGGCTCGCTTTGCCCAAGCTGAGTATCCTGCGGAAAGCACTGCCTGCCCCCGTCAGCTTCCAGGGTCCCTGCTCACCGCACAGAACCTGACCCTGAAATGAATTTCATGAATGAGCCTAATGGATTGTAATTGATGACTTAATCTTCACTTGAAAGTACAATTCAGAGACATGAAAATGAGCACAGTAAAGCATTCAATTAAATCACTCTGGTTTGGTCAGTTTGTAGAGAAAAAGTCCGTCTCTTCTTAATTTTGGTTCCAGTGTTCATTGAGCTTCTCCAGGCTAGACTGGTTTTCCGATGCTCAGCCAAGGCGTGAACCGAGGGGCAGATCCTGAGGCTGGCAGACCCCACAGGTACTCGGCTGAGCAGCCTGAGAGCAGATGCCTGCTGCATTCAGGAACAGCCAGACTGAAAGTCAGGGAGGGAATTGGAAGTCTCGCTTCATCCCACCAGAAGGGCTCTGCTGCTGGCCGCGTCTCCACGAGTGGCTCCGAGTCCTGACACCAGGGTTTGTGCTGTGCAGTTAGCACCCTGTTACTGCTTACAGCAACGAAACAGGAGGAAGGAAAGACCCCTTCACTTAGAACTGAGAAAAGGACTTCCCTCGTCTGGATGGCACAGAGCTTCGTGGAGGGCGATGCTCTTCCACCGCCCTGGGCTGGATGTGGCGCTGCGAGCCAGCCACCACGGCTGGTCAAAAGGCAGCCTGCGTCCAGGGGCTTAGATACAAAAATGAAACAGGCGAAGCCCTTAACCACTGTGTCTTGTCTCTTTGTTTTGTGTAATCTGGTGTTGAAATCATGATAGATGTTGGCGTCCAGTAGCAAGAAGTGCAGAGTGTAATTGTGTGACTGTAGGGCCAGTAGGGTCATCTGAAGGTTGTGCTCTGGCTAAGACAGTATGGAGAAATAGGACTAACAATTAGCCTAAGTACTGCCATTTATTACAGAAAATTTTATAAGTAATTATTATAAGCAATAATTGTTCTATTTGGATTGTTTTCCTAAGGGCTTTGTCATTCCTTGTGTTTGGAAGCTGTGCGTGTCGCAGCCCAACCTCACATTTCATAGTGCTCTCTGTGTGACTGCCGCATCCACGACGCGTGCATGTGACCCCAATACAGGCTGGCTCTTTGACATCCGCCTTACAAAAAGCCTTCTTGCTAAATGCTCTGTAGGTCTCAAAGCCGGCAGGAATGGCACAGGACCCTCTAGGAAGCAGGGTAAGCACAAGCAGCAAGCTATTAAGATCTTCCTGTTAATTCATTGATGATTCTGCTGGTATCATCCTCTAATCTTGCTTAAAAAAGACAGAATGTGTATTTGAGCATTTCTGAAGAGCAAACGGCTAAGCAAAATCTACATCTAATCCTAACATTTCTGGAGAAATAGGGTGAGTTATTATTGATTCACAGAGCACGACAAAACATCACTGCATGAATTAGCAAACAGCTGTTTCTAATTTGAGTTTAGAACTGTACACAGAGGAACTTGTTTTAGTGTTCACTCCTTTCATTTATAATGAATTTTAATCACCGCTACAGGTGAGAAAAATGTAGAAACAAGCTTGTATCTTGTGGAAGAAACAAAGGAGAGACAGATGCTAACAGATTTACAGTCTGTGATAAAAGGAATGTTTTGGTACACTTTACATGTAATTAGAGTGCAGCTGTTTTCAGTCCCAAGTCCATGATGCACAGCAGAATATAGTATCTGCTGCTTTTCCAAAGGGAGTAAAGAAAAACAGTGATTCAACCCTGAAAGCATTTCGTTTATTCCTAGATCTAACATAAAACTTTCTCCTCCACCCCTTATTATGCCATTTACTGAGGTGAGAAATAACTTATTTAGTGAGAGATTAATTTTTGTTACTTCTAAAATACAGGCTGTTTGATGGAAGAGCAGCAATGTTAAAAGTAACTTTCTGATTTTATCATCTGCGTTGAATTACGTCTCATCCTATCGATGGCCACTACTGAGTCCTGACATCTTTGCTAATGGGAGACCAGGGCTCAGGATGGGCAACGCCGAATTAACAAGTTTCTGTGTATCAGCTGAGCTTCAATGGACATTCTTCTGTGTTTTTGTAACTTGCAGCATAAAAAAAGACTAATTAAATGCATCTTTGATCACAAAAGAAAGGTTTAAACAAAGACAGCTAGGTTTAAGCTGGCTATGTGTAACAGTTTATCTGCAGCAGGCATCCGGCAAATTTCGTGTTTGAAATTCCGCGCGACATCTTGTGCTGGTTTGGTATTCTAAATACCAAGTTGCTCTATTCATGAGAAGAAAAATTAAATTATATGTATTTTCCATTGAGCCAGACGTCCTCCTTTCTGTTTTAAAAACCTTGCTTAAAAAAGGCAGTGCAAAGCTGGGGAGTTGCAGAAAGCATCAGTAGCTGCTGGTAACGTAGCGCACCACAAACGCCTGCCGTGTGAGCGTGCCAACGGGTACCGCTGCCTTCTGCCTGTGATCATGAGAGAGCTGCCAGCGGTGCCCCCTCTATTAGCACCTCCTAGGCTTTTTTATCCCCAGTCAGTGTCACTTTGAGTATTAAATATCCATATAAATATATATATATAAATACAAGAGTGCCTTGAAATAAGCCAGGTATCAGGAATGCTTTGTGAAGAAGCCGATGTTCCCGAGTTGCATATGGAGCCCTTCGGGGCAGCCTGGGCTGCCAGTGCCTCTCATGCCTGAGTGAGGATGGGCTGACCAGTTCTGGGGCTAGTTATGTGATGTTTTTGTAGGGATAATTCTAGGCTGTAGAAGCCCTTTTCTGTTGTTTAGCAAGGCGCGTTGGAGTGCTCCTGCACGCCGGGTTTCAGACACAGCCACCTGGTTGCGGCGCTGCTCCAACGGGTGCTGTGTCGGCGCAAAATGCCATCGCTGCCCCGAGAGCTGGTGGTTCATAGCCCACCATTGCCTTCTGTGACAAAGAGCAAAAGCATTCGGTGAAGCCAATTTGGGCATCAAAATTGAGGTTGGAATATTAGTGCAATTTTTTAATATTTACTTTGTTTTCTCTGTGCAAGAAACATACAGGAAAATGGGGCTAAACACTCCAAAAAAAAAAAAAAAAAGAAAAGAAAAAAAGGAAAAAGCAAAAGCTGTTACAGTGCACTGAAAACATTGAAACTTAAAACATTTGGTATATAAACTTGATTTGCATTATTTCACACCAGCACTGCAGTGTAAATGAACAGCGTATGCTGTGTGAGGTTCTTACCATAATCCATTGTAATGATCTATCCTCGGCGTTAATGCGTAGTGGAGCAATTCAAATTTTGCTATAACCACTAGTGAAGATCTCTCAGTCCTTTTCTCTCAATTTTGGTGTTGTATTCTTGTAGCTAAGCGTCTGTGATAATAATAATTATTGAAATTGGTAGTGTTTCTCTCAGGCCTTCTGTCTGAGGATGTCTCGGGGTTTCACAGCTATGCAGAAGTAAGCCCTACAATTTGCCCTTGAGCAGCAGATGGCTTTTCCCTACCACGGACGTGAGGAGCTGAGACACAGACAGTGTGTGAGCATGTCTCATGATACCAAGTTTGTTTTCGAAAGGAGCTTACTTTTTTTGGGGGTGCCAGAACTCCACCAACTTTCAGTTGTCTAACGCGATGTGAGTGTTTCGAGCGTTTTAGCTTAGGTGTCATGGAGGGGCTCTGAAAGAACTGGGAATCTGAACTTACATCGAACAGCAATCTTTTCCTCAGGAATTGATTTTTGGGGCTTGTTTTTGTTAATGCAGCTGTTGCTTTGGGGTACTAGCTCTGTGCTAGAGGAACAAACCTGGCAGAATAGGAGCACCTCCCAAAGCTGCCCTCTGTGGTTTCTTGTCCTCTCAGGAGGGGAGTCCCTGAAGTTGTCTCCTTGGCCAAACCCTGGGTATTTAAGAAATTGTGTTGCGTTTGTTTGATTTCTATTAGCAAAATACATGTAACTTTGAAATAATAAATATGTTGCCATCGGTGTATGCTGAGGAGACAGCGCTGCTCGCATCTGGCCATCTGTGATGTGCTGCATGTCTCTGTCCTAAAAGAGACCATGTTTTTTTAAGACTTGATTTTATTTCTTTTAGCTTCATGTGTATATTTCTGAACTTGGCTCGTGTTATCTGGAAGATAAACAGAGAATGAAGTATGATTTATACTGCAGTTTGGCCAAATTGCTCTTATTAGAAGGCAAAATACATTTATTGAATGCGCTGAGGCTGGAATTAGCTCCTCAGTGATGATGATAAATGCTTGCAGTCCCATAAACGTGCTGAACATTAAGTTGCTAAATTACTGTACCACTTGGAGATTGATTATCAACTTTGGCCCTTTAAGCTTCATGACCCACACATACATCCTGAAAACCACCGACATCCTGAAGCTTCCTCAATGCTATTTTTTTCCTAATTAAACTTTTTATTGATTTTTCTTCTCCTTTTAATACTTGTTTTCATTCTCTTATGCGCAACTGACAAAAGCCTTGCACCAGCCATGTGATTCTCTATTTTAGAACAGTCCCACTTTGCAGGATTAGCCATTTTTAATGACTTTAATCTCCTTTTTGAAAGTGATTTTTCTCATTCTGCTACATTCCTTTGATTGCATTAATGTAGAATTATTATTCTAACCACCATTGCCAGATGTGTCACACTACATCTAATATATATCTTCCCAGTAAAATATTGCTCGGGTAAAACACCTTAGAATTTCCTTCTCAGTTCATTATAGGTCTTTTCTTCAAGTGAAAATGGCAAGGTAAAATTAACAGGGCTATTTTTCATTCAATAAAGAGATTAATAACTCTTTCCTAATTTCTTCAGTTTTAGGCATTTTGTAATTTAGTATCTTGTTTGTGAGAAAGTCAAGGTGGGTTGTTCCTGGGCCTAAAAGCTTCCCAATTCTTTTTAACCTCTCAAAGAATGAGCAAACAGTGCAAGAAAAAGAAGTTAAACATGAAAATCGAGGAAAGGTCTCAGTCAGGCTAACAGAAGGAGACAATCTTTGCTTTCAGCTGTCTGTGTAAATGCTTCCCTTTCTAACACAAACTCTGCTTTTCAGCCGCAGCAATGTTAATTGTTGTGAATCCAGCTGACAGCAGCGCAGCGACGTCTTTGTGCATCGCTCCCCGAATCACATCAGCCTTTGGTTTTGATTTTTGAACAGCCCAAATGTTTGAAGGGCAGCAGCTGGACGGGGGCTGTTGTTCTTTGACTGCTAGAATGCATTTTGAGGTAGATTGGCTCGTTTCAGAGCAGAAGGAGAACTTCTACAGCATTTGTACGATTTTGCCAACTTAGTGGCTGGCACAAGCACGTCTGAAGTCACGCAGCTGAAGGAGCTGCCCCGGCCTGTGTTACCTGGGTTTGGCCCTGGCACCTTCAGTGTACGGCTGAACCTTGAAGCTTGATCCACCAAAACTGTTTTTAGTGCTCTGGGCTCTCCCCTGGTGCAGTCGTTCCTCTGCAGACCAGTGCCCACAATAGACGCGGGCAGCCTGGCTGCCAAAGGGAGGATGTATGAAACACGTTTATTTTTCTAACCGTTCCTGCAAAGCGCTCATTTTTTAGTATCCAGATCTCAGCCAGCAAGGCAGAGTAGTGAATAACACAACGGCCGTGCGCTCTCCTTCCCCCTGTTGTTGTTTTTCTCCTCTTTTCCCCGGCAGAGCCGGCAGCACGTGCAACATGTGCTGCCCTAGTTCGGGCCCAGCATCCCCCTCATGCTCCCTTTTGTCTCCTTGCCCCTGGGGGAGCCCAGCTGGCGAGAGCAGGGAATTAGCCAGCCCCGAGCTACCGGCACCTCCCCGGGGCCCCTAATCCAGGCGCTGGCAGCCGGCTGCCTCCCTCCCTCCCTCCTTCCCTGCCCGCCACGCACGGGGCCGTGGCCGCGGGTCCGTGGGGACGGGGCCCGGAGGCGGCTGCTGGCGGCGGGGCAGGGGCCGGGGGCAGGCGGGGGCCGGGGGCTCCTCGGGGGCCGAGCGGTGCCGCGGTGGCGGGCAGGAGCGCTGGGCGAGCTGGCTGTGAGCTGGGGAGCCGGGCTTTGTGGCAGCCGCGCGGAGAGGCCGGGAGAAGGAAGGCTGGGGAAGTTGGTGTGGAGATCCGTGGCTCCTGGCTGGTGCTTCAGGAGCTGGCCGAGCACGAGGAGCTGGGGGGTGTTAAAAAGTGGGTGCTCGCTCAAGGCCGGGAGCGCGTTCCTTGTGGCCAGCATCGCTCTGGAGCAGGAAATTCGGCTGCGAGGGCGGCCGGGCAGGCACCCAGCACGCACGTCCCGGGAAGGAGGCTGCCCGGGGCTGGAGGCGCTGCCGGAGCCTTCAGCAGGGAGCCTGGGTCCGGGGGGTGAAAGGAGAGGTCCTGACAAGGGGAGCGGGACGGAGGGCCTAGCCTCTTGCCGTGGCCGTGTCCCCGTTCAGGCAGCTTTTCCCCGAGAGCCCCTGTGCTCCCACGTGCTGCTCGGCGAGCGGTGGCCGTGGGCTGGCAGGCGTGGGGCAGCCCCTGCGCGGCTGGGAGGCTGGTATTGGTTTGCTTTAGCGAGAGCTGAAGTAGGAGCACTAAATGTTTTATAAGGACAGCGCATCTGGAGGAACCGCTTTCTGTTCCGAATCCCCAAATATACGTGTGGTCAGCGCCTTCCCCCGCTCACACGGCTTTTGTTTTTGCTTCCTTCCACGGATCAGTTCTGTATCAGAGCAGTGGCATTTGTGCTTCGCTCAACATCCCCACATTTATTGGGATTAGGATATTTGAACTTTCTTCTGTTTCTCGTTAACAACTCCGTTTATGAGAGCTGCCAAAACTTTATGTATTTTTCCTAAAATGAGTCTTTTGCTGCTGGAGATGGTCCTGTGTTTCTTTTTGGTAATTTAAAATTATAAAATATTTTCCAAAGCCTCATATGGAGCAAAGGAAATAGTCATTAAAGCAGGGGCTGAGCCATTGTTGTTTTCTCCTGAAGTGATTGTTTTGTGATGTCTTGAGATCTCCAGTGATCATTTCTGTTTTAGTTTATTTGTTTGTTTGTTTGTTTTTAATTTGTCAGGTTGGTTTTGCACCAAGCAGGCGATGTTACCTTTCCTGTGAATGGATGCGGTAGTGATGCAGGTCTCTGATTTTGTCAAGCTGCCTCAGATCTGATGCTTTATTTCACATAGGTGTTTGAATCTGCTTGCTTTTGAGCAGCCTTTAATTCTATTACAGTTTTGAGACAGAACTGAAGGATTTTGTTTAATGGGGACATTAGTTAAAGTCATCTCGAAGTAGCATTTAAAAAGACCCACAAAATCACAGGTGATCACTTAATACTGTAGCTTTCCAAAACGTTTGTATTGCTTCACTGCACATTGTGTTTTGCTTTCTTTATTCATTGTTTATTGCTTTAGAGTACAGTGAGCAGGTGTTAAACCTGCTAAAGAAAAACGCTTTTTATTAATACTCTGTGTTTGTATATCTGTGAATTATGTTTGCAAATATATTTTTATTTGTCTTTCTCAAACCTCCTTTGAAATTCAAGAGATACTCTTTTTTTTTTTTTTTTTTTTGAGTTGATTTTTTTTTATGCTGTAGTAGCAGAAGCCCATAGTGTTGTTGAGAGCTTTGTCCTTATTTCACAGATGCACTGGGAATTGTTTTTAATCTCCTTTCTGCTTTCCCATTACAGATGGTGATGACGACCCACAACTCTCCTGGGTGGCTTCATCTCCCTCCAGCAAAGATGTTGCATCACCCACTCAGATGATAGGAGATGGGTGTGATCTCGGCATCGGGGAGGAGGAAGGGGGGACTGGCCTGCCGTATCCCTGTCAGTTTTGTGATAAGTCCTTCATTCGCCTGAGCTACCTTAAAAGGCACGAGCAGATCCACAGTGACAAACTACCTTTCAAATGCACCTACTGTAGCCGGCTTTTTAAGCACAAGAGAAGTAGGGATCGCCACATAAAGCTTCACACAGGGGATAAAAAGTACCATTGCCACGAATGCGAGGCCGCGTTCTCTCGCAGCGACCACCTCAAAATTCATCTGAAAACCCACAGCTCCAGCAAACCGTTCAAGTGTACTGTGTGTAAACGTGGGTTTTCATCTACCAGCTCATTGCAGAGTCACATGCAAGCTCATAAAAAGAACAAGGAACATATGGCAAAGACTGAGAAAGAGGTGAAGAAGGATGATTTTATGTGTGATTACTGTGAAGAGACATTCAGTCAGACTGAAGATTTGGAGAAGCACGTAATGACACGCCACCCACAGCTTTCCGAGAAGGCAGATTTGCAGTGTATTCATTGCCCTGAAGTATTTTCAGACGAAAACTTGCTGCTCTCACACATTCATCAAGCCCATGCCAACAAAAAACACAAGTGCCCTATGTGCCCAGAGCAGTTTTCTTCAGTGGAGGAAGTCTACTGCCACTTGGACAGCCACAGGCAACCTGACTCCAGCAACCACAGCATCAGCCCTGACCCCGTCCTGGGCAGCGTGGCGTCCATGAGCAGCGCAACGCCCGACTCCAGCGCCTCGGTGGAAAGAGGTTCCACCCCCGATTCGACCCTCAAGCCTTTGAGAGGACAGAAGAAAATCAGGTCTGTGGACAGAGAGGAAGGCCAGAATTGGTCTAAAGTTACTTACAGCTGCCCATACTGCTCGAAGCGTGACTTCAACAGCCTTGCTGTTCTGGAGATCCACCTGAAGACCATTCATGCAGACAAACCTCAGCAAAGCCACACGTGCCAGATCTGCCTTGATTCCATGCCTACGCTGTACAACTTGAATGAACACGTGAGAAAGGTGCACAAAAACCATGCCTATCCTATGATGCAGTTCAGCAACATTTCTGCCTTTCACTGTAACTACTGCCCTGAGATGTTTGCAGACATCAACAGCTTGCAGGAGCACATCCGTATCACTCACTGTGGCCCAAATGCTACCCCTCAAGATGGCAACAACGCCTTCTTCTGTAACCAGTGCTCCATGGGCTTTCTGACCGAAGCAACCCTGACTGAGCATATTCAGCAGACTCACTGCAATGTAGGAAATTCAAAATTGGATTCCCCTGTCATCCAGCCAACACAGTCTTTTATGGAAGTTTATTCATGCCCTTATTGCACAAACTCCCCCATTTTTGGCTCCATCCTGAAGCTTACAAAGCATATTAAAGAAAACCACAAGAACATTCCTCTGGCACACAATAAGAAGTCAAAAGCAGAGCAGAGTCCAGTTTCTTCTGATGTTGAAGTCTCTTCCCCTAAAAGGCAACGGCTTTCTGCTAGTGTAAACTCAGTGTCTAACGGTGAATACCCATGTAATCAGTGTGATCTAAAGTTCTCAAATTTTGAGAGTTTTCAAACCCATTTAAAGTTGCATTTGGAGTTGCTGTTGAGGAAACAGTCTTGCCCTCAGTGTAAAGAAGACTTTGATTCCCAGGAGTCTCTTCTGCAACATCTCACCGTACATTACATGACAACTTCAACCCATTATGTGTGTGAGAGCTGCGACAAACAGTTTTCTTCGGTGGATGATTTGCAGAAGCATTTGTTGGACATGCATACTTTTGTGTTGTATCACTGCACCCTTTGCCAAGAAGTTTTTGATTCCAAGGTATCTATCCAAGTGCATCTGGCAGTCAAGCACAGCAATGAAAAGAAGATGTATCGTTGCACAGCCTGTAACTGGGATTTTAGGAAGGAGGTGGATCTCCAAATCCACGTGAAGCACAGTCACCTGGGGAATCCATCAAAGTCTCACAAATGCATCTTCTGCGGTGAGACTTTTAGCACGGAGGTAGAGCTGCAGTGCCACATCACAACCCACAGCAAGAAATACAACTGCAAGTTTTGCAGCAAAGCGTTTCATGCCATCATCTTGCTCGAAAAACACCTGCGGGAGAAACACTGTGTTTTTGATGCCAGCGCTGAGAATGGGACAGCTAATGGCATGACCCCAACAAATAAGAAGACGGAAGGGGCAGATATCCAGAACATGCTGATGAAGAACCCAGATACTTCCAACAGCCACGAAGCCAGTGAGGACGATGTAGATGCTTCTGAGCCCATGTACGGCTGTGACATCTGCGGGGCCGCCTATACCATGGAGGTCCTCTTGCAGAACCATCGCCTGAGAGATCATAACATCCGTCCCGGGGAGGATGACTGCTCCAGGAAGAAAGCGGAATTCATCAAAGGCAGCCACAAGTGTAATATCTGCTCAAGGACCTTTTTCTCAGAAAACGGCCTGCGAGAGCACATGCAGACCCACCGGGGCCCAGCGAAGCACTACATGTGCCCCATCTGCGGCGAACGCTTCCCATCGCTCCTGACCCTGACCGAGCACAAGGTCACCCACAGCAAGAGTCTGGATACGGGAACGTGTCGGATCTGCAAAATGCCGCTGCAGAGCGAGGAGGAGTTTATCGAACACTGCCAGATGCATCCCGACCTCAGAAACTCCCTCACCGGGTTTCGCTGCGTTGTCTGCATGCAGACGGTCACCTCTACGCTTGAGCTGAAAATTCACGGGACGTTTCACATGCAGAAATTGGCAGGAAACTCTGCAACCTCGTCGCCCAACGGCCAGGCCTTGCAAAAACTCTACAAGTGCGCGTTGTGCTTGAAAGAGTTCCGAAATAAGCAGGACTTGGTAAAATTGGATGTGAACGGCCTTCCCTATGGCCTGTGTGCTGGGTGCATGACCAGGAGCACCAATGGACAGTCTCTGGGCTTGACCCCGCAGGAGGTGAATGAGAGGCCGTGTGGCAGTCTGAGGTGTCCGGAGTGTAGTGTCAAATTTGAAAGTGCTGAAGACCTGGAGAGCCACATTCAGGTGGACCACCGAGACCTGACACCTGAGACTAGTGGCCAAAGGAAAGGTACCCAGACATCTCCTGTGCCCAGAGTAAGTACAGCTGAGCTTTGATGTGTCATAGGAATAAAATGTAGGTTTTTAACGCGACTGAGAACTGATCTGATGTCCTGTTTTTTTTCTTTGGCTGCCATTTTATAAAATTACTTGAACAAGAAGAACAGAAAGAAGGGTAGAGTAATGCACATAGAAAAGTAGATTTTGTTCAGTCTTACAGGCTCCTAGCTTCCTAGTGGCAGAACATTAGATTTTTTATCATAAAGCTGCCCTAGATTTACCAACAGAGAGCTGAGACACGTCCGTGTGCTCATGAATGATGAGGACTGAGTTTGTCCATGAATTCTGAAGCTACTGAACTGGCAGATCTGGCAAAACTGGGGCATATCCATGAAAAAAGACATCCTGAGTTCCCAAAGGAAAAAAAAATTGATTTATCATACTCATGGAAACTGATGATTTTTTACCTGGAAAAACACCAGCAGGAAGATACAGGAACTTGTGAGGAAAACTGTAGTGAGTTCCCCCCAAATTCTCACCTAAAACAAATGACTGTGCTAGAGAGGCTGTCCTCATGGATGTCTGTCCGAGTGAGTGAGGCTGTGAGGCTACGTGGATGTTTGTGTGCATACGTACATGCGTGGAGCACGCGTGTGTGATTTTAAAAGGAACTGCTTCGTGGCCCTCCTGTAGGAGAAGCAGTTTTCTTAGCAAATCTGGAAATTGCTGGCTAATAGGCAAGTTGTGTTTTTGAAAAAGAAGTGTGCTCTCCCTTGGAGTTCGCAGAAAGCCTGTTTTCCTATTTCTTAGCTTACAAGATGCTTGGGAGCACGCAGTATCCAAGTAAGGCTTCAGAAGCCTGCTCAGGAGATTAATATCATTTGCAGTTTATAGTCTTTTAAAATTATTTGTTGACGTTTTGGTTCAAGAATGGGCCAAGTCAGTCCTTCCTCTGTCAGGAACAGATGGAATGAGAAGTAGATTTTGGAAATCTTCTCGGGAGACTAACAGCAGACACATCTGAGTATTGATATCATCTGACATTTTTAATTAAACATGATGGGGTGAGATTTTCAAAAGTATCTAAGGAAATTAGGCACCCAACTCCTAATGAATAATTCCAGCCATAGATGCCTGTTTATGTCAATCTGCTAATTAAAGCACCCACAAACACATCTTACTACATTAAAAGAACCTGTAAATACCATTAGAATACAACATCAGAGGCTCAGGAAGTAAGAGAAGACCCTAAGTATGTCCCGAGGACGCAAACTGCGATGCCTCCGGCAGCGCTGTCGCCGAGTGCCCCGTGGGACTTGTTAGCTCTGGCTGGGGCTGTACGGGGCGGCAGCAGGGGCACGGCGCTGCTGGGCCTTGGCACCCGCTCGCCCCAGTGAGCTTCCAGGCTCCTGTTCAAATACCAAGGAAAGTGTTGTGGTTTTTTTTCAGTAAAAGAACTGGATATTGTTCCCTCTGGGTGCGTGACTAAGCCTCCCAGTGCAAGCACCTCATCCTGCAGAAGAATAAGAAATGGAAATATCCCTCCTTCAGTGTGATACCTTGTGAGAGTTCAGCTGGGGCTCCTACTAGGCCATTCTGCTTCCTCTTTCTCACGTCTTTCTTTCTTTCTAAATTCTTTGAAACACTTTATTCTCTTAGGTAGGACTAATTCTTCACGCGGCCATGCCTCTAGCCCAAAGTATAGCCTTTTCTTTCCAGTCGACTATCAGAAGCAGAATACGTTGCCATTTGCTGCTCTGATTTCTTGCTTTAACTCTCTCTTTTCAGTGAGAGCTTCCATACTTGTTCTCTCAGGGGAGAGTTTTAAGTTCTTCAATAAGGTAAATGCTTTGAATTTCATCCCATGAGGACAAGGTCTTAGTTCCTTTGTAGAAGATAATGAAAAATCAGCATTTGTGGCAATGGCAAATGGTGCCTTCAACAGGTGTATGACCTGCACATATGCTAATATCGTAAATCTTCATGGTATGCATCGCAGGAATAGATTATTGTTACTAGAAGTAATTCATTATCTTACCCTTCATTATAGGTACAAGACCTGAATTCTGATAGCAGCTCACGTGGAAACTATTGGTGTCTCACTCAGGTTTCTCAAGATAAGGGGTGCTCTTTGTTTCTGGCTAGCACAGAGGTTTTCAAAGAATTAGGCTGTCCTTTAAACGTGGATAAATTCCTGCATTTCAAGAATAATGTTTACTTAACTTCATTGGCTTCATAATGAAGCTGTGCAAGTTGAACACAATCTCTCCTCATCTTGTTAGTATGCTGTGCACAGGCAAAATAGCATTTTAGTAGAGCTATCTTCAATGTACAATGCATATAGAGCAACTGCAGATGGCCAAGCAAGAGCTGCTTCTCTCCAGTTCTTCAGCTCTTCTACATTTCTTTTTTAAACACCATATTGATTTTTCTTTCTATAACAGAAAAGCAGTTGAAGATTAGGAGAAGGTACAGTCAAAAAGCAAATATAGGGAGATTCAACTTTAAATGCTGGGTGTATACTTTGGAGCAATAAGCAAAAAGAAATCCTATCAAGTGGAAATTATGACATACAAAATATGTAACTGCTGTGAATGTGACGAAAGTCATTACACCAGCAGTTATACTTCTTGCATGGAAGAAGAGAGTCTGGAAGTCCAGAATAATTTCAGAAAACAACAAAACACACACATACACAAACAAAAACAAACAAACAAACAAACAAACAAACAAAACACCTTAAGTGAAGATATAACCCTGTAGTAAAAGAAAGCACATTACTCTTGAAGATGCTGCTGCATCCTGTCTTCTTCACTTCCATTTTATTATGACAAAAAAAATAAGTATTTATGAATTAATCACCTTTCTTTGTAGGACATCTAGGTAGGATCAAATTATGATGGTCAAAAACTATTTCTACATGGCTGAAGCTTTTGCCTCCTGTACAGGAAACATCTGCATCAGAGGATTTATTATTAGGGGTTTTAAATCAAGTCAACGGTCTTTTATATGGAATATCACTAAGAGGAATAAATAAAATACACCTTAGTTGTGAAAGGCTGCTCTGACTTCAGTTTGTGTTTAATTCTTACCGTCCTACTGGAGCTCTTCTGTCTCAACAGCACTAAAGTTTCTTTTAAATGAACTTCTCCAGTGGAAGTCCCATTCCAGTATCTGGCACATCTATAGCTCAAGACCTTTTTTGTTCTGTTATGGTCATGTCAGAAGTAACGTTTTTATTTTCTTCTGAACATATTTCTGTGCGTAGGAGCTTCAGTTTTAACACATTTTATTAATTCATTTTAATGTCTTCTAGAGGAATGTGTGTGCCTTGAGAAACATGACTGCTTGTTTAGTACTGACATGTCCTATTGCCTCTTCACATGCTGGAAACAGTCACGTTTCAGGCTGCTCTTTCTCCTACATAGATTTATCCTTAGTTTGTGCCATAGTTATCATGAACAATGCTTGTTTAACATTGACAATGGCAAATGCTCAGGCTTCAGTTAAATTTCCATCTTGAATGGCGTTACTTTATTTAGCCCACCTAGGTTATTTGGACTGAAGAAGCAAAGGAGGTGGCATAGGAAGTTGGAAGAATGAACCCTATTGTGCTCTTTTACTCAGTTCCTTTTCTCCTGCACACTTTCTTGGATTCAATCCCTTCTCTTTGTTCTCCCCCCACCACTTCTCTTCCCTTGTAAATCCACTTGAATGGAGGAATATTTTCTTTGTAGAACAGGAAACCATTTCCAGATTTAAAGGAGGACAGTCTGGAAAACCCATGGGAACAATAGTTATTTCAGAAAAGAAAGCAGAGCCCCCTGTTGCTATTACTACTGTTTTGTGCCAAGATTAGAATTAAATATCTTGACTTAATGGGGACTGAGCTCTCAGTTGAAGGCCTGCTCATCTGGTCTCCTATGCCACCTTGATGCTGTCATCTAGACTCTATTAGATCCTCAGAACACGAGCACCTTTGTTGTCACCACACAGAAAGACAAAACTTGAGGAAGAGATAACCAGCCCGTTACGAATGTCAGGGAAGTCACGATACCCACAGGAAACAGTAGCAGAAGGTTGTATTTGGCACCACAAATAACATAACTTTGTATTAAAACTCATGCTTCCCATTTACTGAGAATGGAAGTCTATTGGTGGGACATGCTTTTAAAGACCATTATTAATGAGCCAAAAAATCAACTCTTCAATCTCGTGCTTCTACATTTGGGTGCTAATCAGGCTATAGTTCTTTGGTGGCCTGTATGAAGCCATTTTTTGACCTTATCCTGCATCAGGCAGGGTTCCTGATCAAAAGAGCCATTGCCTCAGTTAAACTGCTCTTTCGCATGCATGTGTGTCAGCTCAGGCTAAAGATAATATTCACAGGAAGTCTGAAGTCTGCTGTCTTCTCTGAGGGGTGGTCACACCAAGTGGAGTGTTTTATAAGTTTGTGAAATGGTGTGGAGTTCGCACTGGGTCTGTGGATAAACAAAGACATCCTGTCTCCAGATCTGTTAGTAAGTAGCTTTCAGAAGCACCGAAATCAATTTAAAAAATGAATCATTTGTCTGTGTTTAATATAACTTTAAAGATTTGCAATGGGGTTGAGCTGAAATATTGTCCTTCTTAGCTAGTTACTTAGGGAACCCTCATAACAGAGATAAGTGTTGAACAAGGCACAGAACTGAGTCAGCTTTGAAGTTTTACAGAAGAGGAAGATTTCAAGTTTTAAATGTGACCACATGAATCACTCACCACCCAGTCCCATTTTTCTCTTCCAAGGTTTTTTGCATTCTTTTTTCTTTCATTTTTTTTTCAAGCTAGGAGCCCTCAGCATGTGTGTGCCAGTGTGCTTGAGAATACATGTGCATGTATGTGTGCTTGCTCTCGTCGGCTGGAATAGACTCCCAAGGAACAGTGCTGCAGAAATCCAGCTGCTTTTCCATTAACAGCCTTGATTTCAGAATGGACTCCAGGAGGATACTTTCCTGAGCTGCCTAGGGATAACTAGCCAATCCAAAGTATTTCCTTTTCTATGGTTGGCTGTGTCAGTTTTCGGCCAATGGAGTATAGCCTTCTTCCTATTATCATGTTAATTGCCCATTGTTATTTTAGCCTAGAAAGCCCTGCCTATGTGCAAACACACACTGTGTGCAGAATTCATGGAATCCGCATACCAGCGATAGATCCTTGCGTTCGTTACTGCAGCATTGCAGCATGTTCATTAACCTCCAGCAGGCGAACTTGTTGCCACTGATGACATGGGAAGTAGTTAAGAAGCTCCTGGCAGCACCTAATTTGTTATTTCCTCAGCAGGTGCTCAAGGAAATTGGGTCCCATATGTGGAGGGGGTGACAGCAACTCCTCTGTTTAACTCAAAACTTCTGACTTAACCACTGCTGTCCTAAAAATAAGATTCTATACCTAGGTGTGGGGTGGAAGCCATAAGAAAAAATAATTTGTATCTAAGAGCGCACAGAAAATACCCACGAAATACCCACAAAAGGTGTCTATTCACATAGTATGTTCCCATGCAGAAGTTGAACATGCACGTTAGACCAAAGTGCGGTGGTCCTGCTTTGGGAAGTGAGAGGTTTTGCAAGTGTACAAAAGCTTAGCATTAGTTGTTTTGTTTTGTTTTGTTTTGTTTTGTTTTCCTAACTTGGACATCAAACTTGTCAGTATGCATTTTCATTTCTACAAATGATTTCTTGGATTTTTCCCTGTCATGATGCTCAAATGCATGCACCGCTGTCAGTCTGAGTCCAAACCCCATTTTCCCTATTTGAATAAATGGTTCATGTAATTGCCTCTTCACACCATCTCCTGATTTCTGCAGCCAGACCTCCCTAGTATGACTTTGTGACAGAGAAAATATGCAACAGATTGTGCTAGAAAACCATTCTGTGTGGTAATGCAGGTTTTTCAGGATTTCTGATGGGAGCCCTGTACAAAATGTATTTTTCCTCTTGTCCTTCACTTCCTCAAGTAACTAGAGGAGTTTTGCCTAGAAAAACTCCTCTATTCTAAGCTTTCTCTAAAGATGTAATTTTTGAAAAAGTTGATATTTTTGTGAAAAAGTAGATCATTTTGTGATCTTTTCAACATCTTTTATTTCACCCCACAAGAGGTTTTACTATCATGGGCTAAATGACACGAGCACTCTGATTATGGCTCAAGTAGTCAATCAGACTTTCAAGTACTATCATTTGAAATTTGTAAAGTTGAAATTAAAGTTCTCTAGAAGCAGGCTGTTAATTAGAGGTCGTGTTTATGGTCCAGAAAAGCCCAGCCCAACTTGGTATCATAGTGGTGTCATGTACAAGTAGGAAAGGACTCAGCGGAGGGAAGTTGAAGCACGTAACATGCTATATTCATGATCACACTTGCCTTATGCTACAGTGCAGTTTTCTCTAATCTTTTTTTGGTTATTAAACAGAAAAAGACCTATCAATGCATCAAGTGCCAGATGACCTTTGAGAATGAGAGAGAGATACAAATCCATGTCGCTAACCATATGATTGGTAAGACATTCTTTAAACTAGGCCACTCATGGGCTGCTTGTTTTTTGCTACTCTTTGAAATTCACTATTCTAATAACTTGTTAATATTCATGCTGTAATTTTTTTTTTATCTTTCAAGGAAAATGATTTTGATGTAATGATTCTTCACTTCAAAGCTTTTTAAATATGTGGTTATAAAAGTGTTACTGCTGAGCTTTTTTCCTTATCCTTTTGAGTCCTCGTGTAGCATTTTCATTTATATTAAAATCAAACTTTTGACAGTATCTTCCATTTGATAGCATAAATTTCTCTCTATCCACGTAAAAAGTACTTGCCAGTTGTCAACCACTTAGGAGCAATTATGTTTCAATTTTGTATGTCATGACATTGAATAGATTTAACTGCTAGCATTTTCCCAGCTAAATGTGGTGAATTCCTGAGGAACATTGTCAAAACAAAATGCTTACAGAGTTATTTCAGTGCTTTTTTTTCCTTTTCCCAACAATTCTGGACTTCAGAAAGTTCAACTTTTCAAACACAGGAGTGTTTTTAAAAGCAGTGCTTGCTGCCTCCTGCTACAGTCCTGTCGTAGGAGCGTGAAGTGAAGTGTCACTGCAGTCTGACGGGCTGTATTGCTGCTGCAGCTGCATGCGGGTATTTTCTGATGAGCGCAAAGAAATGTTTTTCCTGTCTGTGCAGATGTTCCGAATCCATGTGTTGGCCCAAGAGGTCAGTTTAGTTTGATGCATGGACCACAGAGGAGTAACTTACACATGCCACTGTAGGCGTGCGTTGCGTGAGAGCCTTCAAGGACCCTCCGGCGCACTTTGTGTGTCTCGTATGTTCATGTGCAGCATTTATCTCCCATAAGCATAATGGTTTTCCTTCAACAATTTTACATTTAGGAAACTATTCTCCCGTCAATGCATATATGTAACTCCTATTATCTTTGATGTGAATTATGCATAAATACCAGAGAGAGAGAGAAATGCAGACTGACACAGTCTTCGCTCCCCATACCCCCAAATGAAAAATATACATGTCAGTCACAATAATTTTCATTCTAGAGCTAGGCAGGAGTTTCGAGTCAATGTCAAACAGGTTAAGATGAAGATATCTAAAAATGTTTGCTTTTGTAGCAGGTGTTAATGTAATCTCTTGTTTGCAAGCTTGAAGAGTGAGATTCTTGTTAATTGGACCATAGTGATTTCATGCAGTTCCCCCCTAGATTTTTTTTTATAACAAAAGCCTGAAAGAAAGGAGTCCTTAGGCAAGCTTATCACTTCTTTCAGCTTAAGTTATGATACAGTAAATAATTGCTGATTTTTAAATACATAGCTCATGAAGTGTTGAATTAAGGTTCTGCTTGGTTTGAGGGAGGAATTCCTTGTCCTTTTTAAAAAAAAAAAAAAAAAAGTAGTTTCTTTACAGTGATCGATATGTGAAGTTTATTTATGTATATCTCCAAATTAGTGCTGTTTGGAATAATACATGATGATATATATGTCATTACAAGGTTCGGTGTTACAGAGAGCTATTGGAAAACAACACTGGTAGGAGAAAGAAGAGGTTGAGAAGAGTGTGGTGCTGTTGTTTGTGAAACCTGTACCTGTTGTTTCTTTAAAGCTGTACATAAGTTCTAATACGTATTTGGAAAAAACCTCTATAAATGCAAAGGTACGTATGGACTCAGCTCCATATACCTAGGACATTGTATGTGCCAGGATACGATAAGAAAATACCCAATTATTTCACTGAGGGGTTGCATCTTTGTGTCTCCTTGCTGGGATACAGGCTGGGAACGTTCATTAAGTTCACTTGTTTGGGGTGAGTTTAGGAAGGAGCAAAGTACGGAAATCTGTAGTGTGAGCCAAACGTCCTCCTGCTCTGGGCATCTCAGACTGTTCACAAGGCACCGGGGCCCCTCTCTGTGACACGTGGCTGACTCCAGAAGGTGTCACCTGTTGGGTCCCCTGCTGGCATTTGCTCTTCACTGGGGAGTACTGCAGAGGAGGGGAGGCTAGGCGTCACAGTTTGCCTACCAGTAAGTGCTGTGCAGATTTTCGGTGTTAATTTGCTATGTGCTGAGTCAGTAGTGGTAGAGTGATGGATTGCCTCCTGGGCTTGCTCCTGCAGCCTTTGTTGAAAGCCCGAGAGCCTTCATCCCTTACACCGGCTGCAGGAGAGACCAGCACGTGCCCCGCTGTCCCTCGGTCCGGTTTGTCGTGTACGAAGCGAGTGTAGGAGCGTCTCCTCTGTACGAGACCATGTCCAGTCAGGTGGCAGCGGGAGAAAGAAGCTAATGCTGGTCCTGCAGCCCAGGTCTGTGCCACAGCGGTTACTGTCATTGCCAGTTTAGGACCTACAGACGAGGGTTTGTTTGTGCTGCCAGGGGCACTGCAATCCCGGAGCGCTCGGGGCCGGGGGAGCCTGTCCTCGGGTTGTGTCTGCTCAGAGCGCGGCGTCGGACTCGTCTCGATGAACTTGTATCTGGCTGAAATTAAGGTGTCTGGCTTAATATAGTCATCGAGGTGCTGTCTGGGGGAAATGAATGATTGATACCAATCTCCGATAAGGGTTTGAGGAGGATAAGCATTTCCAGGGAGAGATTTTTATCTCTCTTTTGAATTTGAAGTGAGCCAAGGCATTGACGTTAGCCTTGACTTGTAATTTTGGGGTAAAATAAAAAAACACCTTGGCTTTGATAATCCAAGACCTCTGTGCTGCACTTCCTTCTCATATTTTGCGAAGCACAAAATCAATAGTTGAGAGATGTCCTAAACACTTACCTACAGTTTCATTCATTCATTCAGGTGACTGTCAGCCAAAGCATCCCTGCTCTTCAGCCGTGACCCCCTCACATATCAGTGTCCGTAATATGATTAAAGATTGCAGTTATTTCTTACATCCCAGTCTTAAAGAGCGCATCCAGTTAAATTGGCTGTGCCTCCCTCCTCCACCTCTCGGCTCTCCAGGCTGGAGTCAGAGGCCCTGCTCATAATTCATGGAGGTAGGGGGTTATTTTTTTCAAAGCAATATGCAGGGAATTTCCAGTGCTACTCCCACACACTGCTTTGAAAAATTACCCTTCTGCACTCTAGCCCTTCATATCCTGTGCACAAACACAGAGGCATATTGGGTCCCGCGCAGGGTCCCTGGAGAAGGAGCAGGCTGGATGCATCCCCGGAGGAGGTAAATGGTAGATGTTTTGTTTCATTTTACACTGGGGCCTGTAGGAGGGCTGTGAGCAGCACACCAGACCTCTCCAGCTGCAGTTAGCCAGGAAGGGATCTGTTTAGAGATGTTTTCAGCCGGGGGGGGACTGGGGGTGGAATTTTTAGAGAGCAGAGGTCTTTGAAACATTGCACTGATTGGGGCTCCTTTGAAACACGTCCGTGCGCACAGAAAGGGGATCCCCCTTTGAGACATTTACAGGCGTTGGGGAGTCCACCTGGGAGTATATCAAAAACTTTCAGTACTCCTTGCTGCCTCTGTACTTGCTTACCTCCTGTTGCGCTGACCTGGCAATGTTTAAAGCTTCTCCCCCTTATCTCCCCACCCACCACTGCCTCTGATGTGCACTCTCTGTTAGATGCAGGGGAAGATGGGCGTACGCAGCCGTGGGCTCTATGGGGGGCAGCGAGCAGCCATGGCAGCAGCCGCAGCACAGAAGTCTGCTAATGCAGCCTTTCCCCTGTGGCTGCCAGAGCCAAAGAGCCTGCGTTCCCCATCGCCGGGACGCTGCCGAGGCCTGGGGCACGCGGGCAGGGGCTGGCGGGGAGCGGGGAGCGAGGACCCGGCACCCCTCTGTCCTGCAGCCCCGCTGGGAGCAGCTGGGCTTGGCCCGGGGCTGTGCTGCTGGGTTTTGGAGCCGGGCCGGGTGCCCTAATTCCTGGTGCTCAGCATGCACAAAAAGCCTCAGCCCCGGTGGCCCAGCGCCAAGGGACTGCAAATTCAGGTCCGTGCTGGGGCTCTGGTCTGCGTGGGGAGCAGCTGTGGATGGAGCCGTTGTGATTAGGTGGGGGATATTTTCTATTTAATGTTCAAAAAAGATGAATGGTTGTCCCCACCCTTCTTTCTCCCTTTCTCTACAAAAGTCTCCTGGTAAACACGCACGGGAAGCTCAACTGCAGCACAGTTAATGCTGGAGCAGGGAAACTAATTATTTCTGGCCGTGCTCTAGCGCTGGAATTACTTCGGGATCCACGCTGCAGAGGCGTGCGAGCATCTGTGGGCTCGTGAGGGCCGACTCTCAGAGCTCGGCAGATCCCTTCCCGGAGCCGTCCCCATCCCTGTGCATGCGGCTGCGAGCGCTCGGCCACCATTCCCCCATTGCTGTCTGAACGCACGCGAGCAGCCGAGGGCTGGTGGCGGTGACCAGGGACGGGGAGGCTCCGCTGCATGGGGCTTGGAGCAGGAGGCCCTGCTCCTTGCTCAGGGAGCCACCTGGGACCAAAGGGAGTGCTGGGGGGAAAACTTGCAGAAGTCACATTGAAAGCGCTCTGTGGTCTGGTTCTTGGACTGCTGTCTAAATAAACATCTCCTTGTTTGCTGTGATGGGGACGACCACGTTAAACAACTGCATTTGGGGGAACGAGGAGAGTTTCCTGGGTACTGCCCCAAGCTGTGGCATATCGTGCATTGTGTGCAACGTGGGGCTGCGAGTCTCTAAATTACCTTTCCTGCCCTTGGAGATCATGTTTCAAGTTCTGGAAATGCTCTGCCAGAATTAAACACAAAGTGGAGGGATAACATCCATCCACAGTCATTTCTCTTTCAGATGCACACAAGTATTTTAAATAAGAAATGATCAAATACAGGTTTGCGGTATTGTAGCTGGTAAGTTTGCTCTCTTCAGAGGTCAAACTGCAGTAATAACTACAGATGGAGACTTTTTAAAAACAGCAATTTCAAAAGGTGATTTTGTGTTCAAAAGAATTAGTAGCTGATACAATTTAGAGCACTGTGATGAAACCAACAGAGAAGGAGCTGAGGTAGCATCCAGAATCAAACAGAAACCAACAGATTTCCAGTATGGTTTCTGCTTCTGTTCACGAATTGAAGCAAACAGTTTTGATTTAGGAAATTCTAGTTTTCATAAATTCAGATCGTACCCAAATTGGTAATCTTTTCACTGTCTCAATGAATATTGGGACTGCTTTTGGAGGGTTTTGGACTCCCTTGTCACAGTACTTTCTAAGTGCACACGTCTGTGAAAAGGATGTAGGTAAAGATCATTTCTGCAATCCCAACATTTTACGTGAGGAAATATTAGCCCTGGGCATGTCTGATGAAGACGTGAAGCGGTTCTGATGCCAAGGCCTGATCTTGTGAAGCACTTTGTTCCCTCTCCTCATTGATTTGGGAGCTGGGGATGGCTAATGCTTTTCAGAATCTTTCTCGCAATAAAATATCTTTTATTTTGTATGAAATAGATGGAGTCAATAAAAGTAGAAGGGTAGCTTTTATTCTTGTAAAATTCCCTTATTTTCCTGTGCAGTTTGTTTAATATGGTACTCGAATTCAAATTGATTTCAAGTTTAAGGGTGTTATTTGGTAAATACATTCCCTTCCATTAAGCTACTGTCATGACATCGTGTCCTGAGACAAAACTGCTTAATTCTTGAGGGAAACTCTTCAGACCTAAGCGCTAGTGTTAGTTATAAGTGTATACGTGGTAGCAATGATGATGACATTGTAAAGCACTATCTCGGTAATAGCTTTCAGGCATTAAGGCAAATAAAAATGTGCCAGATTGTTTTTGAAGCATTAGATGCAAATTATCAACAGGAACATATTTCTGGACTCAACAGCTGAATGTGTGAATTAATTACGGACACATTAGGAACTCAAAAATATTTTTTTAACTTTGATGTTTGTGAAGCATATTCCAAGTAATTGCTCTTTTAATGCAGAAGCGGAAGGTACAACCTTCATGTATTTACCCAGCGCTTGCTTAAATATCCAAGTCTATGTGGACTCGCTTTAATTAACAATATGTGCTAGAATTTCATTTTGCAGCGGCTGGCTATTGCGAAAGACTAATTTTAGGGAAAAACAAGCTAAGCGTGCGTACGGTGGCAGCTGAGCGACGTGCACGGTGGCTGCACACGCGCGTGAGCCCCTCCGTGCAGCCACGTGCGAGTGCCCCGGGCTGGCCGGAGTCCTGCAGGCGCCTCTGCGGGGCCTCTGCCTGAGCGGAGCTGTCTGCTGCATCGCGCTCCTGGACAAAGGGATCTGCTTCTGCCAAGAGGTCCTTCTGTTATTTGGCCTGGCTCTTTTTATTCCGTTGCTTGCCTTCAGCTTTAAGCGCTTGTGCGGGTAGCTAAATAACGCCGTAATGACCGTAGTGCATAAAAGCTAGCCATGTGCCCTTTGAACAGCTCCGGTTTTGAACAGGGTGGTCACACTGACAGCCACATTGCCATTGTTAACCGGCGGAAGAAGCTCTCTTCAGTACAAACAATATTGGCCCTTAATATAATTCAGCACCTAATTGGCCTCTTTGAAACTGATTTCAGAAATTACGTTTTTACTGTCCCCTCCTTTCTAAGGCCTGGAAAATTCATTACCCAAAATCTCAATAATTTTATCCGGCCGCACGGTGTAGATGCGTCCCCCTGCAATTGTTCTCTATGCACATTGGTTCTTAAAAATCCCCCTTTTCATGAGAATGGTTTTGTTTTGCTTGTATAGCTACCAGGAAAGAAATAGCATTTCTCTTAATGTATTCATTCACATTTTCCTTTTGCATTTTTCATTTCATTTACAACTTGGTAATAGTAGTTCAGTTTTCACTGACATTTTTATAGCTGCTATGACAACATTCCTGTTTTGCATGATACATGCATAATCGGCTATGATCCCAGTTTTGCATTGCTTTCATTCTTTCTTAACTGTGTTAAGATTCCTTGCAGCCTCCAAACTCAATTTTCATACGCAGTTGTGATTACACCTGTTTAAACATTTTCCTGGTAGTTTCATATTTATTCATAAAGGGAGCAGTTGATAAAACACCTTTTCTGTAATCAGTCAGAGTTTTAAGTGTGATTTTTCTTCAAAGTTATCATTAGCAAGCACCTCAATCTATTCGCAGCCTTTCAGTATCAGTTAGGCAGTGTGGCAAAAAATGCTATTTTTCAATAAACTTTGCCCTGTGTAGCAATGATTTTTCTGAATCTGTAACTTGCTTTTCATTTTTATTAATTCTATTAACCTTGAAAACTGCAGTACGTTTGTATTTAAGAGTCTGCAGAGATGCTTCCTGCCTGTTCCTCACATATTTTGTGTGAGTGGCTGTGACTGTTTGAGTCTGAGTTCACAAACAAATTTCTTAGCCCTTCTTTGCTAATCTTGAATATGGGGAAAAAAAAAAAAAAAAGCAACTTCTCACCATGTGGGGTTTTGGTTCTCCCTGCAGATGGCAAAATGACTCTATTCCTCCCCAGTGGAGAGGTCAGCACCCCTCTGTGTCCTACTTTCAAGCAAAACACCAGAATATTTCTTGGGGGGCGGGGAGAAAGCCCTCCATCATTTCTAGGTGTAGTCTTCGGACTTGATAGAATTGATGTGTTAAGGAAGTTGTCTCCTCGTGTGAATTCTGGGACTGAAGTCTACACCAGTGTGGTCCTAAAGTCTAGATGTTTGCAATCTCTCTGGGAATTTATTAACAAACAGTAGTTTTACCTGGAGAAAGTAGATATTACCCCATGTTTCTTCTTTATTTGCCAAACAAACTTCTTGGTTTGGAAACATCAGGCACCAGTTTCTGACACTCTCTGGAGTGACAGAAAGGTTTGTGCCTTTGGGGAAGGATAGCTGCAATGTGAAAAATGAATAAGGAACAAAGGAGTGCATGCTTGGTGATGCTGGAAAAACCCATACTGGGTTAGCTAGGAATTAGTGGCAGAGTTATAAAATATTCTTTTTACCTTTTTGGGGAAACCTAAGCTAGGTTCCAGATCATTTCCAGTCATGAAAGTTGGAAAAGAAAGTATATATATATATATATATATATATATATATACACATACATATATTATTATATTATTAGTAAACTATAATAAAATTATTTTTCTCTAATAAAATCCCAGATTTCACACTTTGAATATCTTCTTCAATATTCAGCACGTGCGAGTGCTGAACCTAAAATGTTTATTTTCCTTCTTGTGTTTGTTATGATATAAGCCCCTGGTTTGGAATCAGAAAGGGTACTGGCTTACATAGGCTGAGCCCTAGCTGTATAGTTATCAGACTGAAATGTCTGTATGTTAAAGGTCCACATTTATTCCTCCTCTTACTTGGTTGACTTCAAAGAGGGACAGTTGGCCCATTGCCTTTAATTATACTTCAAACTAAGTGGCATCCCCAACATTGGGGAAGATTTAATTTGGTCTCTTACAACCAGAGGTTACCAATTGACATGGTCCTTAAAAATATACATATTTCTGTTTTGTTATAGCTGGCAAGTAACTCAAGTCAAACATAGACTTTCCTGTATGCTCCTGCCTGTTTGGGGTACTGGCACTCATTTATTTTTTTCCCCCCATTTGTAATGGACACCTTTTCTACACTGAGGTTCCCTTCAAATGATCCTCGTGAAAGAAGCCCATGAAAATTATTTAAATGCTTTTACATTTTTTCAGTGTTTCAAGGCTCCCAGCACAGGTGAAGCTTTTGCACGAGGGGTCTCTGCCATTTGCACCAGATGTGCTTTCTTCTGTATCCGTTTTTTTGTCACAAACTGCTTTTGGTTCAGTTTGGCAGTGGGGTTTGACTGCTTTGGGCCTTTCTAAGAAACAGATTTTTTTAATTGAAAATTTTAACTTGGCAGATTCATTGTGTGTCTTTTTGTAGTAATAAATTTCTTTAAAGAAGCCCAAGCCTTGCCATTCTCGTAAGGGCCAATTGCCACTGTGTGGCTGCACAGTAAGCCTGAGGAAGAGGACTTCAGCTTCTGCCTGTCAGACCGTGGTCTTCAGAAGACAGAGCTCCATAGCAGATCAAAAAACCTCACTGGTCGTGGTGTTTTCCAGTTGTCTTCTTCACCAACATGCTCTCTCTTGCCTCTCCTCTACTTGGTGTTTTGTGTCTTGTCCTGCTGGCATGAGCCTCAGGACAGATGGGGTGCATCAGGTGCTGACCCCACGGCGAGGAGTTGAGCCTTTTTAAGTCCCACTTCCAGGTCAAAACCCGGACACTGTTTCAGTCAGGTGTTTCCTTCATTTCCTCCTCCTGAACTGACGGAGAGGACTATGAAGAATGTCACTGCAGGAAGAAAGCTGGTAACACACTACCGATATGTGTAAATCTTTACGTCATTCAGGGAGGTTTCATCCTGCCTTCAGGATCTTGTCTGGTGGGCACTTAATGGCCTTAAAAATGGCTGAGTCATTCAAATGTTGCATGTATAACTATGAAATGTTTAAGTTTTATGAGGAGTATATTTTATTCTGTGTTCAAGATTTTTAGTGTGGTTCAACCTAGGCAGATCCATTGGATTTAGGTTTTGCTCCAGGTAGGGTTTGGGTGTTTTAAGGTATCAAGATCAGCTAGCACCACTGGTATGTCCTCTGTTGTTATGTTTTGCACACATCAGCTATCACATGTCACTGGTGTATGGACAAATATTTCCTAAACCCCATGACTGTGAGTTATATCCAGGAATAAATATTGGCAACAAAAGTTAAATGATGAAACCTCACGTAATGAACAGTAACTGATTCAAGCTGGGCCGGATATAGATAGCTAAAGCTGAAGGGAAATAAAGTATTCTAGTGACATTTTCTCCTTTTTTAACTTTCTAATTTTTGACCTTTTGATTCAGTGTTTTTTGTTAAAATCGAGGATTTGAGGAGAAAAAAAAGAAAAGCAAAACAATCCCTCTACCCTTAAATCTCCTGCAGTCGTTAATAGCTCTACCTCCACTTACTGAAGAGCATCAATGGAGAGAATTTCCTTTGGAGGCTAATTCTGATGTGCCAGAAACTGAAATCAGCGATGTCAGTGTTAGACCTGAATGATAAACTTCCAAGGAATGGGGAACTTAAATTGTGAGATGTTAGCTTCTGGATTAGTTCATACTTGCATTTGGTGGGAGAATGTTGGTATTTTTAAGCTAAGCCTTTTAAAGTTATATATCCCTTGACTTGGTTAACAAAGAAAATTTAAAGACCTGTAATGGAAAAGCAATCTATCACTTTTCTTTTCTCTTAATTTATTTATTTACATTTTTATACTTTATATTTATAATTTATTTATTTATTTATATTTTTACTTTATATTTATTTTGCATATCATAGAACCTCGCAGTTATGCAGAAATCCAAACTGCAAAAATACCTAAGGCACCAGAAGAGTTATGTATGTTATTAGGACATTATTAAAAGTAAAGGTAGGTTCTTTATGTGTTTTCTTTGCAACTCACCAGGATTATTTCTGTAGCTATTTTAATAGTGTTAGTTTTGATGGCTGCTGTTGTCAGGGCATCTGGGTACAGGTGACAGGGGCATTTGGGACCATCATACTTCTTGAATCTGGGAGATTCCCATGAGTAAGTGCTCAGCTTTGAGCGCCAACGGGTCTGTGTGGGGTTGATGGGGGAAAAACTTGCTAGGCATTTTCTGAACAGCCTGTTTTGAACTGAAAGGTGCAGTTGCTTGTAAAAGCTTCACAGCCAAGCAGCTCAAGATGGTGCAGGTTAGCAGTTGTGGAGCTCAGCGCAGACATTTCTTGTAAACTGGTCACTCCCGAGTGGTTCTGGGTTTGTGCACTGGTAGTCCCTGCAAGCTGAACATTGGTGTGCGATTTTAGAGCAAATACACTTTTGTCAAGCAATCCGGGAGGGCAGATTTCAAGTACACAAGTGTGGGTCAGTTATCCCTAGAACGGTGACTTAATGCTTTCTCATTTTTAACACCTGAAAATATTGGGGTTTGTTTTTCCTTTCAGGGGAAATACTATTAGGCCATAAATGTACAAGGTGTAATTATATCTATCTTGCATCTTTATTCCTGTTTGAATATGGCTTACTAGGAAAAGGACTCTTGAGACACGAAGTATGTGCACTAAATGGCCTAGTCAGAGTTTCCCCATTTTCCTAAGGCTTAAGCTGGGGAAGTGGCTGCCATTTGCAGGCTAGCAATACAGTAAAAGCACATCATTGTACACAACATTTTATTTGGACAGCTGTATAAAAATGGCAACACACTGTGAAATCCATTAACAGAAAACATGTTAAATTCAGCAAAATGCATCTCATGTGGAACACTGAATAAGAAATTATAGTCTGAGTTTTACTAGTTGGTTATCAGAGTCTGTCTTGAATGAAGAGAATTGAATTTTTTCCATGCGTCTGCCTGTAATAACAGTGAATGCTGTACATTGGGTTTTGAAACCAGTGTGCACCTGTAAATCTTTGCCCCAAGAATTTTCAGCGAGGTTTTCACAAATCTAATCTTAATATCCACTGGGAGCCCTGGGTGGCCATTTTCACTCGCGCAAAAAAGCTCTTATTTGCATGGCGGGTCTCGCTCAGGCTCACCACCACTACTTGAACACTTCAGAAATATTTGCCCAAGTAAGTTTTGCAGGATGTGGGAGTGAGAGCTCAAAGTAGGAACAGATTGCTTCTTCACCCTTCTCTCCCTGCCAGTGCCAGCGAGGACTTCGCTCTGGACAGCCACAAGTAGGTTGGGTGGGATTCCCAGGGGTGGATTTTGCTATGTAAAGCTTCTCAGAGTTAATCGAATAGCATCTAAAAATTAGAAAACCACAGCAAACTATTTTGCATTTCCATTGTTTGGGCTGCTTAACTCTGAGCTGTTGCTCGTCAGGAAAGGATGCCGTTAAGTGTTCTGGTATAGAAAGAAAAAATGAGTTGCTCTTGCTTGGTAGCAAGTGAAACAGCCACGTTAACTTCAGCTCTAATCATGAGATTAAAAGCCTAATGGGGATAGTATCATTTTCAGTCTTCAAAGCCAGCATCAATGACCTTTGGAGAGTTTTAACTTTATCGGCCTGATGGTTTCTCTTCTAGAAGAAGCAAAACCAGCCTTTTCCTTGTCAAGGAAAGGAATAAATGGATGGATAAAGTAAAGTATGCTGGAGCAGGCTAAGCGACTTTCAGTCACATTCAGCACAAGCAGACGAGGGGTTGTTGCCAGGCTTTATTGCCCCAGTCACCGCTGCACTGGGGGGAGCACAAATCCTAGGAGGAGCCAGGGGCAGCACGGGGGCAGCCCCACTCCCCTGGCTCTGGGCACCAGTGGCGCTGGGCAGCAGTGCTGCCTGCACGCTGCTCGCCTCCAGCGGGTTCGGTGTCGTTGGGGGCTTGTTTCCTGTGTCAGAGCGCAGGAATTTCTGGTTGCAGTTCCTGTTTGCCGCGTTTGCGAGCTCGGGCTCTTGCTCTTTTGCCAAGCTGGCAGCAGGCGGGGGTGACTTCCTGCGCAGGGGATGTAAAAGCGATCCTGTGATTCTTCCTCTGCAGCCACTGGGAGATAAAAGCCAGGACATCGGGGATTGCAAAGAGGGAGCCAAATTATATTTATAATATTAAAGTGAGTGCATTTGTGGTTTTGCCATTCTCCAGGGTTTTTCATAAGTAGAAAAACATGAATTAGCATTTTCCATTTCCATATATTGACTGGAAAAATAGCCTGCTCTCAATTAAGACCTATAGCTTTTGGGATGTATGCAACAATTTTATAAAATATTTACAGCAAAATTTGCATTTTACATGGTATTACAGTTTTTCTTGTGTTTAGTAGAAAGGACTTAGGCCTAAGAGAAGAAATTCATCCAGCCTACCAAAAGGGAAATAAATCTAAAATTATATTGTTAGCATTCGCAACCAGAAATGTCCAGCACTGCCTGTTACCTCCAGCAATTATCCGAGGTCACTTTCACCACCAGCTATTTGTTACACCCGCGGCAAGGGCCGTGCTCCCCGTGCGGAGCTACTGCTATCCCTTTAAAACTGGCTTTGGAAGAGATGGTAGCTTTGTGCTAGACAGATAAGTAGAACATTTTTTTCCAAATGTAAATGCGCACTGTAAAGAACATAGCTATTTCCTGGATAATTTGCAGTTGTATATTTTATGTTAATTTCACCGAAAATATTGCACCCCTGCCAGGTTTAGTAGAGGCTCACTGTGATATGAATAATTTCTAGCGAATCATTTTTTTTTCTTCATTTAAGATTTGGCACCTTTTTAAGATTTTAATAATAGCAACAAGGAGGAAGATTTAGAACAAGTGAAACATTAGAGCCAAAGAAATTCACATTGAGAGCTAATGTAAAATAGCAAGAATAATTACATGGAAAACAGTTGCCACAGATGTTTTTCCTTGTAATGTAATAACTATTTACTAAACTGTTTATTTTAGGCCCTCAGTTTACAATAAAATATTTATACATGCTCTGCTGTAATAAAAAAAATATTGACAAAATACTATAGAGATTTTTAAAAGACAATTAGTATTTCTCTGTCTAGAAAGGGAAGACGGCAGATGCAGCCCGAGCCCTTGCCCTGCTGCGTGACGGGAGCAGCGGGGTTAGCGGCAGCACCCCTCGCAGGGCTCCTCTCGCAGGGAGCCTGTGGGCTCGTGACACACCGCGGGATAACTCACCAAGGAATGGGAAAGCTAACACTCTGCGGACTTCATTTCAATAAGGAAAACCTGATTCCATTCCTGAAATAAGATATAATCAAGCTATGTCTTCCCTAAGCTAAATGTGCCTGCTCTAGGAGCAAGTGTGAAGTTCAAGGTGCCAGACTCCTAAATGCCATTCTTAAAAACCCTATGGCACGGTGACTGCTCCGAAGTACCGACTGTGGCGTCTTTAAACCTTTTGCTTTATCCTGCCTGAGCCACACCTACGTGAGGTGTATGTTGTCATGCACTTAATTCATAAAGTTACTCATGTGCCCATGAAGTGTGTACGTGGGGTTACTCCGGGGCTGTCTAGATCTCTGTAGTCATAGCAGTGCCGTAGCATACTGAAATAAGAATTTCAACACAACACTGAAAAGTCTGTAGGTTCTACTTTCCAAATATATTCTTCAAGCATATATTTTTCTACTCATAAATATATGGCAAAAACTTTATTTTCGGGTACCTATGGTATTAGGTTTAAAACCTGGTATCCCATCAGGAACTTCTGTGCCTCAGTCTACAAGTTTCATAATGACAGATTTTATTTTTTTTCCCCAGAAGTCATTGTACATCCTTTAGGGGTACCTATTACTTAACACCACACTGCTGGCACACAACAATTTTAAAAAGAGACCTCTAGGAAAGAAAGACAAGATATCTGTAATTTCGTGAACACAGGCCCTGCTATATGTTCGCATCTGAGCACTGCCAACACGTTAGAGGAACCCAAAGTCTAAACTGAATGAAGACTGCGTGACTGGCTCCGAATGCCCAAGATCTGTGTAGTCCAAGGTTTCAATATCTAGATCTGAATCCATATTTAGCAGTTCAGGCTCTACTTTCAAGTAGGCAAGTCCCTTGAGCTTCCATGCTAGCACGTTGTGAGCTTTATTATTACAGAAGGGACAGGGTAGCAGCCTTGTGAAATGATTGAAAAAATGAATTTAAAATATACCTATGAACCTCTTTTCTTGGTGAAACTCATAATTCTCACCTGTTTAGGACTCAGCAGTGTGATTGACTATGTAGATTTTTGTCACACTTGGTTACAATGCACAAAAAAAGAAAAGGGCAGAGCAGAAAACTGCAGGCATTAGAACTAAAAGTGAACAAAAGAGGGAGCTAAGAAATCTAAAATGTTCCGTTTTAAGACAGAATAATCATGGTTACCAGATGCCTTTTGTTGTAAACAGACTTTTTTCATGGCTGACTCTTACACAGAGGCCAATGCGTGCGAGAGGCCTGGGAGCCTCGTACTGTGCCACGCAAAACCACCGTGCCCATGGCCCGGGGTTTGCCCTCGTGGAACCTTGCCACCACAGCGTTTGGATAATTAAAATTTGGCTTTTCCTATGAAAGTCTGGATAATTTAATATCAAGTTTACCATCGGAAAATAAATGGTGTAATATGCGTAATATTTTCTGTAAGTGAAAACAAAGTTTGGTTCTTGGCTTTTTGCCCTTTGCTACCTTCCTGCCTGTGAAATGTTGATACATACAGGAGCACTGCCAGGTTATGCAATTATTTCAATACAGCGCCTTTTGAGTCATCGTAGGGTCCAAAGCTAGCATTAAGGAAAACAAAGGAATTTGTGCTTGGAAATCAGCATTGCTCTGCACACGCAGGATTTTTATTTTTTTTTTTCCAAGGACTGTGTTATTGTGTAAGCTAATGATTTTGTTTTTAAGTTATATTCTCAGGGGCATGGACATCCAGAATAATCGAGGATGTACTTTTAATGCCGATCCTGTGCACCGTTAGGTCTCCTGGCAGCAAAATGGACCGATTGCAGTGCTGAGCTTTGGATTAACCCCTGCTGGGGAGAACTGTTGGCTTCAGGGTGCTGAATATATTTGTAGATTGATGCGTGTTACCTATGTGTAAGTTAGTTTAAATGACGGTAAATTAGCCAGCTCCTTTCCCTTGTGCCTTTTAAAAGGCCATCCAGTGTTTATCGTAGCAGAAGCTATTAAGCAACATATTAAAAGAGGTAGATGAAGGAGCGGAGCAAGACAGAGGAAGACTGTGGAAGGAGTCCTTTTTTCCTCCTTTGCAATACACGTGGTATGAATTATAGCGCAAACTTTTCCAACATTCTCATGAAAAGCTTCACCTAGTGTCCCTACCATACCACCGCGGGTAATGAAACAACTGGCAGAGAGCATGACTTTCATAAAGCCCTGCCTGTTAGCGTCTCATACTGGAGAGGGAAACAAGTTCAGAGGAGCAGATTTTGCTGAAGAATCTGTCTCCAATTTTCCCTTGGAAGTACACTGGTAGGGTTTTTAGAGGTTTATGTATTTAACAGTTCAAATTTTCATTTTAGCTTTTCATTTGCTGCTCAGGATTTTTATTAATTTTGCAGCAGTCATTTAAGTAGATCCAGCTCTTTATATCATTTCCAGCTTGAAATATTAGTTCAGAGATAAGCTTTGTTATTAAATGCTTAATCTTGAACACTTGTCTTACTTGGTAAGAATTATCTTTGAGAAGTAGGCAAAGAGAAGCTGACTGCTGTGGTTTTAAAGCTGCTGTAAGTGAAGTAGCCCAAGTACTGGTTTACAAAGGTTGGCATCCCTTCAGTTCGCCATCGCAGCAGCTGGACTTCATTAAGTGCTGGTGTTAATTACTGGGAGATCGTTGGTTCAGTATGCACACAGCAACACTTGGGGTGACACGCGAAATAAGAAAAGGGTCACCTTGACATGGAAGCTTACAAAAAAAAAAAAAAAAAAAAAAAAAAGCAAGGCTGTCGCTAATTTTGTAACTGCATTTGGTCCAAAGTAATTGAGAAAGCAGCACAAGGAGCGCTGCTGCGTGGTCAGGAGGAGCGTTTGCATTGCTCCTGCCGCTGAGTTGCCTGGGAGGGGATGGAGGCGCGGTGCTGGGCTAACTTGCCCCGCAGTAAAGGAGGATGTGGATGTCGTATTTTCTGCGCGTGTGCTGTGGAAGAGAGAGGAAATTCTTCTTTTTATTCTCCAGAGTTTTCAAGCCCTGTACAGCATAGTTTGAAGAGGAATTATTAATAATTTCTTATCCTGTAAATAGTATTCTGTGGAGAAAACCTGTTAAGGGTTTGTATCTAAGGGAAAGTGTTTAGGGGATGAATGTCGTGGAGAATAACATGGAACATGTGGCAGCGTAAAGCAAGTGTTGCTCGGAAATGTTGTGTCCTGAAGCCGCCGGCGTGCAGACAAAGTGCGAGCAGCCGCTGGGACATCCAGCCCGCTGCCCCATCACCTGCTTAAGCGAAAGCTAATTGTGAGCCTTGTCTTTTGCCTCGCCGGGGGCCGGGCTGGAAGGGGTGTGTGCGAGGACATTGGAGGAGAATTAGGTTATTACATTTCCTCCTTAATTCTTCATCAGGGCTGCCGCCTCTATTTCCTACAGAAAAATCAATGCCTTCGGATTCTGTAATTTCCCATGGTGCGTCGCCGGGCGCGCGGCGTGCCCTGGGAGGTGACACATCCGGTCATGGCAGCTTGAACTCTTTTTTCCAGTGAAAGAATTCATTGGAATTTCACAACCTTTGCGTGCTTTTGTGAAAACACTCATTTGTGTTTGCGCCAACCTGCTAATGGCGGATGCCGGGGCTTGCGAATCCCACCTACATTCGGTGCTCGTTATGGCACGGAATGTGCCGTTAATAATGCATCTGTGAAACTCAGCTGCGAGGGAGCCAAGTAATTATCCCACCGTAGCGTTCCCTGCTTCAGTGTCATCACAACTGGGGCTTCATTAAA
>NC_140136.1:18612326-18880332 GCF_964035555.1 Netta rufina
CCCCCCCCCCGCCAAAAAACAAAAAAACAAACAAAAAAACTTTAAGGATTTAATGTACATTAAGCATATCTTTACTCATTTACCCTGCAGCTTCCAATAGGTAAATTCCACTTCAGAGTAATTAGCAGAATTTCGTCCCTTGTTAAATTTGCATGGCATAGATCTGTCTGTCCTGTGGAGCACAGCTGATAATCTACATGTAAAGTATCCACAATTGCCATCACATATTTAGGGTTTGCTTCCATTTCTATCTAGTTTCTTTTGAAACTTCTTTGCAAATCAAGAAATAGTGTGTGCAGAAGAAAACAAAATGCATTTAGCTGTAATCTCTACTCTATCCTCATTCTTTTTTTCTCTCTTCTCTTTCAGAAATGAGCCGTCAGACTGCTACAGCACTACCTACAGGTACTTCAAAGTGTACGCCATCACAGAGGGTGCCTGCACTGACTGGCACTACAGCTTCCAATAATGACTTGGCTAGTCTCTTTGAATGTCCTGTTTGTTTTGACTATGTGCTGCCACCAATTCTTCAGTGTCAGAGTGGCCATCTTGTTTGTAGCAACTGTCGCCCCAAACTTACGTGCTGTCCAACTTGCCGAGGCCCGCTGGGCTCCATTCGTAACCTGGCTATGGAGAAAGTTGCCAATTCTGTACTATTCCCGTGTAAATATGCCTCTTCTGGATGTGAGATAACTTTGCCACACACAGAAAAAGCAGACCATGAGGAGCTGTGTGAGTTTAGGCCTTATTCCTGTCCATGTCCTGGTGCTTCATGTAAATGGCAAGGTTCTCTGGATGCTGTAATGCCACATCTGATGCATCAACATAAGTCAATTACCACACTTCAGGGAGAAGATATAGTGTTCCTTGCTACAGACATTAATCTTCCTGGTGCTGTTGACTGGGTTATGATGCAGTCTTGTTTTGGCTTTCATTTCATGTTAGTATTGGAGAAACAGGAAAAATATGATGGTCACCAGCAGTTCTTTGCGATTGTACAGCTGATAGGAACACGCAAGCAAGCAGAAAACTTTGCTTATCGACTTGAGTTAAACGGTCATAGGCGGCGATTGACTTGGGAAGCAACTCCTCGATCTATCCATGAGGGAATTGCAACAGCCATTATGAATAGTGACTGTCTAGTCTTTGACACCAGCATTGCACAGCTCTTTGCAGAAAATGGCAATTTAGGCATCAATGTAACTATATCAATGTGTTGAAATGGCAATCAAACCTCTTCAGGCCAGTGTTGAAAACCGTTGCATTTAACTTAGCAGAAACTAGGGTAACCATCGTTGACTGTCAGACAAATTATTTGGTAGATGGAGGATAGACATATGAAGGTAAATAAAAGGAAAGGCTGTTAAATTACAGGAAGCAGTTGCATGTAGTAACACTAATATATTTAAAATAAGTCAACAGTAAACCACTGAAAATATATATACACCCAAAATGGGCATCTTTTGTATTCAGAATTGATTCTACAGGAAATGTTGTAAAATAATTCTAAAAACTTGTTTGTAGATTGATTGTACTGTTGAAAAGGATACTGTTTCGTGTTTTTGTTCGTGTTCTTTTCCTCCCCCTTTGACTGACAAGCCATGTTGAGCGGTTTGGTCTCTGGCCGCTGCATCCCGCTCCCCTCCTCCCTCCCTCCCTCCTTTGTAAGTCACTACATAGTATTGCTGCTGTTTGTGTATATTTTTTGTGTATTTGCTAATTTTTATTAACTTCTAGTTTTTCATTAAATAAATATGACTTTCTTTTCTGTAATTCAGGTTTTTCTCTTTTTTTGTATCTTTTTAAAATTAACTACAGGTGTCATCTTTTGATATGCATAATTGCTATGGTAAAATTAATATTTCTGTATGTTTGGTAAATTTTGTCTCTTTCCAGTAGTCAATTCATTGGTGATGCTGTTCTTAACTGAGCTATTTTGTGAATGTATTGAACTTGAAAGGAGTAATTATGTTCAAAGATATATCAGGAAAGAAAGCTCCTTTAAAAACAGGTCTAGATGTTGTTGTACTTTGAGTTATGATCTAACATAAATGAATTACCAAGATTTTTCCAAACTAAAAAAAAAAAAAATCACGTTTCAAATTTAGAGATGCTTAGAAACTCAATTGCATCCTTGTATTTGTTGGTTTTCCAGTACAAAGAAGGTATTGTCTTGCACAGTATTTGTAACTATAAAACAGACCATTTGTTTAAAAAAAAAAGCGGAAAAAAAAAAAAAAAAAAAAAAAAAAAAACAACAACAAAAAAGGGCAGTCAGAACGAGATGTTTGCAGTCTTTTTATATTTCTCATTAAAAGAATACCTGGCAAATTAAAATTCAATTTTTTGCTTTTTGCTTTAGCTCAAAGTTTGACACATGACTACTACTCTTGCTCAATTTCTTGTCCTCATGTCTCTTGGTTGTTACTAAAGTAATTTCTTGAACTGATTTTTGTATATTGTTTTAGTGATGATACACAGTCAGATACAAGTAATCTCTCACAGGTATGATTCACCAGCCATAAAAGCTTTTGTAGGATACTGGGCTTTATGCAGACTGCCTATATGTGAAAAAAATAACCATGAATGTATAATGGTATTTGTGTTACAAAACAGAGAGACAGAAAAAAAGAATAAGGTGAAAAGCTGTTTCATCTTAAGCTATTTAAAGGAAATCTTTGTCAAACCTAGTAGTAATGGGCATCTGTTCAGAGAGGTAGTCTGGCTATGAATTACTTTTGTAACACATTAAAATACAGTTTATTTACTGTGCACTGTCTTTAACTTTCTTATCAGAAATTGCTTTGTTAAGTCAAGTGTTGTTCATATTATTTTGGTGCACAAGGTAAGTAGTTGTACAGGTAAGGAGCATAAAACCCCTCAGGTTGGATACATACACTACTACAGCCACAATTAGTTTTGTGTAATGAAAGAAAAAAAATTACTTCTTATAATTTGTTTCTTAGGCTGTTAAAATTTTGCACAGATTTCAGTTAAAAGATGTACTGTGACAGTGGATAGATGTTTCAAAACGAATCCTTCAATCTAGCATTTTTTTTATTTACCAAATAGACAACTAATTGTTTGCAGTCTTCTGAACTCAGTAATTACTCCCACCTAATTAAGCTTGTCTATATTTACCCAAGTTTTGTCTTCTGGTGTACTGACAGAAACTCAGCTAAATACGCAAATAGATTGTATAGGCATATGTGTACTCACCAGCTCACCCTCATTCACTCCTCATTGGCTGGCTTGGACTGGAGTTTACCTGCCAAGGTTATCTGCTTCTCGGCTCAAGTTCTGTAAGGAAATCTAGCTAAGAACCTGTAAGGGTTGCCCTGAGTAGCCTGATAGTTGCAACTGGAATGTCACAGAGCTGTGTAAGTGTGTGAGTTACTTGAGATTGCTGCTGCCTGTACTCATGTTGTGTCCCCAGAAGAACTGTGAATCTTGAAACTTTTCTGCACTGATACACAGTGATTTTTGTTTAGGCTGGAACTTGAGAGTATGATTCTGAAGGGGACGAAAAAGGGCATTTGTAATGAGCTTTAGAAGCTAATGGATAAGGTCAGACTGTTTTTTCATCGTGTTTTACAGATGACACGCTATAGCACAACTAACATACGGTGGACTTACTACTATGATGTAAGTTGGTACTCTGTTTGGTGTAATAGACAAAACAACACAAACCTGTATGAAACATTTGATGCCCATCATCGGATGGAATGACTAAACAAATTATACATAGGCCCAGATCCTCAAAAGTATTGGAAGCATAATTCAGTGGGTCTCCTCTAAGTAGTTTGAGGATCTGGTAAGTAAACCTTGCTCTGTTATATATGAAAAAAGAAAACGTACTAAAAATCTGTACAGCTTACTACCTTATTTAAAATAAATGGTGTATTAAAGCCTGCCAATGTCTTAGCATTAGCTATTTATTTTAGAAAGTACTATTTTTCTTTGCTGTATTGGGAAAGTATTCAAGTTTGTCTCTAATAGATGAAATGCAGTAGATCTTATATTTATCCCCTATTACTACCTCCATTGTTTTTCATTGCCTTGAAAACAACAAAAAGCCTTAAAAGGAAAATGTTTGACAAATCCAAATATTTGGATTCTGTTTTGACATGTCTGATTGGTTTTTGTTTGCAATATTGCTTTAAATTGAAGCAGATGAACTGTTTTGTATTGCTAACCTATACTGTTGCATTATTCAGAATTGTTTCAAAGCCACTATGATTAAAAGCATGAATTGCACTAGTGGGATAGTTTTATCTGTAGCAACTTAGAGTGTGGACTGTGGATAGAGGAAAGGAACTACCACTGCTGACTTTTACCTTTGATAAACTTAGTTACCTTCTAGTATATTCTGAGGGACACGCTCATGTTTATTATCAGGTCTGCTTAAATGTCAGTGCAAAGCAGAATAATCCCTAGTATATCAAAATTACTTTAAAAGATCATTAATATTCTGGTTTGCTGCTGCACAGATTGTTATTCTCTAGAGTGTTTCATGAAAATAAAATACACTTAAATGTAATTATCTGCTGTTATAATGGGTAATGCTTAGGTTATATTAAAAAAAGGATAAAATAACCAAGTAACATAACCAAGTCACCTCTTGTGGTGACAAGTGGGAACATGAAAATCTCTAAGTAAATTCAGGTAAAGATCTTTAGAGTTACATTAAATTTTTAACCTTTTAGATAAAGTCCAGGTAGACAAGACATTGGAGTGGTGTGGCAGAAAGTCATTGCTCAACTTTTTTGGGGAGCAACTCCCTGTTCTTCTGAAGTGAAATTGCTGTAGAAGCCTTTTTTTTTTTTTTTTTCTCAAAAAAAACACCCTATATTTACTGTCTTTCAAAAACTGCATTTTTTCTATATGTATAAACAGACTGCACTGGAATTCCATGCACATCTGTTTTCTTACTAGCATAAAGTACTGCAGGATTGTTATTTAATATTAATTAAGTTTGGTAAAGAGAACATTTTTTTTCTCCCCTACTGGTGTTGAGTGAAGGCCAAGCAGGATATTAGTTACCATTCCTTTCTGCTATTTTACTGATTGCCCTTTTTTTTTTTTTTTTTGTACTTTTTGTGTTCAAGTATTCTGTAAGGCAGAAAACATAAAGACTCCTTGTTGACTCTTAACCTTGGAACTTAGCTAGTGAATTACTTAAGAGTATAATTAATTCTTAAAAGAGTAAAACAAAGGTGTTTTTTTAAAACGTTTTATTAGATGAAGTCTTCTGTGAAAGTTTTGAGATCTTATAAGTCAGATGCAGAAATACCCACTAAATTTATTAATACAATTACTGTTAAGTTCCAGGTAAATAGGTAAATCAGCTTTGTTTGTACCTATGGAAAATAAAGCAAAACAAGCTGCTAATTTTGATTTATTGGTTTCAAGCACACTTGAGTTTGTTTCAGGATCAATGAGCAAGAACGGACTATGATACTGGATTTTCTCTTGTGCTTGACCCTAGTGTAAAACAGTGAGAAACTCAAGAATTGTAGCTTACGTAAGGTTAAATTTCTATTTTCTCTAGCATTCAAGGGAAGATAAGAGACAAAGCTATCAGCTCAGATAGGATACTGACACACTTTCTCAAACCTTACATTATTCACAGTGTGCAGTACCTAATGCAATTTAACTATCCAGTAATTTTCTTGACATTGCTTAAATTGATTTAATTTTAGAGTCTAAACAAGCATCCCAGAATCAATATTCCCAGTTCTGTATTGGGTAAGAATTAAGGACGTGTACTTCATCCCTCCAAAGTGTTACCATGCTCAGTCTTTCTCATGAAGTCTTCAAGTACACTCCACCTACTTCCAGTGCTGTAAGTACCACTTCGCATATGTGAACCTTAGTGCATTGTCTCCCTTCCTAGACAAAAGTTAATGCATTCCTGTATTTAGTTTTGAAAATGATATCTACATTGACATTGCTACATGCTGTAACTCTTGTGAGTACTGAAAGGACTTACTTAATTTAGACTATATTGCATCTGGTTAAATCCTTTAAGTATTTTTTTAAATTTCAAAAAATGTTTTTCCTGTGATGTCACTGCTCCATAGTATATTGCTTCAGTGCTATTTCCTAAATAAGAAAACTGCACCAAATCAGGGTGACATCCCATCTCTATTAGCTCCTCTTGCTAGGCAGCATTTGCTGCAGTTTGTGTCTTCTGAATACACAAATTGCATACTATTCCCTGTCTAGGGATTTTTCCCCCTTTACAGATATAATCAGCTGTTGACATTTATATAAATACATACCAGATAAAGTAAGCAAATATTTCTCAAGAACTTCAGCTTATGCTTGAAACCCACTATGAAGAAAAGTTTTTTTCCCCAAGGTTCTTTGTAGTAGCATATGCCCATAAAATGCGGTTTTGGGTTAACTGCTGAAGTAATATTTTTATTTTGATTGCACTTACACCCACGTTTAAACAATCACATGTACCTCATATTTATACTTGATAGTTACTGATCTCTATTAAAACTTGATATAGAAGTTAATCTCAGCCTGGCTACTTAAAGTTTACTATTCAAACGCTCAACTCTGGGCTTAACTGAAAATCCTCCATCGAAAGCTGCATTAAGAACTTCATCCAGACAGCTTGCCATAATAAAAGTCAAATCTTGCCGTACGTTCACTGCAATTTCTTCAAGATCTTTTTCATTTCTTTGAGGAATGATAATTCTCTTCAGTCCAGCTCGGTGTGCTGCCAGGACTTTGTCTTTAATTCCCCCAACCTAATGAGGAAAAAAAAATATCATAGGGTTTTTTACATATATATATGCTACTCTCATAAAGTAATTATTGTAACAAATTTAGAAGTCACACCAGGAGTTAAATTTTAATGTTCTCCTTCCCCCAATCATTTAGTGAAGTAATTAAAAATTTAGCAGTAGTTTTACCTCATTATGTGCTTAACAAGGGAAATATATTAATGGTTTGGATTGGAAGGAACTTTTGAAGATCATCTAGTTCCAAATACGTTATGCTATAGCACTCTGTTTCCATAACTGAAGGAAAAAATCTCTCTGGATTAAAAATTTATTATCTAGGAATGCAGGTACAAGTATCAGAAGTTGAAAAGTCATCCATTTTCAGAAATTATTTTCTAAATAAAGGTGGCATGCTGAAATCCTATGCCTATGTAAGAACAAAAGTTTTTCAAAATAAAGGCAGCACTAGAAGAGGAAAAGGGGAAAAATCTTACAGATGCAATGCTACACAACAAATTACTTGAGTTAAACAAAAGAAAATACAAAAGTGCCCCAAAAGTGCAAAGATGGCTTTGCTCTAGGAAAGTAAGTATCACTTCAATAAGCTACCTATTTTGAGTTTGTAATGACATGTAAAGATGGCTTTAAAATTAGTTTTTCTTTTAGTCACAGCTGTAGCTTCTTCCCCATAAACTTTTTTCAAATCCTATTTTAAGACCGTTTTACAGAAGAAACCTGTACTTTTATGATGCTTTAGAGGAAAAGAAAGGCTTGTATTATAGCAAAAAGTACTATTTAGGCTTCTGCAAATCAAAGTAACAGAGAGCCATAAATCTTCACAGTGATCACAGTCTAGTCTGGACACTACTACTGAATACTCACCACATTGCTTTCTTTCAGGCAGCAGATGCAGTTAATGGCATGCTCGCATAAATTAAAATTACTAATAATAGATCCTAGCCAACATTCAGAAAGAAGGTAAGAGTCATTTTTTATAAATGATTTAGCACAGACGAGTAACTTCTCTACCTTAAACAATAGGCAAAGTTTGGTCACCGGTGCAATAAAAGCACTTTATTCGGAAAGCTCAGCAAACTTTTACCAAATCAGAGTTAAGGCAGTTGTTTATTTTTCACCAGAGCCTTTAACAAAAGGCAATCTTGTCAGTATAATGGCCACCAGAACACTACTTCTGAGGGCCTTCCAGTCTGTTACTTTAATTATGTTAGCTCTGGTTTACTCTACTGCATGAAACAGAATACTGTCTTCCAACCTCATCCTTCCTTTGTCCGTTATTTGGTATGAGATGATAGATCATCTATATCTGTTTTAATCAATTATGCCAGTCTCCATTTGATACTTAAAACTAAAAATGTATTTGCTGAAAGTTCCCTTTGCCCTCATATGCTTTTAACAAGCTTTATGGGAACATCATTCAGCTGAACTACATATAAGTAACAACATATACGTGGAGTCTAAAAATACACAGAGAATTTTGGGAGTAACCTACATGAAATTACCGTGAGAGCTCAAAAAAAAACAACTTTTCAGTCAAACCAGAGATACTTTTGTACTAGTAGTTTTAGGTAGCATATGTTGAAATTGCAATATATTTATCTTGGAACTATCTTGAATTTTAGGATTTCTACGTTTCCCTTCTAACTAGATAATGTGCACTTCCTGAAAACAGCATCAAGGCCATTTTTAACATTAAATGCAAAGCAGACACATGCATATACAGCACTAGCCTAGGCTGGCTTCCATCAGCCTCTTACAATTACACCAAAAGAGACTGGATTGCTGCTAAAGGAATGATCCAGCAAGACCATGCTTTTGTAAATGGCTAGAAACAGACTTTACACCTACAATATGGAGAATTAATACAACTTAGCTCTTTTCTCGAACGATACATACTGGAAGAACAAGGCCTCTTAGTGTAATTTCTCCTGTCATGGCTACATCTGAACACACCAGCCGCCCACTGAAGAGAGAAGCAAGGCAGGTTACTATGGTAACACCAGCAGATGGTCCATCTTTTGTGACAGCTCCAGCTGGGAAGTGCAGATGGATGTCAGTGTTGTCAAGGAGATCAAAACTTCCAGAAGCTGAAAGAAAAAAAGAATGGTTTGAATGTGAAAAATCTAAACCCATTTTGTTCCTGGTCTTTATTCTGAAAGGCCACCAGAGATCTAAAAGTCTTGCCACTATTTTTTAAACTGTGCTGAAAAACCAACACTATATTGCATAAGTACAGGAGGGGGCAAGGGGATATAATTCATTTGCATGGCTTGGGAAATTCAGAACAGGGATTAATGTAGAGACCAAGGAATTTCTACATAGTTTTTTAGTTTTATGTCCCAAACCATAAATGTAAATTTTCAGAGAACATATCACACAAAAGCAGCTATCTTAAAAAAAATGCAGTATTAATGTAATGAGGTAGATCTCTTATTTACAGCTTTTCACCTTACTTCACCTATAGGATATAATTGTGTATATGTTTACCTCTCTAGTTTACGCTGTTAATGCTGGCAGCATTTCCTATGTTCAATGTGTATTTTTTTAATTTATTTTAAACTTCTATAAATAATGATAGATGACAGACAATTATTTAGCTTTTATTTGACTATTCAGACAATGATCAAACTACAAAGATGGTAATAAAAAAGAGTTAAAACTAATATGGATGAAATTCCTATTTCACTGCACTTCAACAGGTACTATATAAGCCTAAATAATTCCCAAAATATTAAACCAAACTATAAAAACCTACTTTTACCAGAAGCTTTACTTTAATTTTAGAGGAAAACTATAGCCTTGAGTATCTCACACATCACAAAACTGCTGCTGGAAAGGCTGTAGAAAAACACATAAGGAGCAGTGTCTGCCACAACTCCCAGAGGCATGTGGGCACAGAGGCCAACCCCGGGCTGTTGCAGGCAGGGACTGACCAGAGTGGGAGGCTGCAGTGACAACTCGTGTTCTGCCTACACCAAGCCTGCTCACGAGGCCACTAAACCCTCAGCTGGGCAGAAATCAGCAGAAGAACCAACCAGGAATGCTAGAGCAGATTTCAACTTCCATACAGCACTGATTGCTGGAAAAACATTTCCTCTGTTAACACTTGCTACGTTTCCACAAGTACAAGTAACTTCCACTGCTATTTAGCACTGCTGCAATCTATTGAATTACTTAAAGACAGCATGTTGAATTACTTAGAGATGTGTTTTAGGACATTAAAGACATGTTTTAAGACATTTAATTTTCATGTGATATTAGTATTTCCTAAATGTGCACACCTCCTGCAATAAGAGGTCAAGGGATGCACACAACGTCTGTAAGGCAATATGACTGTGGAACATTTGTCATTTTTTCCCTACCTACCATTAGTCAGCTGGTATCTCTTTGCGTTGCTGCGCAGCCAGCTGATTGCAAGATGTGCCGACTCCTTCATGACATCTCCGAGTTGGCCAGTCAAAGTCAGCTGACCTTCCCCGTCCATGCGGCTGGCTTCTACAAACATGATTTCTCCCCCTAGCGGAGTCCAAGCCAAGCCTATGGCCACTCCTGGCTGGCTTAAGCGTTCAGATACCTGAAGGGACCACAGGAAACAATTTCAGAAATAATCCTAACAAAGCTATTGCAATAACAGTTTGATAGTTGCCTTCAAAACAGCTGTACTGATTAAAACACAAGGGTTAAGCCCAAGTGTCTGATCTCATTTACTTTTTTATGCAGCAGTAATTCTGCCTACATGTAAACATTAATTACAGCAATAGGACCTGTATGTGGCTGCTTAGCTTGAGGCAATGGCAAACATCTGGATATATCGCTCTTGCAACCTTCCCCACCCCCAGCAGTTCAATGACAATCTTCCTTTTCACTTCAAAGGACTTCAAGTATTTAGTCAATCCTGACTGAATGCTTATATACTTCCAGCAGATGGATTAAGTCATATTTGTCCTGATTCTTGTTACTTACATGAAAAATCAATTCTAAGCCTGAATGTTCCCTAACACTTGGGCTTTTTTAAAAGTGGTTTCATTGCTCACACTCCTGTCTCACAACACAGTGATTCATGCGCTCATTGCAAATGTTCATGGCAAACATTTATAAATAATTTTGAACAATTAAAGTACTTGAGTGTGCTAGCAGGCTAGATGTGAAAGGATGGAGAATCTGACTGCCTTCATTAGTAATTAAAAGTAATTAAGCAAGATCTCTGCTCCATACAAGACTATGATCTACTTATCTAAGCTCTGTGTCCAGTCACTGATGTGAGCAATGCAAGTGTCTGAACGCCAGTCTCCTGCGTTCAGAGAAGGAAAGAGGCAGGATATTTTCCAAGAAGGTTCCAGTTTTTATTTTTTTCCTTTATGTGAAAGACAGTTTTAGAATATATAGGAAGTCCTTTTGTTTTCCTGCGCTACAAGGAGTGGAAGAAACCCTGATGACAAATCATACAGCTATTCAGTACGTTCTGAACTACCAAGTTAGGTATTTATTACAAGGTAGAACAGAAATTGGAAGTTTTTACTGTGTCAGGCAGTGCGTAGAGCAAAGACAAATATGCCTTTGTAAAGTAAAGCAATAGGCTGTTTTAAAATATTTTGTCTGCTACTGAAATACAGAATTGAAAATTAATTTGATTCATTTCTGAAATGGATGAATTCTCCATGCAAAGCCAGTAGTGCTTTGCTACCTGAGCAGAACTAGTGGTTGAAGGAAGACTAAATAAATAAATAAATAAACAACCTGAATTCCAAGACAAAAGAAAAATACTGCAAACATGCTGGACATGCCACAAAGCTCTTCCCCTCAAAGCATGCTGTGTTGAAATGTTTCATCAAGTCTTTTACACTTTCAACCGTTGTCAAGATTATTCTTCCAAAGCCATAACATGTGATTTATTCCAACATTTGTTCTGGAGAGTGACACGTAAAATTATTTATTTGTGATAAATGAATTAATTCTACAAGTATGAGCTGAGTAATCTATCATGCCTTTCTGCTGGGAGACCTTTGCAGAAAACAAAGCAATGCACTGAAAAGGTAAAAGATGAATCGCTCATTTTAAGGTATTCCCTGGAGGACAACAAATCAATTAAGTCACATCATATTTTCTGTTCTGTTTGCTTAGTCTCATCCAAGTACTGACACAGGGGTTGCCTCCACTGTATCTTCATTTCAACTAATTATAAATGGCAAAGTGCAGGTCAAAGGCAAAGCTTTAAAGGCTAGGTATAGAAAGAAAAGAGGTGTGCTGCAGACTACAAAACCAGAAAATGACAAGAATTTCAGATTGGCTAGTGTTGTTTTTTGAGATGGGAGTTATACTCTTCATTTGGAAGAATCTTGGGGACACTTGAAAAAAAAATCAAAGGAATTATAGGTTAGTGGGGAAAATTCACTAAAACAGGACTTATGTGGCTACCTGAGCAACTTAAACTGAGAAAAATTATAGAGGGATGTGTATTGAATATTATTTCCTCATTATTACATGCAGCAAATAGCACATGAAAATTAATCTTAAACTGCTCAGGGAATTGATGCTGTGTGGATTCATCTCTACTTCTACTTATGCACTACTTAATTTGCCTACTAAATATAGAAACATTTAAAAAGCCTTTGATATAAAAGTCAAAAGCTCCAGTCAGCCTTATTTCAGGTTATATAGGCCAGCATCAAATGCTTATATGCATGTTCATGGCAACTGTTCATGTAAGAAAAACCAAACCAACCCAGCACTTCTGTATTTATATATTCGGAGTTAAGAAGCACACTCTAAAAGTTTTACTTGCACTACGTTCCTGTAGAAAGGGAACAAAATAGCAAAAAGTTATTTGTCAACACAGCTGCACCACCAAATTTAAAAGAATAATCAACTCCAGAGCAAGTTCAAAACTAGTCAGAACATCTAAGGAAAGTCACATACACTTCTTGGCCTACAATCTTTCATACTTACTTGAATTAATTCTACTCTTACGGGGAGTACAGTTGGAAGTGACCAGAACTTTTGCACAAATTTACACCATTTAATTTACTTTTTAGCACCTTTACAAAACTAATAAACACCATTTGTAGAAATCAGAATACTGGCTTGAATATTATGTTCAATTCATTATAACAGCTTTATATGCATCTGCATTTCAAGCTTAAAAGCAACAAGTAATCCTGCAGTATTTTAGCCCTAGAGGCCAAATGAACTGTCATTGGAAATAGATTAGATACAAAGTTATTTCCCTGGAAAACAAACAAACAAACAAACAAAAAGGGTTTAGAGTTCCATCAGCAACTGGATTCATGTCAGAGTTTTATATATCCTACTTACACCTAGCCAGTTTCCCTGGATCTAAAGTAAAGCAGAGAATAATTGCAACATAAAGGGTGAAAAAAAGAACCCCAAAGTAACTACTTGAATTGATGGCATTTTCATAAAATATAGGAAAATACAGATGGGGGAAAAAATCTGGAATATGCCTACTGAGGAGCAAAGCAGAAACCAGGAGGCTGGAGGTGACTGATGATAACATTTATTTTTACTGGCTAAGTGTTACATTAATTTGAAGAATGTTTGAGAACTCTGGTGTAAAGTGAAGTGGTTTTAATACCCAAGAATGCTGACTGGCTTTAAGGAGGTATGTGGGACAGTCCTTAAGAAAGCTGCCTCAGAGACAGGATTCCTGGGTTCTATTTTGGCTTCCTTCCCAAGACCACAAAAACATCCTCCAAACAAAAGCAAAGATGTTATGAACTGAAAAAAAACACTACCACATTCTTAAGCACTGCTGCAGGCATCTTTACCAACAGAAAGTCATGCCATTACATTATTTATGTGCTCTCAATTAAAAAAAAAAAAAAAAAAGTATACATATGTATACACACACACACACATATATATTCTTTAGGTGAAAAAATGCTTGGTGGAACACAAACACAATCCGGTTTCGAATACATATTTTTTAAAAGTTAACATTGCATAAACTCAGCCAATAGCAATAAAATAGTCAACTAATCAAAATACACAGAAACAACAGTGAAGCAGAAAAAAATGAGGATGTTACCTCCATTTCATACATGGGTGGCCCCAGGATATCTTTTAAGGCATGGAAATCAATTAAAATTGGCATTTCAGGTGGCAGAGCCAGGTCAGCCGTGTCACTGATGGATTCTGCTTTTGTGTCTTCTGTGACGTGTTCTTTGCAATCTAAGAGAAGAAGATCTATTTTAGGATTCCTGGCAGTCTTTCTTGACACAGGAATTAGAAAAATCATAACAAGAAAACAACACTCAAAGAAATATTTAGAAAAGTTCATGAAAACGCGTTTAAAGCATCTTTCACAAAAATCTTGTCAAATTAAAGGTAATATGGCATCAAATTTATTAAGAATAAACTTGTTCTAAGAGTTCAGCAAGGATACTATTAAGTCTAGACCACTGACAGACGTGCAACTCACCTGCTCAAATGCATTTTAAACCAGGCCAAATAGCAAAAATGCATTAAGTTCATTTAGGACTTTGCACTTTTCGTCAGATTTGTGCATAAAAACAGTGTAAGGAGTAAACAGTGCAGAAGTGATCGTGTTTAATGTAGTGTAATATAGAAAATGGAGCTGAATGTGGAAATCTTACTGAAGTTCTACAATTACTGTTCTCTTTTATGATGGGAGGGGTTTGCTACTGTGCTCTCTGTGGTCTCCTTATGAAAGGATTTTAAATGCTTAGCCTCTGACGAATAATTAAGCTCTGTCAAATAAAGTAGGTGCATCTTGGTCAGACTTCCACACATTGCTTTGCCACGCAGCTGCATGCATTACTTAGAGCTAGTCCACATGTTCCTTAACATCTCATTCCGTAGTATTCAACAAGGCCATCACACCGCGTGGCTCTGCCCTCCTGGCTCCATACCCCAACCTCACAAACCCCCTATGCCAAACAGAGCAGCTGCAGACGCCAGTGCTTGCAGCTCCTGCCGAGGACAGCTCCTGTGGAAGGACACCTGGCTCACCCCACCCCGCTGGGAACCACAGCCCCGGTGTAACACAGCCCACCTTTAGGGTTACCTACACAGCAGATATTTTCACACTATACTTTTTACTTCAATGCTTGTCTCTAAGGGCTATTATGGCTTTACTCAATGCAAAGCTTACTTCACAAAATCCATGTCCCTCATTTTTCCAACACCCAGTTGGTTCACAGCATATACAGTCCTTGCTCAGTGAAAAAGCTCCAAACAATTTCTGTACAATTAACTTCATCTACTGACTTTATCTTGCAATACTAACCTTTAACAGGACTCTGCTCTCCTCTTTTGTTGGATATTTCAACGTGTCTTGAACAATAAACAGTAGCACCAAAACATTCCCCAAAGATTAAATTATTTGTCTTCAGAAATATGTATAGGTGTGATGCACTCTCCGAGACAGGCTATAAAACCCAATTAGCCTGACACTTTTTATATGTGAATACAATACACTCAAGTGTCATTAAGAAGAGACCAAGCAATTAGAACAGTATGTGTGGATTCAAAACCATGCTCTTTCCTTCCTCCATTTAAAGTATGATTGTATTGCTTATCCATACGATTGTTTCTTTAGTGGTAAAATTGTTTTTCTATACAAATGTGTTTTCTGTACAAAAACGAACTGTAATGCAGACCATACAAATATCAAAGCCTCAGAATTGTTTCAAATCAGACTGTGCAGCTGTTTATTTGCATGAATAAGCTGAAGAACTTAAACATCATTTGTAGTAGGCCTACACTGTACATATACTGCAGTGACTGTATACAGAAGGAGAAGGCAAGCAGGGAGTCATTTCCCCACAGAATTTGATCCAGATGCAAAGGACTCATTACCATTTTCTTGAGAGCCCAAAGCAATATTTCAGTGAAACATTTATCAGAGAAATGAAAAATACTTGAACAATCCAGATGTTTCTAAGGTTCTGTGGCAGAGCTTTACAGCAGTGCCTCCATTAAGAAAAGCATTGTACACATCCATACAGTGGAGATACCTCTTCCCACCCCAAATATACAAACCTAAGATAAATTTTAAGCATGTCTTTATTATGCAGGAATGTATACTGAGCTCCAAGACTTCTGTAGCGTATTTTGGAAAATTATTTACAGTCGCTTCCTTTCTTTGATTTTTTTCCCCCATTCAATGAAGAAACTGTCTTTCTTTGCATATTAATTCATGCACATTAACTGAAGATCCAGGACTTTAAACAATTATGGGAAAACACAGATCAATGATCTAATCTATTTAATGTAACATTAAGAGGTGTTCTGTGCTACAGAAGTAATTCTCAGAATGGATGAAAAGCGAATGTCTCATTTCATGAGATACAAACTACCCTTTTATTAATCCTGGCACATAAGGAAAACCTTTTTACAGTTAATTTATTTACAGTGCAGTTCTCACTAATGCGTCCATGCAGTATCAGGGAAAATATTCTACATCGTTATTACTGTAACAGTACCAACTCAGCTTTCATTCAGCACTCAAATCTAATATTTATTATCCAACAGCCATTAATCTTTCCACTGTACATCTCATTGCTCAATGCACAAATTCCATTCCTTTATTGTAAACACTGCCTTAGTCAGATGGCCCCCCTGTTGTTCCAGCATGTCTCTGTATTTTTGTTGAACTACTATTTCTGTATGTAATAAATTTAAATACACAAATACTAACAAGTCTAGGAAACATAACCCTGCATGCTATTCCTGTAACTCAAGATTGCAATTCCAGTACTACAGATCTTTAAAACCCAAGTAATTTGATACGGCAATTCATATTTTAAAACAAAACTGACCTTAAAAGAAACTACTTTTGTTCTATAGCAGGATTTTACTACCTAACAAACACAATTTCCCATTTCTGCTTGCTCTTATATTTCACCTGGTTCTACGTATGCAGCTGAAGCAGACAGACTTCTTGTAAACAAATCAGTAAGTTAATTTTTGAGGCCACCTGCCCTATTAAAAGAATCAAAATCTCTTTCTTTGAGCTTATATAATTTAATTGGGAGACCCCACTTTATAATTTGTAACAAACTCCAGACATCCTTTTTTAAAATCCTTTTTTTTCTTTTTTAATATTAACCTAAATTCTGACACAAACTGAATTGCTATAAAAGCATAAAGTCATGTTTCAAATATATTACAAACACTAGCTTTTTCTTTGATGGAAAAAAATGTATTATTTTATCACCTTTACATTACTGTGAAGAATCTATAAAGACACAAGTAATCAAGATTCCATTAATGATGGCATATACCTATCCCTACCTATAGCAGAGGAATGACCATAAATCATATTAAAAGTTAAATGACACATTTATCTAAAACGAATCAATAAAATTTCATTTTCCAGAAAGAGGACTTTTTTGGTTAGGTCAAAGAAGGGAAAAAAAGAACAAAAACCAATAGATAATGCTTGAAAGTAAAATTCACAGCTACTTAGCTACTTAGTACAGCAGCTATTCAGCAAAGACTGAGACAATGTTCCTCAGACATCTGCAGTTCCAAAAATTAAACAAAACCTTGCATTTAAATACTGGATTTGTAAGAAAATGGATTCCTGCAAGTACACACAGACAATGAACTACTTACTATATATGTCAGGATTTCATCTAAAAAGGAATTCCATGGCACAAAAACAAAGGTGGCAAAAACAAATTCCTAAATTTAAGACTGCTGCTTTCTTCTAGAGATATAATGGAAGAAAGTAACCGGAAGAGATGAAGAAAACTTCAACATGTACAATTTCTCAGCTCCTCATATGATTTAGTTAGCTAAGCACTAGTAATGCTTGCATATAAACTCACAAACAAGTGTAGTTTCATCCCCAGGTAGTAGAACAAGCTGTGTATCATTACTGGGTTATAGAAATACTTAAGCATTTTCAAAACCTTGGTTTCAATGTAGATAGGATCCTCAATTAATCACTTTTAGTTACTAAACATAAACTTCCTAAACCTCCTTTTCAAGTCTGAATTCGATACATCATTTTTCACTCTGGGTTTCAACTGCTGTATCATGATCTGATCCCAGCTGCTTCATTGTAGTCTTGAGGCAGTTGCACCAAAATAGGAAGGTCTCACCTATTTTTGTGACTCCTGGAATTTTCTTTAGTGTCGAACACTAGATGAGTGTCTCATAAACCTCAGATAGTGTTTCAGTAAAATAGCAGGTAGTGTTACTGTACACAAGGATGCCTCCCTGGAGAGGTCTGAAAAATGACTCCATTTGCTTTTCCTCAAGTTCACTGTACAAATTCAACGACTGATGCAAATGAACACTCTTCCACTTGCCAACTCTGTCATAAAGCTCAGGAATCAAAGGAGCGAGAAAGGCAATACAAAACTGCCAGTGTACTTCAGGCACAGATTTTTGGAAAGCGCTAAACATCTCTTGACTGCATATCTCCTTGCATCAGTTCTGCTACTGCGGATATTCTGCATTTCTAGGCCCCACTACTGAAGAGTGTCGAAAGCCACATGTTTACAAAGACTTAGAAACAGTTGCTCCACTTTAATTTAATGATCTGATTTAATCAATATAATGATGGAAAATTTGTGGTTCTAGTACCTCATTTCTTTCACCTTTTATTACAAAGCCACAAGCCAGAAGGCACTCAGCTGAATAAACAGCACAGGCACGACACTACTAGTCTGATGTGCTACAAATCAGATATAAAAAATAGTTTAGCATGTTAGCATCCACAAGGTGAGCTTGTAGCTTACTTACTCTCTCATATTCCAATCTTGTGATGTACAAATGCATTAACTGCAGTCTTAATCCCACATTAGTCACTGACAGATGTTTAAAGCAAAACTGAATTGTCTTTTTATACAGATACATTAAAAAAAATAATTTAGAAAATTTAAACTATTAAGATACAACAACTTGAGTAAGTATTCCTCCAGAGTCATTAACTATATGAAATAAAAATTCATCATCTCTATGCACAACTGCACATGTCCACGCATCAACAGGAAAAAAACATGCAATACAACCAAAGAAAGAAACTTAAGCTACATTATTTGTGTCAACTTGCAAGTATTAGAGTTTGGGGATTATTTCCAGGTTTTGTTTTAAATACTTGGTTGCTTCCAACAGATCGAATAAAAACTAAACAAAAATATTTTTAAAACATGTCTCACTCTCATACACTCCCAGCAAGTGACATACTCTGCTAAAAATACAGCTAGGTATGAGCACGTCATTAGTACAAAATAAGCCACATTTTGTTGACTACATCATTCTACACACGTCTTTGTAACACCAAAGTTTAACTATAGATCCACTTTTCCCTTGAACTCCCTCTTATTAATACAGCTTCTTCTTATGAAGAATTTCAAGTCCAGAGGCACAAAGACAACTGTTCACAGATCATTTCTTTTGGGCCTACTCCAAATCACATGTCAACCAAAAATCCTAGCATTTCGTACTCTTTTGGATCACTTAACTTGCTGTTTTTGCTTAGCTTTGGTAAGTTGCAAATCCAGTACTAATTTTAAAAGTATAAATACCTCTCCTAAGTTGCAAGTACAGTGCTAATTTTAACATTGCAAATACCTCTGTCACTGGATTGAGATGTCTAATACAGTTCCTTTTTGTGCTGTGCTTTAATAGTAAAATGATCCTTCTGACAGTATCAGGAGTTGTGCTCTGAAGCTACTTTTCTTCTGTTTAATCAGAAGGTTTTAGGAGCAGAATGATACTAGGTTTCTTATTCAGCAATCATATTAGGCCTTTTAAACACATTTTAGATACAACTATATTTCAGTGCAAAGAAATACTTTAAAAACATAACTCCCAGGAGCCAAGACAACTTGATTTTCTTGCTGCCAGTAAGCACAGCCACCACAGACTAAAGGCTCAGCATTCTGGTTCAAGAGCTAATTCAGGTATCATGAAGTATTGACAAACTCAGTATCTGACTTCAGGAACATCCAACACAAAGAAGAGAGGTAGGCAAGATACATACTCTAAATGGAAAGCACTAATAAGTATGCACGTAGATGGGAAAATGTAAACTGCAGTCATTCACACAACCATCGCTACCGTGAGAGTCTACCTTCCTTAAGCCTTCCGAGAAAACTGAGCTGAATCCAGTTAAGCAAACACCGATTGAACTGACCCAAGTTCAAATTTCTGATATTACAGGCAGTTTCCATGGACATTATGATGATCCTGGAAAACTCAACAATGTAAAAGATTTAATTTTCAGAAGTGAATACCAACTTAGGGGAATAAAGCGAGGAAAAGCTAAAAGACCATCAAAAAACAGATTTCTAAAGAAAAATTAAGGAGATTTTACTATGAGTAAGACTTTTTCATATGCTCTTCTAATTAACAACACTGTCTTTGTACAAATACCAGTTATACTTCCTCCTCCAGGTTTTACTCCCTGAAGTCAGGGGTCACCATTCAGACCTGAAAGCTGCCTGATTTTAAAGGAAAAGATAATGAGTCTCTCTATTTGTCCTCTAATACCAACCAGAACCTATTCTAGCTGTGGGAAAAAAGCTAGTATTTTTCTCCCCCACATAGGTTCAGTTGTGGAATCTTTCACAATAATGCCTCTGGTGAGGCCGCACCTCGAGTACTGTGTTCAGTTTTGGGCCCCTCCCTACAAGAAGGACATGGAGGTGCTCAAGCAAGTCCAGAGAAGGGCGACGAAGCTGGTGAGGGGCCTGGAGAACAAGTCCTACGAGGAGCGGCTGAGGGAGCTGGGCTTGTTCAGCCTGGAGAAAAGGAGGCTCAGGGGCGACCTTATTGCTCTCTACAGGTACCTCAAGGGAGGCTGTAGCGAGGTGGGGGTTGGTCTGTTCTCCCACGTGCCTTGTGAAAGGACGAGGGGGAACAGGCTGAAGTTGCGCCAGGGGAGGTTTAGGTTGGATATTAGGAAAATATTCTTTACTGAGAGGGTTGTGAGGCATTGGAATGGGCTGCCCAGGGAAGTGGTGGAGTCACCATCCTGGAGGTCTTTAAAAGACGTTTAGATGTAGAGTTCAGTGATATGGTTTAGTGGAGGACTTGTTAGGGTTAGGTCAGAGGTTGGATTACATGATCTTGAGGTCTCTTCCAAACTAGATGATTCTGTGATCAAACCAACAGATATCTATGTAGTATTTTATGTTTGTGAATATTCTGGAGCAAAAGTAAGCAGCCTTTCTGCAGTTTTTGCTTTCTGGTGTCCTTTGGCACACAGTTGTTCTTCAAAAGCCTGGCAGTACTTCATGTCAGAAAGCATCAGTCCGACTCACTGCAGCCTTCAAGAAACAAACCGAACAGCCAACACCCCATTTGCTAGGTTTTATTAAGACTAAAGCAGCACTAAGGGGCATGGTTTACTGATGGGACTCAGCAGGTCAGGCTGATGTTTGGACTTGATGATCGTAAAGATCTTTTCCAACCTAGATGATTCTAGTGACTATCCATCCGTATTCTAGAAGTTCAGCTTTGGATTGAGATTCTGTCCTTTCACACTTGTCATCTACCTTCAGCTGATGCAATTGCCAACAAAGTTTACAGATATTTGGATCACTGGGAATACGAAGTCACTAACTTCTGTATACATGGGAAAGAACAAACTTAATAACGATGACAAGCGTCAAGTGCTACTACATGTTTGGATCAAATACAAATTCTACTATTTGTCAAGAGTAAAATAATCAAATTCTACCGTGCAGAGCTAAAGGAAAAATCTAAGCTTCCCATTCTTCAAGACAGTGAATAACAACCACCAAACAAATAATTGAGAAGTACTAAATCTTTATCAATAAAGATCACTGAAGCATTATTTCTTAGGATACTATTCTAACCAATGAGTTTTACAAATGGCCCTAACCCCTCAAGTGATGGGTACGTTGCAGTCAAAGGTGCATAAAAAGAACCGTCCTAATTTCAGAGGCCTTAAAGCAGACATTTATTTCAGAATACAACAAAACAATGTGATTGAGTTCTGAGCTGGTAGAGCACGCAGAACACAATTAAAGAAACTCTTCAAATACAGTAACTAAAGCTACTGCTTAGCCTTTTATTAAAGAAAGAGAAAAGTGAAAGAGTTGCATAAAAAAGCCCAACTAGGTATGAAAATATATACAAATCAGAACTGCATACTTAAGATATGGAACAGATCCATTGTACTTCTCAGTTACCACTCTGGTAGGCTGAAATCACACTATTTGCGTCCCAACCTATAATCCAGCACTACTGGAACATACACAAGAATGTTACTCTATTCACAAAACGTTAAAAACCCTTCAAGAAGCATAAAAAAGAAGAAAATGTTGATAAATCAGCTAACTAGTGACTACAGTGTTAGAAGATTCCTTTTTAGTAAAACATGCAAAAAATACACACCTTCTCCTTCCCCCACTTCAGCACGATCTGGCTTCGTTTCTTTGTGTTGTCCTTCTGCCACTTTCACTGCCACTGCTCTGCAAATAGCTCCCAGCTTTCGATCCAGAGAGCGGACTCCTGCCTCTCTAGTGTATCTAGCATAGAGACAATTGTAAGAGAGATTTCTTTTGAATGTAAACACATTTTCTTTTTAAAAAATACATCCTAATAAAATGAAACATAGAAAGCAGTGAGACCTTGAGCTGCTGTAATAAACATAAAAATATCATGTGCTAATATCAAAGTAACTGTTGTTTGCTGATAGAAGTTAAGAAAGAAAACTACTGAGTGGGAAGAAGACGAGTAACGCTTGGAGCTGAACCTCAGTGAAATGCTAAACAATACTCCAATAACACTGAGCTCTTCTCAAATGCATTAAAAATCAAAAGGGAGTACTATTTTTAAGTTAAAAATAAAATTCACTGAAATTAGATGAGCTGACTAGAAAAGAATATTTTCTTTTAATCTATGAATTAAGAAGATATGTCAGGCAAAACATTTACTAAATGCCAAAATGCTGTTCCTGGTCATAAATGTATCAGTTCATTCAATACACTTCTTCCATTGTAAACAAGTCACTTTCAAGTTCAAAAGATGTTCTGATTAGTATCTTTGCTCTCCTGTCCAACTGAAACAGTAGTTCTGATTAGTACAAGCTGTTTAAAAATGCATTTTCAATTTTTAAAACGAGTTCCAATTTTTAGACAAATGTGGCCCATCAAATCACAAGAAACAAAATGATAATTACTTTTTTTTCTATGAAGATGACAGAAATAAAATTTCATTCTTTAAAATAAAGTTCGTCTGCTTCCAAGACCATGAATTAACACTGAACACTGCAGCAATACCAGCATCAAGTGCTTCTATTTATTCATGCTGCCTTATCAATTGTGCCAACACAACTGATCCAGAGCTACACTCTCAGAGCCAAAGACATGGAATTCTCTAGGGAAACAAGAATGATTTGGTTTAGAGAGCAGAACCTGACAGAGCTCAGAAAGAGCAATTCCATAAGTTACCAACTGTTGAACTTCTAAAGGTATGAAGGACAACAGATCTTAAGAAGTGCTTTGTGTTATCGCTCTAAAATTAATTCACTAGTTACAAGAAAAATAAGTTATTGAAAATTTAAAGCAATGAACAACGGATTTACCTAGTAATGATGTCTAAAGTGGTTACTTGTGGAATCTGTATCTGCTGTGGAGTAAGGCCATGTTGTTCAAGCTGTTTAGGAATCAAGTGTCTATGAGCAATTTCAATTTTTTCTTCTTGTGTGTATCCTTCAGAAGAAAAAAAACACATGTTTACCGATCTTTTTGCTTTTATACTATAATATCATCAAATTTCATACCAGTTATAATTTTACCTGATTGGATTTAATAATAATAATAAACAATAAACAAACAGTATACTTACCTCCAGATCACAAAAATTTACTCAGGTCCCTAAAGTAAGACTTCAGAAAAACATTCTCATTTACATTTATAGTAGTTAAATTCTAGGTACTTAAACTGCTCGTCACTCATGTCTAGAAATAATTCCCCTATTTAAGGAACACTCCACTCAGGTACGTGCCAACTAGATGCACAAGTTCCTGTATAAAGGGTTCTAAAGAGGCCTTAGTGTGACAGAGTAAAACATTAAGCATATTCTGTATATGTCTAGAAAACTGGATTTAATACGCACATATGCATGCATGTGTGTGCATACACACGACAGCATCAGTCACTGTTTCAGCGATCCTGAAAGTCATTTTGATGCCTTGCAAGGTGATAGCCACACTGGAGAGTTATCTTAATTATTAGGGCAGTCATTAGGAAAGGAAAGGGATAGGTGCAATGCATTATCAAATCATGATTTAATATAAAACCACACAAATAATCTTCAGAGCAAAAGGTAGGACCGAGATTTCCCCCAGTCTAGCCCATGCTCAGACAAAAGACTGGCTACTATATATCAAATGTAGGCTTCCCAGTTCAGGTTGCTTATGCAAGGCCTAAAATTTACACTTCCTATGTTTCGCTGAAGATGCAGTCCTTATTTTACCGAATTACTTCACACAGATGAGAAAACATTTTCAGAAAATAGTTCAATGCACTATGTTTTTTTCTCACACTACTAGTTCATAAACAGTATTTTTAAAAATTGAAAAATTTTGTACTAGTAGGCTTTAGACACCCTAAAGAACTTACTTTGCTGTAGCAAATACACAATGAGAAAGAGGAATAAGCATATCCTAAGTATGTTACAGAGCTATGCTATTTTTCTTTGCATACTTATCAAAGTATAATACCTATGGGCTCTAACTCCTGTGATGCTCACATCCAGCTTCATTTTCTCAAGTCCTAATCACCTCCAAGCAATTTTCACACAGAACTATAAATGTGTGGGCTGACAGAAAACGTTCAACAGATTCTTCTCTTTCCAGTAACTATGTAGGTCTCTGGAGGAGCTTTTCCTTTTCATACCAGTACTTATTTCGATGTCAGACCTAGTCAGTTGCTGCAATTAGTCTTTAACCAGCTACAACTTAAAGGGCGGCTGGTATGATAACTTTGTGGTTATTCATAACCTCATGTGAAGAATAATTTTACTCTTTCAAAGATCTCTTTCTTCATTGGAATCTTAAAAAGATGCACCCACCAACAGACAAACACATCAATTAGTGAAAATATTGTTCGAGAATGTAATGTTATCTCCATATAATTGAAACTGAACTTTAATAAGTGCTATACTAAAACCTTCCAATCTCATGACAGAGTCTGTAATGGAGGCATTGTGAACAGTCTCTTTTGATGATTCTGGCTGTAAAGTCTAGTTTCCCTAGGAGGATTAACGAACTGCTTTTTATTTCAGGAAAAACACCCAACCTTAAGGACTTGCACTAGTCATTTTAATAAAAACACTTTAGTGTTACCTGGAACTTGAATGACTTCCATCCTGTCCAGCAGCGCAGGTGGGATAGTAGCTGTAGTATTGGCTGTGGCTATGAAAAGGACTTGGGACAGATCAAAGGCTACATTTAAGTAGTGATCGGTGAAACTGTGATTTTGTTCTGGATCCAAGACCTTAACAAGAGTGAAAATAAAATTGATGCATTTGCTCCATTAGACATAAATAAAATATACACATTTTGTTAATAGGATCTGTCAATCTGACTATATATTCATAAAATATAATACTATTATTATTTAAGCCTCAATACTCTGCCTAGCTCTGACTACTTTAAACTACATTCCATACCACATACCAAAAAAAAAAAAGTTGGTAATAGAACCTTTAATTCTGTCCTATTGACAGCAGTACTGAAATAGATCCTACCTGTCCATTGCCTTGTATTCAACATGAACAATTCAAACAGCACAATTATTTTTAACATAAAATGTGCATAATGAAGTTAAATTATAGAGTTGAATATCAGAAATTGCTGGAAGCTAATTAACTCAGCACAAGGGATATATCACATATTGCTACCAAATGTTTCTGTGACCGCTAATGTACCTCCACTACAGAACGCTGCTGATTTTAAGAATTTACTTGCTTAAAATGTTTTCCTGACTCTTCTCTTTCAGTTTTTTTGTTTGTTTGTTTGTTTTTAAAAAGAAACGACTTCCTGATGATTACCCTTCAAGTTTTTTAATATGCAATACCAGCAACAGCTCCAACCACTGTAGTCAGCATAACTTTTTGATGCCAAGGGCTGAAGAGGTCCTGTGTAGGCCACTTCTCATGGGACTGAGGTCACTGCGAGTCATTTAACTCTGCATCCATGATTCTATCCTTCCTTCTGATTTATACTGTTGGAAGGTAACAGTTCCTTTCATTGTTAGTATACTTACAATTATTTTAAAAATCGTAGTTTTTCTTCAGTGAATGAAGAAAATAAAACTCACTCCACTGTTTTCCTCCATAAATGAAACTATCAACTTCTATTTTGGCTGGGTCACACATAAACATAATCGGTGAACCAATTTCTTCCTCGCCTTAAAATTCACTATCACATTCAGTTCATAGTATCAGAAACTGACATTTCTAACCAATTGATGCAGAGGTAAAGACAAAGGTGATGGCAAATATATTTGATTTTTTGAGTATTTTCAACTCACAGTGGTTTTCTTCCTGTTTATTTTTCAAATGATCATTTTTCACTAAAAAAGTTCAAGACTGCTGGAATTTTCACTTAGCATATTAATAACAGGCTTTCAAATTAATTTTCCAAACACTCTTTTGATATCTTATTTGTATGGGGAACCCAAAGTGGGGCGCAATATTCTAGATGCAGCCTAACAAGTGCCAAGTAAGGGGACAATCACATCCTTTTATTTATGGGCTATGTCCAGTTAACATAACCCAGGATGCTGTTGGCCTTCTTGGCTGATAAGAATGCGCTGCTGGCCCACATTCACCTTGGTATTAACAAAAATTCCCAGCTCCTTTTCAACTAATCTGCTCAGAAAGCCTTTCCTCAGCTTGTATTCTGGCATAACACTGTTCTTTCCCAAGCTCGGGACTCTGCACTTATCCACGCTGGATTTGTCAGGTTCCTGCTGGCCCATGCTTCCAGCCTGTCTAGGTTTCCTTGGACAGCAGCCCTGCCCTCAAGACTGTGACCGGTCTCCCTTAATTTGGTGACATCTGCTGACGTGATGCAAGTGCGTGCCGTCACCTCCTCGAGATTCCTGATAATAGCGATAAAGAGGACAGGTCCCTGTACAGCCTGTGGTACTCAGAATACTACAGGCCTGCAGACAGAGCCAGACCCACTAATCACTACAGTCTGAGCCTGATCATCCAACCAGCTTTATACCTGTCTAGGTGTCCACCCCGCCGGGCTGCAATTCGGACAGAATAATGTTGTGGGTGCAACTGGCCAAAGCCTTGCTAAAGTCAAGGTCAGCTACACTCACCGTTCTTCCTTTACGCACAAATTCAGTCATTTGTTCATCACAAATAGTAACCTGGTTGGTCGGGACTGATCTACCTGGGTGAATGCAGTGACTGCTCCCATTCACTGTGCTCCTGCTCAGGCACTCAGAAATGTGTTGTTTACCACCACCTATGTACTGCCCTCGCTCCATCCCCCCTTAAAGTATCGCCACACTTTTTCTTCCCACATGATGAATTATCAATGCTATGCTCACATGAATTCTCATGTTACAAATAATGGGACCTATGCATCTCCTTAGAAATGGCACACTACTGTCAAAATAATTTATCTGCCCATACCCAAATGAATGCATGCCTTGTCTTAGCAACTTGAATTATAGCCAAGAACAGTGTTTATAATTCTAAAAAAATAATGAATTTGAACACTTCTTAGCTAGCTAGGAAATAAACAATTCTTAATTTTCATTACTCTTAAATTCTGTTAAATCTTTGAAAAGTTAAAAATCTTCATAATAATAATATTCTATGGTCAGAATAAACTATCACGTTTTATAGCAGGTGTCTGCATGCATGTTTATCTCTTTCTCCTTCTAGTCTCTAACTAGAAATTCTTACAATTTCTACGAAGTGCTAGGCTGCTCATTATAACATCATATTATTATAAAATAGTTGTGTTATTGTACTTGAGTGCAAAAATGCTATCTGAAAAAGGTAAAGCAAGCTGTAATAAAAAACAACTTATCTAAGGAATACCTAAAAATATGAATTGTCTGACATTTTCTACAGGGGTTAGAGTTTCTCTGGACTAATAATTCTTTGTTACGGTATCAATTTCTTAAGACTTAAAACAGGACCATGCCTACACAATCAAAACAGATTTTCCAAAGCAAATAGAACTGTTCTTTGGCTAGTTATCTGTGCTAAAGTTCAAGTTCAAAAGTTTTCAGATACACAACTAATAGAAAAATATTAAGTACAAAAAGAACATTTAATGAACAAAACATCTTGATTAATTTATGGCCGATAGCTCACATGTCTACAAAGGCTTCTCTGTACCAGCATTTTATTACCACAAAATCCAGAATAAGTTCCATGAACATTTAATTGCCTGGCTATGCTCCTGGTCTAATTTCCTGCATACAAATACTCGCTATCAAGCACTTGGATCCATTTCTATTTTCTTCTGTTTTAAAGTGAGGTCATCTAAATTTAGACTAAAGCATTCCCTTGTTGATGAACAGTAACTGGAAATAAGAAGACATTCTGCTTTGCCTAGGCAACAACTCTCCAGCAGCACTAGACCTAAACACATATCCGGTGATTATAAAATATCAAGCTTTGCTTCCAAGCTTATAGGGCATGGCAATTTCCCACACTGTGGACAGTCAGTGAGTGTTTAACACACCTACACGGTAAGGAAAAAAAGAATGCGCAATTTATACTTAATGATGGCACTTACCAAACAAGAACCAGCAGTCTGAAAAACAAATGTGCTATCTAGGTGACCACTTGCTATTGTTTGTTCTCTTACATAATAGCCCACTTTGCTCATTCCAGATGGACTTTCCAGCAGTGTACACCACAAAAAGCTGTCACGTTCACCGTTCAGGCATAAGTTCTCCTTTACAAGAGGTAAAGCACCTGCTGCAGGATGTTTAGACAGCAGCAGAGAGATATACACATCTCATGTGAGAGCAGCCCAGACATGGTTAACAGAGCAATTACTTCTCCACATGCAACTTCTGGTCAATTATCAATAACTTACAGACTGCAGCCCAAGCAGACAGTTGGAAGCTAACCTAACAAGCCTCTGCTGGAAGTAGAAGCTGAGCTGAGCACCACTGAGAATAAGGCTTTAAAATATGGAAAGCAGAAGCATCCCAAAGCAACAAAAAACACCAAAAATTCAAACACAAATAATTAAAAAAAATAATTTAATTTGCTCTAATGTAGCATTTTCATATTCTAAACACTATATTAAATGCTATCGTTAAAAAAGAGTCAAAAAAATGACTGTAGGCAAATACTACTAGAATCATTTACTTTTATCCCCAGCCACAACCTCCCAGATACAGAAGTTAACCGTACTTCGGTCTGACAACTGAGAAGCTTATAGGAATATTTGCTAAATCATTTCAGTGAAAATGTACCAGGTTAGCTCAAAAGATTTAGTTAAATATTTTACTAATCCAACTCATTTTGACTGAAACAGGTAACGAACAATCACAGAAGCAGCTCAAGCTTTTCAGCGATGGCATGGTAGCCTCTGTAGTCAGAAAGAACATACACAAGTGGTAGACAGGATAACAGTACAGCAGCTTAACAAAATACTAAATATACACAATACCAAAATCATTAAGTACACTAACACTGAACAGTCTGAAGTGTTTAAGTTTGGCAAACACTTGCTGTGCCATTATCTTCCTCATCCCCTCCTTTCCTCTTCAGCAGTGCTAGGACAGAAAGATGTGCACAATCTTCAGTGCTAAGATGATGAGGAAGGGCAAAGCTCCTCATCTCTTCCCCATACCCTTGAATATACTCCTTCCTCTCTATAGCACACTACTAGAACAAAACTGCTAAATATGCAAATCAGTGGGAGAAAGAATTATATTGGAATATCATCGTATTTCATTCACCAGGGAAAGAGAAGGGATGAGTAAGGTTCTGGCAGCTCATTACTGCTCTGTACTGCAGACTCCTTCAATATGTCAAACCTGCAAAGCCCAGGCCTCAATTCATCACAGCCTCCTGAAATCCCAACAACTAACCTAATTAATAACATCTCAACAGTTGATAGATATTACAAGAGTTATCTTCTTCACCAAAGTCCCTGATTTTACCTGTATCTTTAAGGAAGTCTCAACTCTTTGTGGTAAAACTATACCATGTACTTCAAAATTGTATTCATTTGTGTCTTGGTCTGAGTCCCAAAGTTAAAGAAAAAGCACACTCCCAGGCAAACATAACAGCTGACTTATGGAAAGCAAAGCCATGTGCCACATCATAATCAGTCAAGAAGTCGGAAACTGTGACTTAAATGAAAAATTTTGCTTCAGCAAGTTAATTACAACATAAATTAAAGAAATGCTGCTAAAAGAACATGCAACTAATTCATATTCCATGCTAGCTCCAAATAAGCTTGTATTAAAATTGTTCGAAGAAATAAAGGGAAAACTTGAAAAAAGTTCGCCTACCTTCTGGCTGGTCAGTGGTTCTTTCAGATAGCTAGCAGCATTTGGTCATTAAAAACCAATGCCTTAAAAATCCTCCAAATATATTTAAAGCCTGAAGAGTCTTTAAACATACAGAACACATAGTACAACATACGTCTTCACGCTTAAGTACAGACCACTGACATTAAAAACATCCTTCTTAGTATACTGTATGACACCATTTGCTTTGTGCACAATTGAGAGGAATTCATGAACTTCAAACATAGTATGTGGTATTTGAGTAAAAGAACTGATGCTTCATGCTATTTTTCCTCCAGTAATTCCTATTTTCCCAAGTCCGATATTTTACTTCTTTTTAGTCATAAATGTAAAAATACTTGTAATTTGGTATCTCTTACCTCTAGTAAGGCTGCTGCAGGATCCCCCTGCAAGCTCTTGCCCAGTTTATCAACCTCATCTAAAAGGAATACTGGATTGTTAACTCCAACTGTCTTCAGTCCATTGATTATTCTGCCAGGCATACTGCCAACGTAGGTGCGTCTGTGAGAAATAAATGTATGTGGGGAAAGAGGAGTCAGACACATGAAACAGGAGTAGAAACATTGAAAACAAAACTCAAAAATGCAATAATAAGCTGCCTTATAACAATTCTTCCTTTCTTGCACAACTTTTTGGAACTAATAGATAGAAACACGGAATATGCATCTAAACTGATACAAGCAATTATATTAGAAGATGGAAATTCCAGTTCCATGTTGCATTAGTTGGTCTAGAAAGATAAACTACTTAGCCACTGAAGAATAGGGAAACTTTATGGCTTACAGGCATTCTGCATGAATGTACAAGTTCTACTGTACGAGCAAGCAGAAACAGATTTGGGAACATTAATACTACAATTTTAATAAGATGATACCGGGTTTTTGTCATCACAATAGAATTTACAAAGCACGTTACAAATTAGGTCCGAATTCTAAATATGCTGAAATGTTGATATGTACTGCTTTAACTGATACTCATAAAAATAATCCTATCAACATGAAATGGGATCTGGAACAGTGCAGTGGAACAAAAAGGTATCTGAATTTATTCTGCAAAGCTAGTAAAACTTTTTTCACAATAAATACAGATATTTTACATCCATGCATATCAATTGTTTGCTGTATTTATCATAGCTTTTTCTGCTTGTGTGTAACTAATCAAAATACAATAATTAACAGTACAAAATGCTGATCACTCAGAAGAAAGAGATACATGAAGTGCTGAATTAGAGTACCTATCTCATGACACTCAGAGAGCAGATATGCAGAACAGGCCTGCTTTGCCACATGATCTGTTTTAACGCAGTCCAAAATAAACAGGATGACATTTAGAATGATGAAACCAAAAGTACCATGGGAGTAATTTCAAAACATACTAGAGAAGACCTTAAATATACTAAAAAAAAAAAACAACCACCAACAAACCACTCTCAAAACACATAGCAGTTATGTTAGTTCCATATAATATTTAATGACTGAGGGTACAAACTGCAGTTACTCTATTTAATTCTGGATCTGACCAAAAATAAAAGTTGTTAAGATCTTTTAAATAGGCAGAAGTACAATAGAATTTTAGTTTGCCTATTACCACCTCCATGAGACAGCTGTTACAGACTGGAGCAGACCAGTGCAGTATGCACTAGTTTGTCATCACCTCACTGCTTTTTTTGTAGAGCTTTACTCTGCAGTGAACAAGTGTACTCCTCTCCACTGAGAAGTACACTATATAACATTTATTACTGATCCAGAATCTGCACGGGGGAGCTATTATACTAGCATGTCACTTCATTCTCCATCTGCACACACCAACCTTGCCAAAAGCATGAAAGGATCCCATAAAATGCTATCAAAAAAATATGAGACTGAAGCAGAACTGAAGTTCACAGAAGTGAATCATGTAGCAGTTCAACGAAACTAATCATTGTAGCAATTCTGTTTTTTTCACAGGATGCTTACTGCACCAGTAAATAATTTCATATGCTTCACAGACAATGCAGCCTGAATATTTTTAATATTCTTTCTATACCAATAATAAGATAAAATATTTAAGTAAACATTAAACCTTCTTACTTGCTTGATACATTATTCTCAAGTACATGCTTAAAGACAATATACTGAGCACGTGTGTATTTATACACACTAAGTTTTAGCTGATCCTTTTAAATTCTATACATTTTTGAGACACCTGTGTTCCAACCGGTTATTAAAAACAGCTTTGGCTTATAAACTGAATGGAGGTATACTGGGTTTCTCTAGTGTAGGGAAAGTACTGAGAACAACCAGCTCTTTCTCTGCCTTTACCATCTGACTGCAACAAAACAGTTCAAAGAATAAAGGCACTAGGTACCAAAAGATTTTCTGAATAGCACATGTGTTCATTTACACCCTCACCCTTTTCTTTTTTTTTTTTTTTTTTCTCCCCCAAAAAGAAACACTTAAAAAAAAAATATTAGGGTTTTTCTTCCCTGATAAACAGCAGATATTGTTATTCATAGACTGAAATGCACTTTTCCCCCCTCAACCCTGAAGCCAGACTTCAATTCACAGTCATTTTAGTTTAAAGAAGATTTGGGTATTTAATGACACAAGAACACTTGTAGAAGATTCTCATATACACAAAATCTTTCAGTGAAATTGGTGTGCACAATCAAGTTCCTTAATATTACACAAAAACCAAGCTCTAGGAAGGATGAAACAACGCATCAAGATGCAGTTATGGAAAAACAGGAAAACAGATAGGTACTCAAGCCAATTTGTAACAAGTCACATGAGATTAACAGATCAGAGAATATCAAGAGTATCAAAATTAAAGGGCTTCTAAAGCAAGAGATAAGAAAAAGATTCCAACAGTTACAGCAAATTATTAAAAGATTCTTTGTTTAAATGCACTCTGTCCAAAATAAGCCTTGGGTCATGAGCTACCACATAAAAAATAGAAACGACAGTCCGACTGAAATAGGTCTACTGTTACTAAAAGGATGAAATGGTTACCTATACAACTCAAAACATCTTCAAGAAATCAAAGGCCAAAATTAAAGGAACTTTTTGCAGGAAATATGGAGGAGTTCTGCAAAATACCATCATCTCCACAGAATTAGGGATAACAGATGATAAAAGTACATGGAGGCTAAAGTATTCTGCTCTTCCTTTCACTACGTAACAATTGACTAGTCTTTCTCTTCCTCCCTCCTGTACATTCTTCTTCTCATTTGTAATTTAAATTGTCTCTAGATTTGGTAAATCAAACAATTAACTTCAATGTAAATGTTTAATCAACCCATTGCATTTCAAATAAAAGCATGTTCAAGTTAATTTACACAATAGAAACTTGGGTCTATGCATTTTAGGATTGCGAATACCTAGGTATCAATCTACTCTTCTCATGTGTAACAGCCTAAATCTGTGATACACCTTCATTTATCAGAGATGGACAAATGCCTATTTCATTATGCTACTTATCAAAGACTCACGATCTTCAGAGTGAGTAAGGAATGCTAATGCCACACATTTAACAACAAAGAAGAATAACCTAGTATTTTACCTTAAAAATACAAGCATAGATAGCCTGTTTTATTTCTAAACAGTTACTGTGGAACACAACTGTATGAAAGAGCCCTCTGAGAGACAGACTCAGCAGATATTTACATATTAAAACACTGCAATATCGTAACATTAAAATTACAAGCAGATATGGCCTTTTATCTGTTTGGACATAAACCTTTGCCTTGTAACATGTAAAAATGAACGCTGCTGTTTGTGAGCAGCAGCCACCGATTGTAAGGATGTTATTCTCTATTTTCATTATTTCAGCAAGGGTTAAAAGAAAGAAAAATGATGTTCTAACATTAGCATTTTGATATAATGTGGCTTTGCTCAGTTTTTGACACACTGTTTCTCTCCATGCATTCAACCTAGAAACAGCATCAGCTCCTTTCCATTAAAACAGGAAGTTCAGATCAAGTTTCCTGGCTGTCTCTCCTCTGTAGTAACAACTGAAAAACACCTTAAGAATTCATGCCACAGAAGGTCTATAATTTAGTAATCTTTTTATTTTTAAATCAGTGAAAAGTTACCCTTAAGAAACACTAGAGCTGCACAGCCTGGCATCAGGAGCTACCTATCATAGAAAAAAGACAGGTGGAAAAATCTAACTTGATCAGCTCTCCCAAGGTACACTAGGAATGTTAATGAATCAGAACCCTTAAAGCAGTCTTAGTATTATGAATAAAAGCATGACCCAATTTCTTCATGTTGTTCTATGACAAACAGTTTTAAATTGTTTTTAACTACAGTGGTTTTCAAACTGCAGAATTAAGAAAAGATAACAAAGTTAATGCCAGTGGAGATACTATTTATGAACTGGGGTGCACCTACCCAAGTGCTTTACAAATGTATCTATGCTTTGCAATTGTGTAACAAAGCTATTCTGCAGGGGTCAAACTTTTTTTTTTCTTTTTTTTTTTTTCCCCTAGTACAACAAGGCCTGTACTATAGCTGGTCAGGAACTGCACCTTTTCACACACAGATGCACCTGAACAAATCTTCAGCATATAGCTAAGCCAGAAGTGAACTATCCAAGCTTCTGGAAAGTGAAGAGTGCTGATAATAAAAGAAAGAGCACTTCGCACAGGGGAGAGAGAGAGATACACAGTGATCTCGCTAGCACCTCTATAAATGAACGGTGCAATTACATCTTTCCTTTTTAAAAATAGAAAACTACACACATGCAAGAGAGAAGATCATACAGTTCGTGCATGGAACAAAGTATCAGGACTGAGATCTTACACTCAGTGAACTTATTGGGTAACAGTTATTTTTTTTAAATTCAAGTTACCACCAAGAATAAAAGAGCAAACTTTTACATATGGTGTAGCTGAGTTGTACATGTAACAACAGCTGGAGGATGTCTGATAAAGCAGTTCTGTTTTTGTACCAAGCTGATGACTTCATTTGGGGAATGCAGAGCAGTAGTAGCTGCTCCGCACCCAATCAAAAACAACTCACAGAAACCCCAGCTGCAGGCACATGATCCACGCTTCGATGGTAGAAACTGGGCACTTGCAGATTGCCCTAGTTACGCCTCACGCAGAACAGCACATGGAGACACCACCACCCTCCCTGCTGCAATCCAATACGTTTTGCTTTGCTTGCTGAATCTAGCAGCACACCCCTTTCACCTGCGACAGTAACACACTGCCAAAGCAAATGCCATTTCAGGCACTATCTGCTTGCAAATGAGATGGATCCACAGTTTCTTTCTTAATGTTTTAGTACATTTGGTACATTCTGTAAATGTTTAGTACATTAGTGGGTACATACACTATCGTTTTTCTGCGGTGTTAATGGTATCTTTTAACTTACGCCTTAAAGCCTAAATGGGAGCTTTGAGGAGAAAAAGAAGGGCTCCCAACATGTAGTACTAGACAACCAGCCTACGTATCAGTAACACTCAGGAAACAGGAACCTATGTCTCCTCCACATTCAGACGGCTTCTGTAATTCCTTTCTGTGACTGCTGCCAGAAGCACGATACAGATTCACTTGACTGGGATTAACTTGGAGGATCTATTCATGCAAAAGGACATCACAAAGAACACTTTACAGAAAGGCTGTAGTTTTAACTTGATTCAATCTGAGAAGCAGAAATGCAGAACAAAAACTGTAGTAGAATTTAAAAAAAAAAAGTATTCAACTTGTTTTTTGCTTACAAACCTTGCAAAAGCAGTTGGTTACAAGGGACTCCTGCTAGCTGCCATGATGTTCTAGTGTTCAACTATACACTCATTTGTTGAAGAGTAACCACATAGAACTCTTGTCAGTTCTGGATAGTGTTTTTCCTTTCTTGTCTTATCAAATACTTCCCATCAGCTAATTTTTTGCATTTTTTTTTTTAATTAAGATTAGTTTCTCACATGTATTAATAGTTTAATAACGCCTTCAAAAATACTATGACGACAGCCACAAGCACCTGAATTTGACAGCTTTTAAAGTCCTTATGTAACTGTAGCCTTCTGTATTAGGTGTAAGTGCAAGACAGAAAGCCAAAAATTAAATAAAGAAAACAGTAAGGAATTACCAGCAATTGAGTAAGAGTTGATGACAGTTTCACTTTTGTTCATAATGTCTGCTTCACAGACACGGTCTCCCTTTTAGAAATGCTTGATTCGCACTGAGCTGTGGAAAAAGTTACTTAATGTCTGTAAATGCTTAGTATTCAACAGCCTCTAGTGGTTCCAGTTCAAACAGCAACTGGTAGTTGAACTACGCTTAAATTACTTTTAGGATCCATACCATAAGTAATTTGAAACATGAGAATCCTTACTTACTAAAACAGTGACACTTTGTGAATTACAGGAATAACATCCAGTGAAGAAGGAGGGCAGTCTTGCTGCTTTTTCCATTTGTATCTAAGTAAACTGGCAAGAAGGCCAGATACTGCAAAGGTTTACAAAACAATCACAGACACACTGTTGCTAGACACCGAAAAATGATATATTAAAACTAATGTATCTACAACCTTCTACTATGCAATATTTAGCCCTCCAGTGGCTGCTGGGTATGTTGATTAAACCCACCCTAAGAAAAAACTTAAGATGATCATTCAAGCTACATGCTCAAGGCCACACTAGGTGTGTCCAACAGTGGAAAACAAAACCCTGCAGATTTGTGACAGAAGAATGCGTATAGGAATAAACACGTATTACTCATTTTCCCAAGGGAGCTCAACCAAAGGTCTACAAAACAACTCTGAATTTTAAGTTGTTATCAAGTACAAAACCACTGTTTCAATACTTTTTCTCCCATGTTCTGGGTGAAGAAGCGACTGATCAATAATATATTAAACGCTAGATTCCTAGTAATACATTACATCCTGGATTCCTAGAAGTTTATGCACAAGAGTTTCATCACAAGATTCCCCAGTTCCCAGCTGGGACTCTGAACTTCGACCACGCCAATGTGCTCACTCATACAACGAGCTTACATGCTGACAAGTTTGATACCACAAAATAAACTTTTGTTAGGCATTTAAGTTTTCATTAAAATCAGTAGTGAAGTAATAAGAATACCAAGGTCTTTTTTATGCCTTGAAAACAAAAAGAAATCACAGGATAATCTGGAACCGAAGCAACACTGACGGTGTATTCTGAGAGCTGAAAACAGCAGCACAGCCATGGGGCAAAATTATCTGCTACACGGCATCAACAAAGAACCAATTTTAATTTGCAATTATTTGCCAACTGCTGTAAGGAGAAATCTCATTGTTTTACAGATCTGTAGAGCCCCAACAAATTCATTATTCCAAACTTCTTACACTGCATGCAGTAAGCACAGAAGATGGTTAACAGAACCAAAAATGCTGCACTGATGTTTAGCAGTTACTTATCTACATTACCCATTCGTTATGCTTCCAGTTGTGAGGTATGGAAAACAAACTGATATAAACAAATGGTTTAGAAGATTAAGGTGTAAAGAGATGTAAGATGAAAACAAAAGTCCTAAGGAAAGTTAACCGAAAAATCTTCTTTGAAGTCTTTCAGCTTAAGTTCCTTGTAAAAACGGAAAAGTAGTACACCAACAAGTTTGAAATACTATTAATAACTCAGTTGTTATTCCTGAGCAATTTTTAAGCATCACTTACAGTTTTTATTCTGGCTTTAGTATCAAACATTGTTATAAAGTACTGAATTGTTGATAAAACACTACTTTTTGTAACTAAATCTTTGCGCTCCCCTTCAAAGGAGAAAAATCAGATCCAATATTAAGAAAGTTGTTTGCATTAGACTTTCTACTGAATTTTAGTACACAGGGCCAAAATAACAGAAGATTAAATGGCTTAGAAATATAACTGCACTTTTAATTATCCCAAACATATGTCAATTCTTAAGGCACAAACTTGTGAAGTTCACAGTTCATGATTTTTGTGTTGCATTTCTAGATCCATTTGTGATTATTCTGTTCTCCACTGTTACAATAAAGGGCAGTAGCAGAAGGATAAATACCTATCTCAACACTGAATATACTCTCCTGTTATTAAAATTATATTACTGAATACCAATGAAAATCAATTAATAACTACCAGTGTTTGAAATTAGTAAAATCTCTCTACATCAGCTGAACAATTAAAATAATCGATACGTTCTGTAATAAAAGAAAAAAATATACGTAGGAAAGGAGTAAATTGTTACCTGTGGCCTCGAATATCAGACTGATCACAGACTCCTCCTAAGGCAATTCTGTGGAATTCTCGACCCAAAGTCTTTGCAATTGATCTTCCAACACTAGTTTTACCAACTCCTGGAGGTCCCACAAAACAAAGAATGGGTCCCTTGAGGTTGTTTTTAAGCTGTCTGACAGCTAAGTACTCCAAAACTCTCTTCTTCAACTTCTCCATAGCATAATGATCATTATCCAAAAGAATTCGAGCTGCACGAATTTCTAGTCGATCTATCGATCATTGACAACAGAAAGGATATCAGCACATTTCCCCTTTGAAATGGAAACGATTCATTCTACAGTACCACAGAAACAAATACATTCTCAAATACGTTCATTAATGGAATCCTCCCAACACACACGATTGTACACAATGTTTCACTAAAACAAAGTTCTTATAATCCTTTTTTCTTTAATAAGGAAAAGTAAATTGCTATTTAAACTATAAAACTATAAACTATAAATTACTATTACTATAAACTATTGATAATGGAATTAAAAACCACACAAACAAAACACCCTTCAGCTGTGTCACAGATTTGAAATCTGGTTCAAATGAACTTTATACTTGTCCAGAAACAGCAATTCAGCAATGTACAAAATTCTCAGCATTTGCTTCTTACAGAAACAAGTCTGATCCTGTCAGGTCTTATCAAATGACAAATTCATCCCTATCTCCTCTTCATCATCTACTTATGCTACCATCTGACTAACAAAGCAAGATCCCATTGTCTTGAATGGCAGGCTTTACTTGCTATACAACATTTATGCACTACATAAAATACCCCTGTGATACTAGGACTGGAAGAGTTAAGCTTTTGCAGTTGCCATAATTTGAGATAAATTGAATCCAAATATTAACTAATGCTTAGCACAAATCTCTGTCCTTTCCTCTATAACATAAAGAGAGAAGGCAGGAAGTAATGAAGTCTATCAACTCTGCACACACCTACCTTTCAACTTCTACAGGCTGCACATTCAAACCTCCTCATACCAATAATTGTGCATGTTTCGCATATAGACAACAGTTATTAGTCCCATCAACCATGTGATTTTTTTTTGTAATGAAACACTGAACAAAAAATTACCATAATTTTCTGGATTTTTAAATTGGATTTTCCATTTTTCTATTCATGTATATTTTTATTTACTGTATCTATGAAGTCCAAAGTATCACTCACATGAACACAAAAACAAACTTTGCAACTTTGCTTCAAGGAAAAACTTCAAACCATGTGACATGGCATAATTCTGCAAGATTAAAGAGCACCTTTCTCCAACAGGACATGAGAGTCAACAAACACTTTACCCACTTTGGGATTCTTTGCGTAATACTGCATTTGTATGCAGATATTCTCTTTAATCACTAAACTGAAAAAAGATGTACAAGAAAATTCGTGAACACACAAGGGTCTAGTTCAAAAATGCCAAGATTTGTGACCATGTGTGCGAAGAAGGCAAAAGACATGTTTCTGATGGTGTGGTATATTAAATTTCTGTTTAAGATCAGATTGTTTTAAAAGTCATTTAAAAGCTTCATTCTTCAAAAGCTAGAAGTAACTAAAACCCTTTACCCCAGCAGAACACTTTTCTGGAAAGTAATGTTGCCCAATTAATCTACTCACGTTGGTCAGAAAGAAAAGTCAGGCTTGATTTTCTACCTTTTTATTGTTTTCCATTTTTGCATCCTGTTCTTATAAGAATAATATCAATCTCTACTCAAAGCTTTTGAAAACTGTGGTAAAAAGCTGAGAGGATACTTGGTTTTTTCTATTGTGCTCAAAATTTTTACAACAAAAAACTACAACTCTCCTTTTTCACCTTCTTGTTCTTAACCAAACTTGGCTAAAATATTCAGTATACAGATCTTATCTTAAAAAAGGTAATCTGAGAGGCTTTAGTACCATTAATAACATTTTTACTATGAAGCAATGAAAAAAATTTTTGCAAGAGAGAAGTATGCAGTCTTTGCATTGTAGCTACTTGTCCTAAAACATCCCTGCAAAAGACAAACAATAAAAGAAGCATTTACCTTTCGTACTCTTGTTCCATGGCAATTCTACCATAAGTTCCAAGTAATTTCTTGTCAAAGCATATTCTGGCATTGACTGCGGCATCTTCTTTAATCTGGAAGTACATGCACAGACTTCATAAGGCTAATGAAGAACTAACCGCAAAGACACTCTCCTGTACTACAAGAAAGGTATTTAGCAAACCCTCTTAACTTCCCAACATCTGCAATACTAAAAAAGTAAATAACTATTATATCAGTCAGGAGATTGTCTTTGCAGAATGTAAAACAAGTTTACTAGCATTATATAACCAGAAAAGGGGAAAAAAAAAAAAAAAAAAGTATCATATCCCTATGCATACAATGCATACACAATGCATGCAACACAATGCATATACATTATCACCAAGGAGGTTGTTAACCATCACCTCTACCACCGATACCAGTTATCTCCACACCAAAGGAGGAGGAAAAAAAGACTAGTATCTGGATCTTTTAATCCACTAATTATTAACAGCAGTGGTATTATTTGTCCCCACCCTTTTCTTTTACTTTTTCACTATATAACATAGAGGTTTAGAGCCTACAATTTAATGCTTTATTAATTTATAATCCACACATAGAAGACTTTGTATTTGGAAAATCCGACAAGATGACAAAAAGACAAAATGATGAAATTTGTAAGTAAAAAGTAGCACTTTACCAAAATGCTAAGAATTGTTTCTAAAACACAACCAACACAAATACATAATCATGTAAAAGGCTAAAGCAATATTTCTTTCTAAGAGAAAGAAATGAAACCCTCATTTCAAAGTCTCCTACCTCTTTATTTCCTTAAGACAAACTTTAAGAGCTTGTTCTGACATACTGGATGTTCTTATCTTTTTTTCCAGCATAACAACATCATCATGATCTTCCTCCTCCTCCTCATCTTCTGCAGTGCTTGGAATGTGATTGATTCTTCTATTAGGACGAATAGCTACAACCTATGAAATAGATAACAGAAAGCCACAGAATAGCACCATTTTTTATTTTTTTTTAAGAAGGTGGGTACTTGGACTTTGAATAGAAACCATAAGAAAAACATGCAAGATTTTCGGAAAGCCCACTTAATAGAAAAAGTCAGATTTTAATCCACTAAAATACTTGAAAAGGTGTTGCTGGTATAACTTTAAAAAAGTTAGTTTTTATTTTACTGTACATTATTCGCTAAGTGCATTTGTCGTCTTATCTAATAGGTAACAGAAGACCAGGACAAAATTTAGAAGAGTAACTGTGATATTTTGAATGGCTTAGCATTGCAGCCCATAGTATTGGGCAGAATAAGGATAATCTTTACAAAACAGATAAGTCATCTCTCTTACTCTTTTTCATTTCTCAATTACTTCCTGATTTCTAAATTGCATATATATAATTAGATGCAGCAAGTCTAGGTTGCCCCAGTTTAGCCAACTACATTTCACAACACGCATTTATATTTCAAACACATATCTGCATTTCAAAAAGCTGTCATTCACCTTCAATGCTATTAATAAATTGTACAAATCTCACTGCACAGTATGCACATACCATGTGTGTATACTGGTCATCAGATGATTCTTTAAAGAAAAAAAAAAAAAAAAAAAAAGAGCATTTATTCAAAGTCAGAAAATGCCCAGATTAAAAGAAACAATGCCTGGGTAACTTTAAAAGAATGTTTTCTTTGTTAGGTACCTGAACAACCAAAGTTGCCAGCTGGGTGTTCTCTGCTGATACAGAATGACCATGAGACATTGTGGCCACAGATCAACACTTTGCACAAATCACAATCATATATGTTCATCAGCCTGTTTAAAAGTGCAGCTTTATATTTACGATATTTAAGTATCCCAGACATAAAGGTCCATACCCTTTTATCATCATCCTGTTTGGGTTTTCTTGTTTTTTGAAGCAGCTTCAGTCCTTCAATTTGTCTAACAAGCAATGGTATAGTCATCTTGAATCGCTCCTCCAGCCTAACAGCATCTAAAATCTAAGAGCACAGAGTTATAAGAAACCAACACGTTCACACCAATGGATTATCAATGTGGGGAAGGAAAACCCTGTTGATGCTGTTACTGTTTTTTGATCACTGTTATGAAATAGATGGTTTGGGAAAAAAGAAATAAAAAATGAAAGAGATTACAGGATACAAAATCTAGCCTTAAGGTCTGTATGCCAAAATTACAAAGTACCTCAAAGAACAAAAGTTTGTCCCATTTTTAAAGTGCCTTGTTAGTTCAGTTACATTTTCTGTGGCAAACATCTACCAGCATTCTATTTCTCAGTTACAGAGCCTCAGAAAAGAGCTCTCTCTTGAAAAAACTACAGCATGATCTCCTCAGCTAACCAAGAAAAAATCACCTTGTGCATTAAGCTGTTGGGTTTTGTTTGTTTGTTTTGTTGTTGTTGTTTTTGACTTTATACAGTATTTCATTCTCATGTTTAATTATGTTCATGTGTGGAAATGGATAGAATCTGATGCTACTTCCACAGCTTCCACTGCTTGCTCTCTTCTTTATCACTTCAGACAAAAACTGGACACAGTAAATTTGTTGTTTGATGTACCTTCCTCCAGCAGGAGGTTGTATTACAGTGCACAACTTCACTTCAAAGTACTGCATTTATTTTTAACTGTTGTACTCTGAAACAATTTATGTTACGCTTTCAATTCAAGGTTGAATTCATAGCACTGGCAGTGACAAAAGAAAAGGAACACAACTCACAAAAACAGCAATTAACTATAGGAAGACTAGTAAGTATCCTAACATAAGTATTATTTTTATATAATATTATTGTAACATAAGATGCAAATTTCACTAGTGTCTCAATATTTAAAAAAAGCCACATGTTTAAATGTTTTTTAAAATGATTAAAAGGAACCTGATTCTGGAATTGTTAGCATTAAATATATAGTGATCTGTCAACTCTGACAAGCAAGATTTCAACACAATTTAAAGATAGATTTATAATTTTTACCATGGATGGGGAAATCCATGTTCTATTTCTGGTTGTATAAAATGATCTGTTTCCAGCACTAACTAATATTTAACTTTTAGGTGAATTCTGACATAACGACATAAGGAAAAATATTTTAAACAACAGCATGAAATTTGTTAAATGTATTCGCTATCAGTTGTAACACAAATACTTCCTAGCATGACATTATTGCTGTTCAATATCATGTGTAAGCAACTTCAAAATTATCTAAAAAGTGATTAACTATAAGAAAATAGCCAACACCTAATTCTCCTTAAATAGTTTAAGGACATAATACCTGAAGCTTCTCTTGGTTGGATGTACGGATGATAGAAGTAAGTATATCTGGCAAAGCTTCTCTAGGCAGGTTGTCCAGAAGACGTCTCAGCTTTGCAACTGCAGGAACAGACATATCCAGCATCTCAACCAACTGTAATGAGCACACAATGGACAGTATTTGTAGTCGTTGATATTTCTTTTTAAATTATGTAAGCAACTATCTGACCTAAAAAGCAGTGCATCTTTAAGTATTGGTACGAAAAAAATGTCTAGATGCTTTACCAAAAACATAGGAAAAAAAATGCATGCAGAAGAGGCATTAACACAGCATAGCACAATTGAGACTTTGGGCTTTCTGCTGGTTCAAGAAGTTCAAAAGTATTATCATAGTTCCCAGTGCTTTTTTCAATGCCTACATCTCCTAGTAGCCCCCAAACATCCTGATTACAAACATTTGCAGTTCCCTTAAGGCTATTATCATTTTTCTTTTCCACTTCCTTTAAACACAAATTCAATATACCCTGGGTTTATAATGGTTTATAATAAAGATTCTATACATTTTTTCCCATTTAATAATATACTTAAAATTAACAAATACCGTAATGTATACTTAAAAGTAAATAAATCAGTTATGCATATCATGAATCCTGGAAAAAAACGTCTATTCAAGTGTTCCTTTTACTAGAGTATACTTATTGCATTACTATATATGAAACAGCATCAAGCTATTGGAATAGTAATATACGCATGTTAGAACCATCCTGCAATGAACTGTACTGAGATCCTGGAACCCAAAACAGAAACCTTAAGCTATATCAAAACTTTATTTTCTAGTAGAACTGAAACTGGCCGTCACTGAAAAACATGATAGAGGGGGAGAGAAAGGCAACAAGAAGAAACAAAGAGAAAAGTCTAAGTACAAGCAGAAATGAACTGATATACTAAATAGGATTAGAATAATTTACCTGTACTGCATACTTATAGAATTGCTCTGACAACTCTCCAAGCTCCTCCTCAGATTTATGCTGATTAGTAAACTGCTCAAGTCGATCCAACTGTTCAACTTCAGCAACTGGATACGGCTTCTCTTTCAGCAGCTGCAGTATCTGGAATCGGCAGAGGCCCGTAACCAGCAATGTATAATGGGGCTTGGGCCAGTTGCTACCAACCACCTGGACTGCCAGAGCAGCAGTGCCAATCCTAAAAACAGAACACATTTTGTATTACTTGGCACCTTCCACAGAACATTTCATGTGTCCCTTACCAACAAGAAACTGAACTGTAGGACCTCTGAGGTCGTAGTTCATTTTCAACAAAGGTAACAGAATTACGTGACCTCTTTTGCACGCAGATCAACAAAACCAAACCTTAAAACTCGAAAAGCAACGCAGTAACTGACAAACTAACAATAGCAATATAATACAAACATCCTTTTTGGGAACAAGTAGCTTTTTCATAAATTATTGAAAGGATCTCGGAACAGGACAGGAATGCTTACATTTCTGCTTGAACTATTTGCACTAGAAAATGGGGTGTTTGTAAACTACTGTTCTTCAGTGAAATTGTCTGTCTCATCCAGAATTAACGTTTTAGTTCGCATTTGTCTGACTGAACTATGATTAAACTACCTGCTTAAGCAGAATTAAAATACATTATTGCAACATGTTACTGAATCCGCTAACGCAACAAAGTTTTGTAAGGAATAAAGCATATCAGTTCTATTTGTACTTTATCCCACAGAAATATAATTAGCTTTCAGTAACCTAGCTCTCTGCCTGCGTTAGTTACTAAAGCACAACAAAAACCAGTAACGGGTAGAGCCTTATTGACCCCAAGCTTTATCGCACCGCGCTACCCTCCTGCACCCCGGTCTCGCTTTCCCAACTTTCTGGCAGGCGCCGGCCCCCCAGTCCCTGCCACGGCGACACCTCCGGAGAAGCTCCGTGGAGGGCAGAGGCTGCCCCAGGGCGGCCGAGCCGCAGAGCCCCGTCCCCAGGGCCCGGCTCGCGGAGGTGCCGGCGGTACCTGTGCAGGGAGGGCAGGTCGTCGCAGTCGGACGTGGGGTCGCTGGTGTTGGGGATGACGCCGATGATGGTGCTGCGCAGCGAGGTGCCCTTCAGGAGCCGGCTGCGCACCAGCTGCATGTTGCGCGGCGAGTCCACGCTGGTCCGCATGGTGGAGCCGGGCAGCAGCACGCCTTCATGGGTGAGCAGCAGCGGCAGGCGGCTGGGGATCTGGATGGCGCTGCCCGCCGCCATGGCCGCCCGCTGCGCCCCGCCGCGCCGCCCGCCCACGGCCCGGCCCCGCCCGCTACGGGCACCCGAGAGGGACCGGCCGGGCCCGGAGGGACGGGGCGGGAGGGGCGGCCCCGCGGCACCCGCCGCCAGGCGGCCCGGTCCTGTCGGGGGCCCCGCCTGCCGCCGGGCTCCGGCCCTACCTCGCGTTTTGTTCTGCGGTGTTTGGTTTCTCCCCTGCCTGGGGGTGATGGCGCGGGGACAGCGCTGTGCCACGGCAGCCTGGGCCAGCAGAGGGCAGGCTAGCACTTGCAATGGGCTCGGGGTTTCGTTTTGTGTGCCCGTTAAATAAATAAATTATTCCAAAAAGTGCTCTGGAGGAGTTTGTAATAACAATTGGCTCCATTAACATAAGGGTAGATAGTGAAAAGCAAGGCTTTGGGATTCCAGTTACTGATTGCCAGTTCCCTGAGTAAAAGGCACATTCCCACACCGTCAGCCCAGGCCCCTTTTCTTCAGGCAGGTATTGGGGCAGGGGCTCCCCAGCGCCCCAGGCAGCCCTGACCCCGCCATCTCTCTGCAGCAGGGTAGGGGCGAAGGCCCAGCACTTCAGCTCAAGCTTTTGCCACACGAGGATTCAAACACCAAGTGGTGGTGCCCAGGACACAGCCTAATCCACTCCCAGCATGTTCATGGGGCCAGTTGAGGGTTGACACTGATCCCAGGACCCCACAAATGCAGGGCAACGTTTAGTGCAGTGTAATTAGGTTCAGCATGGGTACAGGTGTGCTGTGTCTAGCTCCTTTTGCTCTAGTAATACTGCTTTGCTCATTCCTGCAAAAGCCTGCTCGAGGGAAGGACTGTGAGCACTCAGGCCTATGGAGAGGTCAGATGAACAAGCTGATTGCAGAAACTTGCTGTTTTTTTCCCCCTACCCTCCACTGGTGACAAGAGGTGCAATATTAAAAGTGCATGATGCAATAAACTATGTTAGCCAAGCCTTGTTAATCACTGGCAGGCTCAGTATGCTTTGAACAAAGGTAAGCCTGTACAAAGGTGAAATTGTAGTAGCAAGGGCTGTTTATACAAGCTGGCACTTTTGAAACATGCAAGTATAGCTACAGTAAGAAACTTGCTTAGTCATGCAGTTTATTAATACCTTACTCTGTTGGCCTACTAGAAGATGTCACAGTAAAATGATATATGGAAATAATAACACTGGTTAAATGCAAGAAATTACTACAGCTGAGAAAAAAACAAAATCTCTGTAAAACAGCTACCTCAGACAACTTAGAAAGAACCTAGAATTTAATGTACTATTCAACATGACATTTAGAAAATACTAATGCAAAAGAGTACTTAACACAGGAATATAGAAAATGTTTTGTGAACTTCCTGATGTTAAACATAATTACTCTGTAAACATATGTTCAACATTCACATATGTTTAAGCTTCTCTAATTATATTAGTTTGGAATGCAAACACAAACCAAATCTAAAGGTTAAACATTTGCTCATCATAGTTATTGATAAATTTGCTCAATCTGAATCTTTTCATTAAAATAAATAAATAAATAAATAAATAAATAAAAATAACAATCTCATCATGTTTATTCTCCAGGCTGTAATTTTCTTCCCTTCTTCAGAAATGACTAATCCCTCTGGTCATTAAAAATAGTTTAACTCATTCTGGAACCGTAACAGAAAATTTCCATGAGTGATTTAAAATCCCTTTCAATTTCCACAAGCAATTCCCAATATCCAGGACTATATTTTACTGCACAAACTAAGTGTCCAGTACAATAGAGACACATCTTGATTAGGATGTCTAGATAGTACTTCTCTAAATTGTTTTCTGCTTAAATACAATCAGATGACATTTAAGCAACAGCTGTTTTGAACTTTTTTCTGACTAGCTGAATCTCTTGGCACATCGAGAAACAGGCTACCATTAAGATATTAACAGAATTCTGTGCCTCCAACTCAAAAGCTTTTAGACCAGAAGGGACAACAGCCACATGATCTGACCTCCTCTGCATCTCACCAGCAACTTCTGCATCGAGTCCACGATAACTGAGATGCACTGTATTGCCTGGAGAGGAATTCAGCCGGGATTTAAAGACTTGCTATAAAAGAGAGCCAACCACCTTCACAGCTAAGTGTTTCAATAGTTGATTATGTTGTTCAAATTTGCATCCTGCTTGTAATATCAGTTTAAGACCTGCTGCTGTATCTTTACCTATTAGATTGAAGAGTTGCTTACTATGAGAAAAACAGAATCACAGAATCACAGAATTTCTAGGTTGGAAGAGACCTCAAGATCATCGAGTCCAACCTCTGACCTAACGCTAGCAGTCCCCACTAAACCATATCCCTAAGCTCTACATCTAAATGTCTTTTGAAGACTTCCAGGGATGGTGACTCCACCACTTCCCTGGGCAGCCTGTTCCAATGCCTCACAACCCTTTCAGTAAAGAAGTTCTTCCTAACATCTAACCTAAAACTCCCCTGGATCAACTTAAGCCCATTCCCCCTCGTCCTGTCACCAGGCACGTGGGAGAACAGACCAACCCGCACCTCGCTACAGCCTCCCTTGAGGTACCTATAGAGAGCGATAAGGTCGCCCCTGAGTCTCCTCTTCTCCAGGCTGAACAAGCCCAGCTCCCTCAGCCGCTCCTCGTAGGACTTGTTCTCCAGGCCCCTCACCAGCTTCGTCGCCCTTCTCTGCACCCGCTCAAGCACCTCGATGTCCTTCTTGTAGCGAGGGGCCCAAAACTGAACACAGTACTCGAGATGCGGCCTCACCAGAGCTGAGTACAGGGGGACGATCACCTCCCTAGCCCTGCTGGTCACACTGTTCCTGATACAAGCCAGGATGCCGTTGGCCTTCTTGGCCACCTGAGCACACTGCTGGCTCATATTCAGCCGACTATCCACCATCACTCCCAGGTCCTTCTCTGCCTGGCAGCTCTCCAACCATTCCTCTCCCAGCCTGTAGCTCTGCTTGGGGTTATTGCGCCCCAGGTGCAGGACCCGGCACTTGGCCTTGTTGAACTTCATGCAGTTGACCTCAGCCCATCGGTGCAGCCTATCCAGATCCTCCTGCAGAGCTTTCCTACCCTCAAGCAGATCGACACACGCACCTAACTTGGTGTCATCTGCAAACTTACTGAGGGTGCACTCGATGCCCTCGTCCAGATCATCGATGAAGATATTAAAGAGGACCGGCCCCAGCACCGAGCCCTGGGGGACGCCACTAGTGACTGGCCTCCAACTGGACTTGGCTCCATTCACCACGACTCTTTGGGCCCGGCTATCCAGCCAGTTTCTAACCCAACGAAGCGTGCGCCAGTCCAAGCCAAGAGCAGCCAGTTTCTTGAGGAGAATGCTGTGGGAGACGGTGTCAAAAGCCTTGCTGAAGTCAAGGTAGACCACACCCACAGCCTTTCCCTCATCCACCCAGCGCGTCACTTTGTCATAGAAGGAGATCAGGTTTGTCAAGCAGGACCTGCCTTTCATAAAGCCATGCTGACTGGGCCTGATCGCCTGCTTGCCCTGCAAGTGCTGCGTGATGACTCTCAGGAAGATCTGCTCCATGAGCTTCCCTGGCACTGAGGTCAAACTGACAGGCCTGTAGTTTCCCGGGTCTGCCCTCCGGCCCTTCTTGTAGATGGGCATCACATTTGCTAGCTGCCAGTCAACTGAGACCTCCCCCGATCGCCAGGACTGCTGATAAATGATGGACAGTGGCTTGGCCAGCTCCTCTGCCAGTTCTCTCAACCCTACCAATACTCCGAGACCAAGCCATCACTTATCTTACTAAACTTCTCTGTTAAAGTATATATCTTATTTATTTATTTATTTAAAGATTTCATCCTTCTTAAATGGTAGATGGCCTAAAAGTAGTATTCCAGTAGTGGCTTTGCAACTGTGTATAAAAGGGATAATACCTTCTTTGTGTTCACATTTGATATTCCCTTCTTATAAAATCAAACCTGAAGTTTGTAGCCTAGCAATTTGTAGCTGCTTCACACAGCTTATGCACTAACGCTTTGTGATGGATGCTGTACAAATCTGACTGACAGAGATCTGCATCAATATGATATATGGTATGAGATAGCACATACTATCCCAAATGGCATGGTACAACTGTGATTCCCACCTCATAAATCTGTGTCTATTACCTGAGCTCTGCAGAGTCTCCTGCTTCCACTCTCTGATGCTGGACTGACACAACAGTTAGACCTCATGGAATTTTCAGTGACTAAAACAGATGGGCTTTAGATCTCAGTTCAGTAAGGTACAAAACCAGCTCTTCCACATTAAGCACGTAAAGAGTCCCATTAATTCCATATCTTTCAAAGACTGAAAGGATAGCTAGCAATGATCTCCCTGAGCTCGTTGACAAGAATATGTTAATCATTTTGTAATATGGGTCTTCTGCAAGACATATTTCTTCAAAAAACAATAAAAAAAAAATCAAGCAATTCAGAGATGCATTTATTTCATACCTATAAAACTCATTTAAGTTGTTCCACTCTCCCCCAACTCTGCTCTTTCTTTCACTTGTATGAACATGAAAGAATTCGGCATCTCCATAAAATAAGATCAAGGTACTTCACAATGAAGGCTTGAAATTAGTAATGTTGCTGTCCCCAGGCTTGCAGTATATCAGCAGAACAATCATGAAAACAGCTCAGGATTCCTAATCCAGCATTCTCTACTTTGAATATATCTAATCATTTCCCTTGCATCACATATATACCTCATTACATACACATTGCTCTCAATTGAAGGACTTAGGAATTGATTGCTGTACTGAAGGACAAGACATAATATAAACAAATTTTAGCCTCTCAGTTCTTCCTTTTCACTTTCATAAGCACTAGACTGACTTTCACATCAAGACATTTGTGTTCATATTAATGCTGCAGCTAGAACTGCATACAATGATTGTCTAAATTAACATAACATGACCTAACCTTTATATTAATTAGGCACAGAAATTGCTACAGTACAACTGTGTATAAAAACATTTGCCTCAAGATTTATGGCCAATGGAAAAAAAATATTTTGATAGAGTAAGTGGAATAACTCATGAGATAATCTGTTTTATACCATATAGTGATGATTTGTGTTATGAAAGTGGTATATTTATTTCAAAATATCAAATAAAAATACTTTACAGAAATTCTGAAATTAAAATTCAGAATTGAAACAGTGGTATTCATCTTTTTTTTTTTTTTTCTCTAAAATCATCATTCTTTGAGGTTTAATAGGCACAAGTAGATGTTGATGCATTCTACCAAATACTTCTGGATTCCTCACACAGTCCTTATATAGGTTGTTTCACACCAGACAGCCAAGTAATAAACAGTACAAAAGAAAGCAGCTCAGCTGGAACACTGAGCATACTAATTCACCTGCTGGTAGATCACAAATGCAACTGAAAATGGCTGAGTTCTCCCTAATTTTTCCTGGTAGGAGTGTTGATAGAATCTCCCTGCTGTCTGGCCACTGCTTCTGCATATATTTATATCTGTGTAGTACCTTTAAAGGCTTCAACACTTAAATGTTTTAGAAGAGCTTTAGAATGTGTTAGGACATGAGGGTTGGGAAGATTTCTTAGATAATGTGGCATATCCTAGGTAGTTTTCCTTTAAAAACTGGTAGTTTCTTTGTCCTTCTTGATCTACTTTATATTTTTAAAAATTTGCATTTGTCAAGTAATAAAAACTTCCAATAGAAACATATCATATACTTGCTGTACATCTATTTTCATTTCAAGTATGTTTCTAGTATTTTGCATACATTGTTATTGTTTGGAAATAGTATTTAGCATTACTTTAAAGTGGAAGTAATTTAATACAAAGATACAAAATACAATTAAAACAAATATTACTTTTATCAATGCACAGGAATTAAGCCATTTTACATTTTGATTGGCTTAACTAAGGTTGTGCATACTTGATGTTACATGCTTTAGAGCTGCTGTATCCTTAACTTGCTTATTAATCCCAATGATATTTATTTTTGCCCACTAGATGCCAACTATAAATAATATAAAGGTAGTGAAGTCTTTCTACTCCATATCATAGTTTTAGGACCTTAAAGTTCCCATATTTTAAATGCTTTGACTACATAAAAACGTCCTTTATATAAAATTAGCCTTTTCCAGAGGCTCATGGTCTGAGGACAAATGGAAGTGATTCTGTCTTTTTAAAAGTTAGGAAAGAGGTACAAGCTGTTTTGCAGCTGCCAATCCACATAAACTGAGGACATTTTTTCTTGTGGGTTGTGGTAGAAATTCCAAACCTGTGGTAAATTCTGTAGAGGTTAATCTCTGCAACCATTTGAATTTGTTTTCAAAACTGAATTGTAAAATGAAACATCTTCATAGTGCCTATGGAGTAGTACATGTTGAATATTAAAAACACTGTTCTAACTAGTGATATCTACTGCTAAGTTTCCACGCAATATAAACTCCTAGCCTGTTAACATTTCATCACCTCTCTGAACTTAATTCTCTTCTTCTGCATAAGATGCACATACTTTCTTCTCTTCTGCCCCCTCACTGGCACTTTCATAGAGTTCTCAAGCCTTCGCTCAACCTCCTGCAGCTATGTTATAAGATGACACAATCTCCCATCAAACTCCCTTTCTCATACTGTTTTTAGTTTAAACTTACAGATTGTTTGATTCAGTGGTGTTCTTTCAAAACTATTTCTTGTCAGCCTCAACTGCTGTGTCTGTGAATGAAAGAGAACGACAAAGTTTGCCAATTTTCTTTTCAAATTCTCTCTCTACAGAATAAAAATTTAAGAGCTTCTCTTCACTAACATATCATCTGGCTCACAATGCAACAAAGTACTTAAGCACACTGCTTAAACATGCAAATTGATGCTTTGAATTGATTCCAAGCTGTATTTTTATACATCAGTTAATACAAAGAAAAAAAAAGTGAGACTTATGTGGTATAAAGTAGTTACTGCAAGGATTTTGCAATACATCTGATGAAACAATGTACATTTTGCACCCTTACCAGGTGAGAGACTATGTAGAGGCACCGTCCATCCCCATGCACAAGATGAACTTACAAAATCAACTGTTCATTAGATTATTTCCCTCAAGAGTATTTCATTTTCCCCCAGTGCTGCATGAATTCTGTTTCCTACCATCTTGGCATGAATCACAAACTCCTCAAAAACCCTTAAAATACTGTATCTAGGAAGTAAGCTTATGTAAGCTATTCAAAGGATGCCATAATGTAACCCAACTGCATTTTAAAGTTCATTTGTTTTTAACGTCTAATTTTTCTACTCACTATAAGCTTAAAGTGAAAATTCTAAAATCTGTTTGTTTTTTTTTTGTGTGTGTGTGTGTGTGGTTTTTTTTTTTTAAATGTATTTATTACATATCCTCAATCGTTCTTTCTTCACACAAAGGAATATCGGATTTTTCACATCTAGCTTGATTAAAAAGCTACCAGTTGGTTATGAAAGCTCAGCGTGTTGAGCACATGCCAAGAGTTGCTGGCTGGCAGCACATTACTGAGACTATGGCAGTGTGAGACCTTTTGGAAATTTCTGAAGCTGCGTATAGCATTCTTTTACGGCAATTGCAAAATGCATTTTGTAAGTGGTAACAGACCTCACAAAAATAACTGAACTTAAAATCTGCATTTTCTATTCAAAAAAATCAGAGAGAGCTTATAAAAAGGGGGAAAATAGGTAACCGAAAAGGACTTTCAAACTTATTGTTCAGATTTGAAACTTGAGCTAGAATAACTTGGGGCAGAGTTTTTGCCTGTCTTGCTTTGCCAGACAGGATTTTCACAACAGACACATTTCACAAAAATAATAAAGACACAGAGGAAATTCTGAAGGACAGGAAATATCCATGGTAAAATAAAGAAATGGAATCAGTAAAGCTGTGCTGATTAACTCTCAGAAGAGTACAAAGCTATAAGGAATTGAAAGAGAATCTCTAACTCAGACTTAGCTTAGTTTTGCAGCACACAGTGTCATACTACCTGGATTATCTTTTTCTGGATATTTATTTTTTACCCTTTGATCTGCATAATATCAAATCAACCTTTTTATGAGAATTGCTACTGAGAGACAAAAATGTTTCCTTGGTGTAATTTAACTGAATGGAAGAGCAGAATGGGCCTGGTTTGATGTTCATATTTCTTTGGTATATTTTTGTTAGCTTTGCCCCTTAGAGCAAAAATTAGATTATAGCTCTCCTAATTGTAACATTATTATCTAATAGGTACTGCTCTACCAAGCTAGGATTATTTATGTGCAAGTGGACATTTTATTTTCTTTGATAGGAAGTAACATACAACCTCTATGCCATCGATGGAAAACTTGGTTAGAACTCTTCACAGTAGCAATACAGAGTAAGCCAGCCTCAACTTCACACTTTCTGTTAGCCTATCCTTATTTTTTAAATGATGCTTCCTAGTTCATGGCCTAACCACACTGTAAAATTCAAGTCACACATTAAACACTTATTTAGCAACAAAATCTTTGCATATATTCCATTCTATTTATCAATTCATTACAGTATCACAGGGGTTACATCAATATTAAAGCAATTTTAGTCTGACATCTACATCAAATTCATTCTGATGGACTACTAGCAAAGTAATTTCTTGATTTTCAATCTTATTTGAATATAAAAACTTCTACTTTTGTTATCATTGCTTCTTTAACCTCACTTGCAGTGTATTTTTGTCCAAATAACATTACTCCCCTCCACATTTATTGCCCAGATTTCTTTTCTCTTGATTCATTTGCTTGCATAGGTACTGCTAAACACCTGCAACTTCCAAGTTGTTTAGCAGTCCTTGCAGGTATTTAAGACACATTCAAAGCAAAATACAAGGAAGGACTGAACATTTACTTCCATTTTCTCTAACTCTTACTGTATTTTTGCTCTTTCTTCCTCTGCATTTGCTTCTCCTCAGTTTCTAACTGAATGTGCTTTCTATCATATCTGTTCAGACAGGAACTCTGAATAGACTGCCTGGCCTAGATTTAGTCACACTTCTATGTTTTAATGGTTTGATAGCGCATTAACTGCACTCTGTAGTCAATTAACTCAAGAATGTTTCACTACCTGATCCTGGGTAGGATGCCCTACACAAAGCATGACCACTCTGCTTTTTTGTTCAGCCGAGTTTCATCTACATTATTCAATTTTCCAAAAGAAAAAATTCTTCAAAAATAAAATTTAATAGAAGCTGTTATCCTATCTATGAATTAGCCAAGTAATCCTTTCAAAGGTGGTCATTCTTTGTAATTGTATCTTCACCCAGCCATTTGGTAGAATCTGTGCTACATAAACATGCAGTTCTTCATTCCTGACTTCAATCATGATACTAATGAGTCATTAGCCAAAATGTTATCCATAATTTAATGTTTAAGAAAATATTTTTAAGCTGCCAAATATTACAAATATTGTTCCAGCTGCATTGATTTAAAGCTACTATGTAATCATAACTGTGTACTCCCTGAGGATGTTTCAGGAAATTATATACTAAAACCAATTTCCTCTCTAATACAGTTGTCTAAATTCAGGTCAGGTAGCCACTGACCTCATTTGTTGGAAATTCTGAAATCTTGGTAGATGAAACATATCACATATACATGGCAACCACTCTGCTATTTCATTCTGATTGAACGTACATAAATAAATTTGGTTTTTTGTTTGTTTTTTTTTTTTTTTTAAACTTGTTTTTCATAGAAATGATTGTATGCGCAGCCGAATCTACATTTGTACATTTTAATCTAGTTGGTCCTCCAGTAAGATACTATGATACCAAATATACAAAACCTTGTAGCTACAGCTACCTTTATTTTTACCTATTGCCACTTCGTAAAACTTTTGTGAACACACTTCTCTTTCTTCAGTATCTATTACAAAATTTAAAAGGCTAATCAGTGTTGAAAAATTCCTGGGAGTCTTGGAAAAAAACAACAAAACAAACAAACAAAAAAAAAAAAACCTGCTGTAAATAAGGTTGTAGAAGAGAAAATAGACAGTATAAAGTATGCATGGAACCATCTCTACCACTTTCTGTTATTTACAGTGATGAAATTAAGTCATTGTGATATGCATGAATTTCTGAAGTTGGACGTACTATACACTATCCAGTTTCACTATGAAACATGGAAGGTACAGTATGCTTCAGAACTGTGCTAAGTAAAGGGTCTTCTATGCAGTTAGCCTTCCCTCTGCTAACATCTGAGACTGCAAGTCATGTCACTAGAATTACAACTGTCTATAATTCAATCACCCATTTTGGGATTCACTCTTCGATATCACAAGGAAAACACAACAATGGAGAAGTACCAATATGAACTACAAATTAACAGAAGGAAAACAAGCTTAATTTCTACATATACAATCATAGAATTTCTTGAGTTAGAAGGGACCCACAAGGATCATCGAGTCCAGCTCCTGGCTCCACACAGGGGCACCATCCTTGCATAAATATTGAAATTTTAGTCTGCTTCGTTCTGCTGACATTTCTTTATTTTTATACCCTCATTTACCTGATAGAAACAATCTTCTCCATTCATGTCATCTCTGGAAAACATTATATGTTTTTACCATATCAACATTAATATAAATTCCTTTTGATGTAAGGTATTTTCTCATACTTATGAAAATTCAGAACAGGAGAAGTTGGTTCTTTCATTACATGGCATTTAGAAAGGGAGGACCATATCTTCCTGTCAATTGCACATTAGGTTCAATTCTCACATACAAGTATTAATGACAGCAACATCTTTGTCCTTATCCTTTAATTAAATCTAGGGAATATTCAATTGCTACACATTTGCACCTTCTGGAGTAATCTGCAAGCACAACTGAAAGAGGAGCACTTTACTTGGTCTGTAGCTGTAAGAAGACTAATTGGCCACAGATGACTACGAAATGATTGCTAAACAGGATGTAGAATAAAGCTGAATAGTCTTCTGCTTACCTTTCTTTTAATGCAGAAACTAATTAAGACCTCTTTTATCCTTACTACCAGTTGTATTTTCACAACATGTACAAAACTTACCTTTTTTTTTTTATTATTATTATTTTTATTTTTTTTTTAATCAGTAACAGGTTTGAAAAGAGTTTTCACCCATACACAGCTTCCCACTGCTTCACTCCAAGTGCAGGGGATATTATCCTTTAGTCCCACCTGTTTTAACAGTAATATTTATCAAGTACTTACCAGTGATTTGTCACTATACAGTGAACACTGGAATGAGTCAGTATGAAAAAACTCTTATAGAAACAGCTTTAGGTTCATGTTCAAAAAGCTTACAAGCATTAAATAACACCTTTCCAGATGTTAGATGCTCTAAATGCTTAAGAACTTCTGCATCCATTTACTAGACTCAACCCAGTATGTCTACATCTGTCTTCTACTGGACACAGCGCTTCTTGTTGTGTAGCCCAGTCTTCCTAATGCAACCTTGCTACAGTAGGAAACCAAGGTGAGAAATGTTAAACTCTTTGGAGTATTGAATATTCACTTTTTTCCCAATTAACAGCTGTTCTTCACTGAAACGACGAACAAGAGATCCCCACAGAAAAGAAAAAAAAAAAAAAAAAAAAAAAAAACAGATTGAGAGTTACTACAGAGTAGGAGGGTGGAACTCCCCAAGAATCAACCTTTCACAGAAAAAAAAAAAATACAGAAAATGTTAGAGAAAACATGCTGCAAAGACAAGGAACCTAGTTTTCACCTGTCACTATTCATTTATTTATTTTTTACCTTGTGGAGTTGCATTTTAAATTCACATTAATACAAGTTTAGCTTTAAAGAAGATTTAGTAAGACAACAGAACTGTCAAGACACTTGCAATTTACCTGAACATATGAGACCATGTGATACAATTGCAGGAATGTTTCAGCAGCAAACACAAAGAACATGTAGTTCTTTCCACAACACCGAATACAGGTTTGAATAAAAGCTGTAAGCTCAGCTTTTCAAAAAAATACGTAATATCTTCTGGTTACATAAAATGCCAAATGTCAAGCACAAACTAGCTTTTCCATTGTGAAAACTCCAAGAGTAGAAATCATAATAAGGAAAAAAGTGTAGAAATATAATACTTCTTCCTCCCCCCCCCCCTCCCAGTGGTGACTAGGTATGAAAATATAGCCAAGACCAAGCTACAAAGGCAGCAGCCTTAGAACAGCCTTAGAACAAGCATCAGCTTTAATCAGTATACTTCTCTGGTCATGTACTATAATCACTGGAAATCTATACTAATTTTTATCAATTGTTTCAGTATAGTTCAACAATCTATTCTAGGGAGTAAATATAATGTGACATGAACATGAATACAGTGGTCTGAAATGCATAATTGGCTGCTGGGCCATTAACATAACAATTACAAACCATATAACATTAACTAGGAGAGAATTTCTGGGTATCTGGTCTCCTAGCCACCAACATCAGATCTCTTAATATTTAATCTTTTAATTTTATTTATATTTAATTTAACACTCAATTAACATAATTAATATTTATGAAGACTGGAAAGAGATGTATTGTGCTTTGATCAAATATGCAGGTGATATAAAACTGAGGAGGAAAAAGATGTATAACTTGATGCAAGTGAATTAGAGTGACAGAGAAAGACTAGAAAACAAGTAGGAAACAGTAGGATTCCTGGGGCATTTGTAAATATATGTATATACATTTAGGTAAGCATTTTAAAATATGAATTATCTCCGCGCATGCACACATGCACACACACTTCAGCTGTTAAAATACAGCTTTGGGGCAAGCTGACTCTACTTACGGTTTGAAGACTTTAGCAGAAAATCTACCAAGAAATCAAGATAAATAAATGAGATATTAACTCAAATAAAAGAGACTGGGGGTTAATTCTAAAACCCACTACAAATAAAAATCCCACTGATTCCAGTAAAAGGAATACAACCCAGACTCTCAGGTGATGTTTTTGGGCATGATAGAGGTGTAGCAACAGAAAGACAAAAGAGAGGGAATGAGAACATTCTGATTGGTAAAACCAGAAAAGGGAGTAACTTGCCTTTTCTCTCTCTCTTTTTTTCTTTTCTTTTTATGTCTGGTAAATGATGAATACCAAAGCATAAAGATTAACAAAATATAGAATAAACAAAATGCAGACGTTTCAATTGTTTGTTTGTTTAAATCAGATCATTAAGACATTGGAATAAAGTTAGCATTATCACTGGAAAAGTTGAAGACAATTAGACTAAATTCTCTCAAATTAAAATTTCCTAAGTTTAAGCACCTCTGTCCTCAGTTGGATACCATAAATGGCAAGTATTCAAGAAGGAATGGTGATAGTAATATGCAGTATATTCAGTAAAGAAACATGGTATTGAAAACCAAAATGCAAAAGAGAAAACATACCCTTTGTACTCCTTTACTTAATTTATATTTATGATCACTATGGCACGGTCACAACGGCATGTTTGAAGGAAGGAGAAAAAAAGATGGAGAGCCTTTTGTAAACAAGGCAGAGGCTACAAATGCACCCCCCTAAAGCAGTAGACAGTGCAAGATTAAAAATATTTTTTAAACCTAGACACAGAACATTTAAACAGTTATTTATATTTATGTATATACATACCACAAAGAGGCAAAGAGATCTGTGGTACAGTTGCACAAATGGGGTAGAGAAAAACACCCACAAGCAGTAAAATTTGCATGAAGGACAAAGCAAATAGTGTGGACAGGAAAGGTGGCCTATGAAACAAAAATTATCCAGCAGAAAAAGTAGCATCTGATAAAACCAGAGAAATCCTGCAAAATAAGCAAGAAAGATGCCTGGCAGAAAGAAAAAGGAAAAACAAACAAACAAACAAAAACAACAGAAGAACAGAAGTCCTCATCCCCAGCACTCTCTCCCCCACCATGAGATCACCCCCTTTTCTTTTGAGGATGGGGTGAGAAAACTAAGGTCAGAGAAGAGAGAGGGAAAAGACTGTCCCCTTCAGTTCCAGCTCTCCTTGTTGAAGAGCTCTTAAGTCTGATCACCTTGAACTCTGCAACTAAGACAGCCAAGGACCAGAGCCCACGGTTGCCTTTCTCTTCCCCTCTTTTTTCTCTCCTTTTTTTTTTTTTTTTTTTTTTTTTTTGTTCTTCTTTTTACATCAGCTAGTTAACTAGTTTACAAGGTTGCTAAGAAATAACAGGAGAAATATCCTAAATGAACATGATTAGGAAACATTGGCAATGTGTATTGTTGATGAAAATCAGGCCAATAAAATATTGTTTTTAAACTTGAAACTAGCCTGATAGCTCTCTACATGTTCCCATCAGATTTCCAATTCCTCAATACATAAGGTACACAGGTGTACATATATATATATGTGTGTATATATATATATACACACACACCTGTTGCAATGACAACTAACACTGAGGTAGATGGACAAGTAAATGCAAGAAATTCTTCAGAAATGCAAACCAAGTTGAAAAAAATTATTCCTATCCATAACACATAAAGCAAAAGTAAGTTACATCTATTTATAACTGAAAAATAAAATGCAGAAACAAACAGAAAAATTGAAATTTCATTAACTATCTCATTATAAATGTCTTTTTTTTTTTTTTTTTTTTTAACTGGGTCAATGCATTGTCAAGATAAATTTTAGCCACAACCTGAGCTGAGTTAAACTTCAAGAATCTAACATTTCAGCACTGTCGAATGGTAACACAAACTGCTGTGTTACCTGATGCTCTGTGCATGCCCCGTAGCAGTATGAGGAGGATGCTGGTTATGTGTAGCAAATAACAGCTGACTTGAAGAAGTAGAGCAGAGAGCATGCATTCAGTGCAAAGGATGTCTTGGTTCTTAGCCCTCACCAGATAATTAATTAGTAAGTGGTGCATTCGGGTTGTCTGTTACACTCCTAAAAATGCATGATAGGCTCTGTCTGTAAGTGTCAAAGTGTCACATTTCAGCACATAGTTTTCCTATAGTTAATATTTTTAAGGTCAGTTTGACAACCAAAAAACAAACATAATGAATATATAATATCATCGTCTGTTTTCCCTTGAGTTGGCTGTTAATCCAGTGGATGTTGCGGGAGCGTTCTTATCTGTTACACACTCTTAGCTTTCACCCTTAATAGGATCTATCATGTAACATCACTGTGGATAGCTTACCACCGCTGTCATATTACAACAGTACAAACTCAAAGGCAAAAAGGTATCACGGCTTCAGTTGTAGCCAATCAACAAACTTGCAATACTGCAAGATTCTTATTTGTGTGACCTTCTATAGTTAGTCATGACTGGAGATACGTGCAAACTGGAAGAACTAATATACATCAGATCCAAAAATTTTGTACTGGTCCCATCATTCTACTTAACACATCATACCCAAAATGATAAAATAAAAATGACGTGAGGAGCAGAATGTGACAGAAAATGACAAGTAGGAGCTGTGCACATACACAAAAACAGAGAAATAAATATACAAGCGAAATTTAAAAAGTTTGCTGCATCTTTCTTTCAGTGTTATGGAACAATCTCTAGTCTCTACCCATAAAATGAAAAAGGCTGTGAAGAATTATTCTCAAAATTCAGCAATCTGCATGTGCCTTCAGCCAAACTAGCATGTGGTCCTAATCAAAAACAAGCAGAAACTGTAAATTGCTTTTGTGTACACTGAAACCAATCCAAATGTCCTTTTCCCAATTGGCACGAACAGTGAAGAACACCGTAAAATATATTTATAACCTGAAATTCATGTTTATGGCACAATGGGGTGGGGTCAGACTGCTCAAAACTTTATAGCACCAGGTCCAAAATACTGCAAAGCTTTGTGAAAGGAAATGAGCTTTATGTTTGGCATTAATAAGCCTGTGAAACTGTTTTCTAGCACTGGAAACTGACACTCATTTCAACTTAATATTAGCACTCTGTGACTTCACTCCAGGGGTTGAAAAAAAACAACAATTTAATCCTATTCCACTGTGGTCTCTATTTAGCTCAAAAATTAACACTGTCTGTCCTCATGAAACAAATTCTCAATTAATGTTTCATTTTAATAATTTCCTAGAGGAGTCATTTTGCATAATGAATTCTTTTCATGAGATGTTGCTCTGTGAAAATGTGCTCTGTGTATTACTTCTAAAGACATCTTCACATGAACTGACAGAGTAAGACAATGCATTTTATTACTTAAGCAGTTTCCTACAGAAGTGCCCTGCAAATTTTTGTGACTTTGGTTTGTGGTTTGTTGTTGGTTTTTTTTTTTGGTACTACATTCACATCTAATTCATCTTTTCCAGGCACCTTAGTTAATTATGCTAATTCCAGCAATTTAAAAAACAAAAATATCTTTGAAATTATGGTAAATAATGAAACAATCTGTTTCAAAGTGCTGTGACTCTTTCATGATTTTCAATTCCTGATCCTTACCTGAACATGCTAAAGGTTACCCAAATCATGCTATGCTGACCCAAAGATTAAAATTTTCAAATCACTAGTCTCTCTGACTTTCAGACCAAAAAACAAAACAAACAGCAAAAAAAACCCACACACTTCACTTCCCTATTCACCAGATGATTAGAAGACCTTTAATAATTCCACTCACACTGTGCTGTTTTTATCTGTTAAATATCTGCACACCTTTATGAACCACAGAGTTGTTCTTTAAATAAGCCATGCATATTTAACTCACTTAATCTTTTCTCATAAATTATTCCCTTACTTTTCAAAGAACTTTTGATGCAGTTTGCTAAACTTCGATTTCCCTAATTGAAAGTCTATAAAAGTGATAGGTAAGGAGCAAGTTGGTCTTTTTGGAACTAACTTTTCACAAATTTTATGAAGATAACAAGTTTTGAATGTATGAATCTTAAGGAGTAAATATGGTCACAAGTTAAGTCTGTATTAATTTATATTCACTTGTGAATGTGAACACTTACCTTCAAATGGTATACAGTACCAAGTTACCTATGGTATGATAAATAACGGGATTTACTGCATATTCCCCATAGCATAACAAGATGGTATTAATGGCTTTCTAATTTTTAAGTTTGATTTGCAAAGCAGAATTAGTATATTGATTGATTTGCAGAATACAGCATTTTTTTCAACTTCTCTGTTCTTGCATTCACAAACATTACGTATCACTATTTTATTCCTCTTGCTGTGCAGCCGTGTTCAAACTAACTGCAACAGAGTACAATCATTAAATTTACTGCCAGCTATAATAGGAACATGCTCAAAAACTCAAAATGAGTTCTTGCATCTTGCTATCTAACAGTACAATCTAGGTATTGTACTTCCAGGACACTCCTGTAAAAACAACAAAACTCTACTCTTCATTGTTAATAACTCTACATTTTTCCAAGACCAAGCTGTGTCACAACTAGACTCTACCACAACTAGATTTAAAGATTGTGCATTTTGCATTTGACCGTGCACTTACACAACCGTATTTCCTTAAATCTGACCTCCTTCAACTCAGATTTTAGGGCTTGTTACACTGCCTTAAGAGAGCACAGTTAAAACTTCTTAATGGTAATTAGAAACAAACTTAGCTCAACAAAGTGATAGGCACACTGATAACACATTACCAGTCATGTCTGAGAAATCCTGAGTAAAATCTTAGGTCAACCTAACTTGTTGGTTTGCAAGAGAGCTCAAAAGTTTAGATCCAGTGCTCCTCGTCTAAAATGTATGCTAGAAAGTGCAACGATATTTATCTTCACACACAGACACACAAAAAAACACCTATGCAAGAGCTAAAGAGAATACCACAGATCTGACAGCATGGAAAAGATGCAATTTTTACAGACAGAAAACATTAGAGCTAAATGAAGAACAATGTTGGCAATGTATCTGTACAGATCAACGTACTATGTCAGAGCACAGATGCAATAAATAATAGAAATGTATGAGGTTCTTCTCAAATGCCAAGAAATAACATTGAACTCGTATTTCAGATGCAATTACACAATCCATGTATGCAGCCTAGAGTCAGATATGGAAATTCTTCCTCAAGGAGACATGACTGAGGTATTACCATTCATATTATAATATAGGACATTACAGTACCATTTAAGAAAACGCCAAAAAGAATAAAGGAGTTACTGCTTAAGCCAGTATTTTCCAAAAGGTGAATTTAACTACTGAGTTTTTTGGTGTCACCTCACACCCCAATCATATAAGATCCTAATTATGCATAGGAACAAACATTCTGAAGTGTTTTGAAGTTAGTCGTATATTTTCTTTAAGTGACAATTCCTTGATCTGCATTTCGGGATTGAAAATGCAGATGAAAAAAATTACAGTTGAAAAATTATACTACAACTGATTAAGCTAATTCAACTACTTGACAGGTATGCATTTCAAATGATGTAGTAGTTCTAATAATCAGAACAAATGCTAATGTGATCAGTCACAGAAGTGATGCAATCAGGGAACAAGACAGCACCTTGTTACAGAGTCATTTTGTCCGCCTTCAGATTTTATCCTTCTCTTTCAAAAATCTTGGTGGAATGAAAGTGACCCACTTTCAAACTTGAGAACTGAAACCATCTGTGCGCCAGCTTATAATAGATCAGTTATCCACTGACCTGAGCTGTTCTCTGTAAGGTCTTTTTCTCTGCCTTGGCTAGAGAAGCAGCTGTCATCAGGACATAACAGAAGTTTTATAATTTCTCACCCCTTCCAACTTCTGTTTGAAGCTTGTATATTAATTTCTTCACAAGTACATTGCAGTTAAACAGTTGATAGCTACAATTCTTACTTTAGATATGGGAAAGACAGGTTTAAATTCTTCAGAAGGATTTGAGATCAAATACTGTGATGTAGCCAAAAAAAAAAAAAAAAAGTTAAATTTAGGGGCAGCTGAAGTCATGAAGAGCCTTCCTATCCAATTTCTATCTGCCCCTTTTATATTTAGCAATTGCTAGGGATCTCTGAAAAATACTGGTTGACTAACATTTTTTGAAATCTGAAAGAAAACTCATGCTTCAGCTGAAACAGATCAAAAATACTAAGAACAGAGTATTAGTAAACATGTAACAGATTTCTTGAGAAACATCCATTTTGTAGAATGCTTTGAAACAGGTTGAAATGCAAGTTACTACTACACAATGAGGATTTTGAGCTACCCATTTTCCCCAAGTTAAGATAGTCCTTTTGTAGCTTTAGACAGCCACACTCCCTTTTTCACAATTCACTGTGCTGAAGAGACATGTCCCACTACAATTTTTATTTCACTGACTCTTGGATTTAAAAGATTTGATACCTGACTGAAATAACTAGAAAGACATGAAATTAAAGTTTAAACTTGCTGCAAGTTTCTTTAAGGTTCAGTACACATCAGTCAAGTTATGGCTAGCTCTATGAGGGAATACTTTCTTGTTATGATTATCATCAAACATCAGTAGGTAGCTCACAGTGTTTTTATGAATGTGTGAAAGCCAACAAAAGCAACACCAAAATAAAGATGATCAAGTCACAGAATCAAGCCTCATAAGATTTGTGTGTGATTTGATATATTTGTTCCATGGAAAACCAAAACTATTTTAGTTAAGTAAATCCTCATCTGATTAAGACCACAGAACATAAGTTATGGATCAATAGTAATTATAAATACAGAACTATCTCCCTTAATACTGTGTTTCATATATAGTTGTCTATCCTCTAACTTACAGTTACCTCTTCCTGTTAGATAGATGAAAGAGGACTCTACCTTTCTGGCTATCAGAGCCAATGGATCAGCTTTGCACATGCTGTTTATGCCAACAGAGGTATTTTTTGGATGATTCCCTATTAGCAGTTGATGCACATGTTGAAGACCTTATTTCTCAACAATGCAGAAAAGAGGCCCTTGAAGAAAAACTAAAAAAAAAAAAGCAAAAGGCTTACACTAGTTGTCTTCACTGACAGCTATTTTATTTTTAAGTTGTACGTTAGCTCAACATGATTTTCCCTTTGCCCCCAACCAAGTCTTGGACGGAAATTTTTACAGCCTCAACGGACAGGCAGAACCAGATTTATGCTCAAATAGACATATTCATAATGCTGAGCCACTTACAGTGCTTTAAGTCCCTCACTCCATTAAATCACAATCCTATTTTTCTGAATATGTAGTTGAAGCATAGATGTTTAAATTCAGAATTACACAAGGAATTTATCTTACCTACTTACTTCTGGCCCTGGAAGAGAAATATTCCTCTGTCCTTCTCCCTAATTATTCTCCTTCTGTATTTACATAGCAAATGCCATTCTATTTTATTTTTCTGATCTTTTTCTTTTTAGCCTTATAAAAGCAAATTGCCAGCAGGTGGTATAAAAAAATCAACATATGCTGACTGAAAAGATAAGCTAGAAAACAATGTTCTGTATGAATCAAATACATGACTATATCCTAGAGTAAATGCTAACATAACAAACACTCAACTAATTCAACATTAAGGTTAGAGAGATAAAAGGAAGTCAGCATCAAAGGATCCTGAAAGAATATTCCCCTAGATGCTCTATTCACCTTGCATGATTTAGAGTTAATATTTGAAAATATGAAGAACACAGAAGAAAAAAAAAAAAAAAAAAAAAAAAAAAGAGATGTATAAACTTTGCTGATTTAACACTGATGGAAATACTTTGATTTAACTGATCTTTTCCTTTCTATTTCAGATGGACACTTTAATGTATTTGGCTGCACTTAACCACCAGTGCATATTTCCAATGCACAAATGCGAAGAACAGTACACTTCATGGAAGTACAGTCATTAAGGTCAAACACAGTCACTTGAGAATGTACTGGTATCTACTGCCATCCCCTTGGAATAAAACTGGGCATTAGCTAAGAATACTAAAAAAGAGCACAAGGGAATGAATGGCAAATTCTGACCTCAAATGAGGCCAAAAAAAAAAAAAAAGAAAAATAAAAGATTTAAATACTTCTTGTGTTCATCTACTTTGTATGTGCTTCTCCAGTAGCAAAAATCCTATGAGTCTTTATCTGCATGGAGCCATGAAAGCACTGAATTTGTATTTCTGAGATGACAGTAAGAGGTCTGCCAAAGCACAATTTTAAGGTTAAGCATAATTCAAATGGTACAGGTTTGTCTCAACAGATCTTCCTTGCCAGATTTTTCTTACAGAAAAAATAGAAACAGTATTACCACAGAAAGGCTGTAGTTTGGGTTAAGTGTAGTCTAAAACTGAATTATGGAAATTAATTAATTCAAGTGAGACAGTTTATAATTCCATAAGAAAAGGAGAATCCATCACACTACAAAAAATTACAGGATCACAGAATTTCTAGGTTGGAAGAGACCTCAAGATCATCGAGTCCAACCTCTGACCTAACGCTAGCAGTCCCCACTAAACCATATCCCTAAGCTCTACATCTAAACGTCTTTTGAAGACTTCCAGGGATGGTGACTCCACCACTTCCCTGGGCAGCCTGTTCCAATGCCTCACAACCCTTTCAGTAAAGAAGTTCTTCCTAACATCTAACCTAAAACTCCCCTGGCTCAACTTAAGCCCATTCCCCCTTGTCCTGTCACCAGGCACGTGGGAGAACAGACCAACCCCCACCTCGCTACAGCCTCCCTTGAGGTACCTGTAGAGAGCGATAAGGTCGCCCCTGAGCCTCCTCTTCTCCAGGCTGAACAAGCCCAGCTCCCTCAGCCGCTCCTCGTAGGACTTGTTCTCCAGGCCCCTCACCAGCTTCGTCGCCCTTCTCTGCACCCGCTCAAGCACCTCGATGTCCTTCTTGTAGCGAGGGGCCCAAAACTGAACACAGTACTCGAGGTGCGGCCTCACCAGAGCCGAGTACAGGGGGACGATCACCTCCCTAGCCCTGCTGGTCACACTGTTCCTGATACAAGCCAGGATGCCGTTGGCCTTCTTGGCCACCTGAGCACACTGCTGGCTCATATTCAGCCGACTATCCACCATCACTCCCAGGTCCTTCTCTGCCTGGCAGCTCTCCAACCATTCCTCTCCCAGCCTGTAGCTCTGCTTGGGGTTATTGCGCCCCAGGTGCAGGACCCGGCACTTGGCCTTGTTGAACTTCATGCATTCTGCCCTTCTAGTTCAATTCAGAAACACAAAGGGAAAAACTGAGTTTATAGCTACTTTGACATAGAACATAATTTGGGGTTGTGCCTTTCTTTGTATTGATACTTTGTTTTGTCAAGGATGAAGAGGGAAAAATGGAATATCAATAGAGTTTGGTATGCAGACCTACATCTATTCATCATTCTCAGTAAGTGCATGCAATTTACCACCATTTTTTAGTCATTCAATAACTCTTACAAAACTGGAAGGAGTACTTGCCATATAGCAGCATTTAGCAATATCAAGGATTCTACAAATGAGTAAGTACATTTGAAAAATATTCCTATGAAATAACACAAAGGTTCTTTTGTCTGGTTCTTGTGCTAAATTATGCTTAGTATTGGCTGACACTGGCACAAAAATCACCACATCTAGTCCCACAAAAAAAAAAAAAAAAAAAAAGCAACACTTCGTTTTACAGCTCCTATAAACCAGCCTGTCCAAGAAGACAAGAATTTTTTTCCTTTTTCAGAAATGAACTATACAGTATCAAAACAAAGTTATTGTTTCAATAATCCTGCTTTAACCTTTTTTTAAAAATATCAAAAACACAATATTAAGTAATGTATTTACAAAAAACATTATTAACTTTATAAAATATTTATAAACTCGAAACGCATATTGTTCCATTTTTTCTTTTTCCTCAATGATTTTCTCTACAAAAATATTTCTCTTTGCAAAGGTAAAGAAACACTATACAGACAAAGTGAAGAGAAAGCAACTACATGTGGGTCTCACTAGGATATTAGACTTATCAGTCTGCAGCATCTTGGACTTTTAAGTGTATTATCATAAAAATCAGTAAATGTGGTGGGTACATTTCTAGGTTAATTTAATAAGAGATTAAGTGTATTGGAAATTGCAGTGTATTGATTTTAATGGAACAAAATCAAACTTTGATTTCAGATAGTTATCATAAACTAAAAGCCATTTATGTTAACCTATAACACTTACATACAAAAGGATTAAAAGAAACTCTTGTGCAAATCAATTGACAGTATTTCTGAGAGTACAGAGTACAAGGAGTGCAAATATCTTCAAATTTATTATTCCTGAAGGAAGAGATACAGCAAGAGTATATCACAGCCATCTGAAACTTGTTACAACAACATGAAGTTCAGACCTGTCTTTAAAAACTCAAAAGAATTATTCTCTGCAACTCTGATTTATGCATTGCCTATGAAAAAAAAAATAATAATTATTCTGTTTAGCGGAGGAAAGGAATCCAGAAGGAATCTTTTTTATCCAGAAAGACAAGTCTTTAAGCACTTAATATTGGTGAAAGTGTAAATGTAGCAGTTTTATCAAATGAAAAGTGAGATATTAAAGTGAGAGCGCACACTTTGGGTCGAAACACATTTTTTAGATGGCAAAATTTGATATAGTACTTACCTCAACACATCAAAATTATTACAGAAGTTTTATAACTCAATACAGTAACAAAAAAATGTGATATCTCTGTAATACAAGAGCACTGTATAAAGCCTAGAGATCCAGCCTTCCATGGCTTTTCTACCTGAAGCAGAAGAAGGATTTACTATGCACGAGACTTCCTAAAGCTGCTTTATACACCTTTTTTCCTCAGACTTCAATTTTTTATTTTTTTTTTATTTTTAATAGGAAGCAGTATAGATGAGTTTCCTTCTATTCCAGCTGCCCTGTCTTTCTCCACTCCTGTTGTGAATAGCTAAAGTTTAGATCATGGCTTTTTAAAAATCATTTTTAAAAAGAAAACAACCACACTGGGTAATTCAACAAAACTTTCTGTGCTGAAAGGATCTCAAATAGCCCTAGAACATATTTTTATTGATTAGTCCACAGAATCTGCATGGCAACCATGATCATACTAAGCATCAATAAAGGCTTTATTTTAACAAAGACAACATTAAGGGGTCCTTCTACAATACCTAACAACTTATTTTAAAAAGTAAAAGGAACTACTTTGTTCTTTTTGGTTAGTAGAGAATACTTATTGAATACTTATTTGGCAAGACTTCCTCAACAGCTGCTGGAAAAAAAAAAAAAAAAAAAAAACAAGCTTCCTAAGCAAGATTCATCCCGTCTTGGGACAAAATGCTTGAAAAATGTCAGTCTTACAGAAGTGTATAATTCATTGATAGTAAACAGAGCTTAGATAACAGGCTTAGGTGCAGACATCTACGTCTTAGATACCTGAAACAGTTTATATGAATCCATGCATTTTTATGAAATAAAGAAGTTGATGGAAAGTACTACCCTGGGGGTAGGAGGGTGTTTTAGTCGGTTTTCTTAGAGTCCAAGCCCTCTGAAGCAAAAGCTGTCTGTAAATAAAAACTATCACTCTATGTAACCTAAATCTGTAATAGCACCTATAATCTGCAATTTAAGTTGCTATTGTTAGTGTACAAGTCACAGCTAATTGGAGGTAGTACAATTCTGCTACAAAATAGTCCAGTTCTTGATATCCTGACTCATGCATTTATTTTGTTTTACTTATAAAATCAACACAAAAAGACTTGAAGACATTTATTTTACTTTCAAATGCATTACTTTACTTTCAAAAGTTGCTTTTACAAATGCTGATGTTGTAAAAGCTGTAATAAAATCGTTTGCTGGTCCTATAATTTTAGTCTTGGCCAAGATCAAATCTATTGTCTGCATTACTACATAAATTCTAACTACAATAAAAGACAAAAGACTTCCATCTGATTCTGCTCTTTCCCTTTATCCACAGATCTTACAGAGTCCAATGAGTTTCTTTGATACAACTCCCACTGGCAGGCTAATGAACCATTTTTCTAATAATATGGATGAATTGGATGTGAGCCTTCCGCTTCACGCTGAGTATTTTTTGCAGCAGTTTAAGGTGGTCTTTTTTTCTAGTCATAACAGCTCTTGTTTTCCCTTTTCTGCTAATTGCAGTTGCTGTCATAGCTATTATTTTTGTTTTGAGGTTGATATACTATTTTCTCAAGATAAATGATTTGAATTACCTTTTGTTTGACCAGTAGAAATTTACAGAGTATGCTTTTGTATTTTATTCTTAAACCCCAATTCTTCAGATCTGTTTGTAAAGGCGCATCAGAAGCTGAGAACTGTAGAACCAAGTATCTTAAATAGCAAGCACATCTAGCACAGCAAGTTCTCAATTATTCTCTGCTTTTTATATAAAGGGCTATATTCAGTCTTTGGTTAAACCATTTTTTTCTAATATAGACAAGTCTCTTCATCTGTGCAGAATGAGATTACAGACATGCAAGTCAGCTGCCAGCCTGTTCACCCAGAGCCCTACAGCTAGCAACAAAGACACAGAAAATAGGCCAGGTTAACATGACTGGCCAAGTGAAGTAGCTGGAAACTCCCCACTGGAGCACATGAAAGAGCATTCAGCAATGCAAGAATTAAGGACATTCAAAGATAACCCCTTCTTATATTCAGCAACCATATAAAAGAATCCAGTAGGTTTTTTGTTTGTTTGAAGAGCAGATGCTTGATTAGATGTGCTGCTGTTCCTCAGATTTCTCTCCCCTTGTGACAACACCAGTTACAGCATTTTAATTGCCCCCACCCCGGTATGTATTGTCATATTTCAATATTCATAATCCATCAGTAATAAAAGGACAAAATAATGGAGGAGATTTCACATTACGCATATTGAAACATGACGGGAAATTGTGAATATTCTAAGTAGCATTTTTCTATACTAAATCTTCAGGGAAGACCTGAGGAAGACCAATGGCAGGTGTAGAAGTAGGTACAGAAGTGGCTGGAGTGTAACTGACTAGTGCCTATGCTAACCTGAAGGGAACCTTCTCAAACAGTGCTAGCTACCCTGCTAAACAAGAAGTGGTGTTTTCAAGAGGTGGTGTTTTAAGATTCCTAAAATAGGTATTTGTTGAAACTGCAAGCAAAAAGGCTGTCTTAACTTTCTACTGTTCCACCTAACCCAGATAAAATTGCTGTCATTCTGCTCAGGAAATATAGGGACTATTTTCTTGGAGGCTTCTGGAGGTACAAAATATTTTACTAGTTAATAGCAAAAGAAAAAGGCCATGGTCTCAATTTGCTCTAAATTGAAAGCAGAACTTAAATCCTAGGAAAAAGAAAAGCAGATATTGGAAGAAAATACAGAGTTCTGCATTCATTGGAGATTCAGGCAAAATTATACAGCACAAACCTTCTGAGAGCTGACCATTTACACATATTGAGAAGTTTCAGTTCAAATCACTTTCATGAGTCAGTATATTTACCAAGTTACCAGCTATGATGTGCACCCATGGGTTTTACTTACACATAAGAGTTGTATATTGTGTTTCTGTTGCATTGCAGAATTTTTCTGAGAGCTATTCAAGAACCAAAAAGAATGAAAACAAGCAAATCACCACCGTGGCCTTTTATCTTCTTGTGTGCAAAGTCTCAAGGTAATTCATGCTTATGATGGAAAAGATGACTAACTACAGCAATCAGTAAGACAAATGCAATTGAACATTCTTTGTTTCATTTTTGCTCTAATTTAGATAGGCAGCACTGCCTTCAGATCCAGATGATCGTGGGTACTACAGGCTGGTATCCCAAGTGTCTTTGATGAAACCTCAACTGGGTGATAAAAGAATCGTTTGATCAAAGTTACCATGCTGTACAGGCAGCAAAGATCCTGTAGCTTTTTATATGTAGAGAATGAACAGCCCACAGGAATGCTACTGGTTTCTGCTACAATCCTTCAAAGAATTTCACTAACACCATTAAATCCATCTTACTATGCCAAATTTTAAACGTAGCAGATACTTTTTAAAAGGTTCTAGAAGAATCATAGAATACCCCAAGTTGGAAGGGACCCATAAGGATCATCAAGTCCAACTCCTGGCACTGCACAGGTCTGCCCAAAATTCTAGACCATGTGACCAAGCGCACAGTCCAATCGCTTCTTAAATTCAGACAGACTTGGTGCAGTGACTTCTTCACTGGGGAATCTTTCCAGTGTGCAACTGCCCTCTCGGTGAAGAACCTCTTCCTGATGTCCAGCCTAAACGTGCCCTGCCTCAGCTTGACACCGTTCCTACAGGTCCTATCACTGGTGAATACGGAGAACAGGTCACCTGCCTCTCCACTCCCCCTCGCAAGGGGCTTGTAGACCACGATGAGGTCCGTCCTCAGCCTCCTCTTCTCCAGGCTGAACAGGCCCAGTGCCCTCAGCCGCTCCTCATACATCTTCCCCTCTAGGCCCTTCACCATCTTCGTAGCCCTCCTCTGGACACTCTCCAACAGTTTCATGTCCTTCTTGTACTGTGGTGCCCAGAACTGCACACAGTACTCGAGGTGAGGCCGGACCAGCACAGAGTAGAGTGGGACCTCCCTTGACTGACTAGCGATGCCGAGCTTGATGCACCTCAGGACACGGTTGGCCCTCCTGGCTGCCAGGGCACACTGCTGGCTCATATTCAACTTGCTGTCAACCACAACCCCCAGATCCCTCTCTGCGGGGCTGCTCTCCAGCATCTCATCACCCGGTCTGTATGTATAGCCTGGGTTGCCCCATCCCAGGTGCAGGAACTGGCACTTGCTTTTGTTAAACTTCATGCGGTTGGTGATCGCCCAGCTCTCCAATCTGTCCAGAACTCTGCAAGATCTCAAAGGTAAAGAGATAAGGTTCAATGACTCATTAGAGGGTTCTTAACACAGTTGATACTGCTATATGTAACCTCTGGGGAAGCTATCTGTCTCAGAGAGTAAGAAAATAGGTCTCAGCATATAAAGGAGAAAAGAATGTATTACATGGGATTTGTTTAAACTGGTAACCCAGTGATTCATTAGGTTAACTAATAACACTTTAATCTAACAGGATTCTGAACAGCGAGATATCTAGAGTCAAGGTATGCTGTGCAGACCAGAGGCAATTTTGTTGCCCAACAGAAACACTCAATAATGTAGTTCGCATCCATGCAGAGGTTTGATGCTCACACACAAGGAAAGGACCCTTCAACTGCATGATCACATTAGCTGTAATCCCTTTACAGTTGTACACACTTTTCCCCTCTGAGTACTGTGGGTCCTATCCAAATAGGGTGACAATATGACATGCACTTCTCTCCATATAAGAGAAATATTTAGATATCATAATTTCAGTAAGACAGGATAAGGGATCTCCTTAGTTCTCTTCACACTTTTATCATGTCCAGAGTTCCTTGCTTAACCCTTTGCTTAACCTGTATACACACAGATAAGTAAATTACATACACAATTCTTTTCTACATTTGCACGGAGTTTAGCTTCAATATTCATGCTTGTATAGAATTTATCTTTCCATGTCTGTACTGAACGAAAGTTTACCTACCGATCTGCCAGAGCTGGTAAACAATAGGTTTATGACCATATTAAATATTGGTCCTTTAATATGTGCATTTATATTCAGCAAAGAGAGAAGAACCAGTATGCTCCAGAAGATTGCTTCTCAAACTAAAGGTGGGTAGCATCTTTTAAGAAATACATTCCCCAAGTGGCAAACACTGGTACAAGTGCCTTCACCACACAGGTGTTCTTATTGCTATCTTCCAGACGTGCAAAATTCTCTTTGGAACTTAGTACTTCCCTTAAAAAATGTGGCAAAATAAACTGGTTCTTCATAAATTCATAACTGGGCATGCCTGCTTCAGTCAACTGCCCTTGCACAGTATTTTGAGTGAAAACATTCATGAAGCTTGTGTTAAAAAATCAGCACTTCAACTTTTGATATAAAACTTCCATTTATATTAAAACCACTTTTATATAGAATTGAATAGTAACTTCTGTTTTCATTTCAGGTTTAAAATTTTAACTAAAGAAAATGCCAAACATTTTCTCATATTCAACTGTGCGTCACACAGGTTTGCAGCTAAAACAGAGATTTTTCATTAGCTTTGTGACTTTGAATGGCATTACTTGTTTTGAGCCTTCCTTCTTTAAGTGCTGCATCAAAAGGTTTGATGTTATCCTACATCACACAGGGAAAATGAACTCTTTACAGGTTAATCTTGTTGTTAAATTATACTGTTAAATGTAACTTTCTTATTCTAGCCACTGTTTGTACCAAATGGTTCAAGAATTAAAATCGCTTGGACCACATTCCATTGCACTTATAAGCGGACAGCATATTGTCAGCATACCAAGGTACAACAATGAAAAGGGAGGAGGAAAGGGAAAAGGCCATAGTTCAGAAAGAGCTCCAGTATGACACAAAGTTGTACATGTATCTGCCACTGTTACTGTACATGTATTTCATTCCACATTAGCTACCTACTATAGCTTGTTAAACTTACTTGCAATAGCTTTCTTAAATGAGATTCTAAGTCTTTTATTACAGGCAAAGCCAAAACTATAGTTCATTTTTGTGTGAGTATCATATTCTGATTACTGGCTTTGTATGCTATTAAATAAAAAACAAGCAATTGTTCTACATATGGGCTTTGAGGATCTGTAAACATCACTTAGCTTTGTTTAAAACACATAAGAGAAAATGAATCAGTTTATGGCATAAGAGGAATTAGAATTGCTCCTTCACAGTAAATGTTATTTTTGACATCCTCATTTTACAGTCTCAGGGTAGTGCTTCAGGTGTTTAATTTTTTCATTTTTGTAATATTTGCAAATATTGCCAATGATAATATAATGCTGATATGCAATAAATTGTTTTTTTTTTTTTTATACTAGCCTTTTTTTTTTCTCTATGTCAGCCCAATACTTCTATTTATACTTAAAATTCAAACATCTATTAAAAATTAGCATAGGGAAATAAACACACTGTAGTAACATTACTACTGTATTGTTAGAATACATATATTTAGTTAAAATTTCACAGTAAATATACCACTTACTGCATTTCATTAACTACACAATATCTCCTAAAAGTAAGGAAGAGATGACAGAGAAACAGAAGACTTCACATCAAACTGTGAAAGATACTTTTCTAGCTACCGCAGCTTGGCAGTCTCCACAGGCAGTTGTAATAGCTTGGAAATTGCCTCAGGGTCTATCACTGAATTCCGTTGTTGATGAGCTTTATATTGCTTCGTTCCTAAGCAGCCTTTTACTTTGATTAGTCACTTATCTTTTCCCAACAGAGCTATTATAGACAAAAATGAACAAAAGGTGATTTTCCAATAATTATATTTGATTTTTTTTCCTGGTTAAATTATAGCTGAGTGGACTTCTTCAGGTGCGTGTAAGAATAGCAACTCAATCAGATGCAAAAGATACTTCAGTTGAACAGATAATAGGCCTTGGTAAGAGATATCTGTAAATGTGACAGCCAGACTACAGCTTGCACAAATGCAACAGTATTATTTAAGACTTGGTGCGTGCATTAAATATTCCCCCCCCCCTCCCCCATTTCTGAAACATATACCAGAGGCTCCATAACATTTCAGAGAAATTATATTTAAAGAAGAAATTATATTTAAAGATTATCAAATGAAATACATGGAAAACAGGGTGGTGGGTTTTTTTTGGTCCTTTTTTTCCTCCTCATTCCACCTACCACTGTATTTCTCAAAGACCTACAGTTCTAAATACATTTATCTGTAAATTATAGTCTTAGACTATAAAGAGACATACTACCTATTGCAGGGCAGTAAAATCACATACTAAGACAATTCTAAAAAAGATAGCTTAAGAAAAGAAACGGCAATGCATTAAGTATATTATGCTCCATACACATTAATAAATGATACTAAGAAAGAGTATGTAAACTGCTGTCAAACAGTATGTAAACATAGCAGCATTACTGTAGTATTTCAGCGCACACAATCAGATCTGGTATCAGTATGCAACATTTTATTATGCTATATAAACAATCCATAGGGAGGGTGATCAAGATTAATCTTTAATTATGCACAAGCCATAAAGAATATTGCCTACTCAGCAATTAATGAAAATATCCTAGCATATTGATATCTGCACATTTACAGTTGAACAAATATCAAATCAGATTTAATTGATTTGATTATCTTTAATTAAAAATAAAAGAATTAATGTTAAGTGCATTTTTAAATTTTAATTTAGTTAATTTAAAAGTGTAAGAACTTTTGAATTTTCATGGACATTTTCTAAACTCTACCAGTTCTGAAACTGTCTACTACAACAAATTGCTCCCACAATCTGGTATACATTAATTTTATCTCGTAAATTGTACTATACCAGAAAAACTGTGTAGGTTCAGTTTTTATATTAAAGCTCCTTTCTTAAAATCAGAAATCTTTTGAGAAGCTTTCAAGAAAATTTCCAAGAAATCCCTTGTTATAAAACCATTTTAATGTTACTGGTGCAGTTGTTAATATTTTCAGACCACTCCCAAATAGCAATTAAGTTGCATATGCAAACATCATAGAACTTTAAAATCATACCTTCCTCTCTGGCATGTTCCAAATGATGGATGTGGAATAATGATGTGATGGCAAAAAGACTATTAGCATCTTGCAGTCATACCAATTACATTTTATTTTAACTGTAGGGGAAAAAATACAGATGTTCAGTTGTAGCTTTGCCACTGTAAACTCCTGCATCTATCTATGGGCAGCACCCACTATAGATAGCTACTTCATTCCATGTTTTATTTTCTGCAGGCAAGACTTCATTATGAGTAGCACTGCTTCAACTATTAGAACCAACTGCTGGCACTATCCTGATAGGCAGTGTGAAATGTCCATACAATTAGTTTTCAAGATCTGAGAACAAAACTTGGTTATTCCTCTTGACCACATTCAGTTCACAGGTAGTTATGAGGTAGTTATTTTTGTCATTGTAAACTCACACTTGTTGTGAGGGAACAAAAAAAAAAAAATAAAAAAAATATCATATTTTTACCTGATGGTAGAACTCCCACTGCTATTATAGAACCTTAAAGACTTGCAGTCTGAGACTGGGTTTGTTTCTGGTACTCATTCAGCTAACACTAAGATCCAAACTCCATTACACGATTTTGAGGTGAAGACTGTACACTGCAAACAGTCTAAGCAAATAGAAGTTTGGAGAATGGAAGTACTAACACTCATTACAGATGGGATACAGACAGATCAAGTGACTTGGTCAAGACCATACCTCAAGTTTACACAGCCTGAAGCAAAACTGGAAACTAAATCTAGATCTCATTACCATTTGCCTAGAAATCCACAAGGAACAAGACTGAGAACTATATAAAATACAAGCTATTTAAAAATATTTGAACTTACACTTCTTAAAAACTATGGATGGGTCAGCCATTTTCAAAAAAAACTCCCTCTCTTAGGAACTATTGCACCGCATACTACAACAGCTAAATAGCTGTTACTTTAAGCTGAGTTAAGCCTTCTCCAACATCCTTTCTCCCCTCATTACAATGGATAATCAGTCTTCAGCCATGCTTGACTGTTCAAAATGTTCATGTCGCACAATCTCTGGCCCTCCATTCCCATGGCTTCAGGCTGTAGATGACTGTTCTTGAACTTACCTTCAGAACACAGAGTAATGGCATCTACACACATACAGAATTAATGAACGTCTGGTCTCCATTCACTCCTCCCCTTTCCCCTTTCTTCTCTACCAACTCTTAGTAGCTACTTCATTTTCACAAGACCATCAGTGTCATCTTTCATACTACTTATGCTTGGAATACCTTGCTCAATTTGTTGACAAAGTTACCATTAGGTCCTTTGCAAATCTAGTTTTGTAACATACTATCCTTTTTGCAAAAATTAATTAGAAAGGTAAATGCAACCATTCTCAGAATGGAGGCAAGGATTAATTAGGTAAAATAGTTTGCAGGAAGCTAGTATGCTTTACAGAAATATTGCTATTTCTTCAGAAAGGTAATAATTACTGAAATCATAAGAAAACACATTCTTTTTCCTTTCAGACTCCATGAACACCTGAGTACAGAAAAATCTGAAGAAAATTATGTCTAGGCTATTATAAAAGTTATATTGAAATGCTGGGAGTGGATTTGATCACTCTCACAAATATTTCAACATAACAGAAATTTGGCTCTACTATCCCGTACTTTTGCCTTTTTAAAGGTTATTTCTTCCTCTTTCAGATAAAATTTATAGAATCACAGAATAGTCTAGGTTGGAAGAGACCTTCAAGATCACCTAGTCCAACCTCTGACCTAACACTAACCAGTCCTCCACTAAACCATATCACTAAACTTAGATCCTCTCAGTAATTGCACAGATGATCAGGTATGGCAAGCACTTGAAAGAACATTTACAAAAGATAGTGTATATATTTGAGGTTTTCAGTCAGTTTCTTTTCTGATAGAAGCACTAAAATGAATTGAAACGGATTATTTATTACAGCACATAATTATCCATGAAAGCTACTGCAACAATACTGAGTGTATACTCTCACTAATATGAATGTACTATAACTACAATGTGCTTTCATCCTTTCATTTGTGGTACAGTATTGCCAGAAATACATGCTATACAACTGATTATGAAATCAGACAAATGTGCAGTGGAGTACAACCAGTATAAAGAATGCAAGAAAAGCCTTGTCATTTCAAAACACAACCAACCCCCCACAACACATACTCTAGGTGGTGAACTGCCAGGAAACCTACAAGCAGCTGTTGAAAACTATGGAAGTTTCTTTGTATGGCTAGACCACTACTTCAGAATTCAGAAGTAATATTTTGTATTCCAAGTATAGGTTTGAATGCTCATATAAAACAGTAAACTGCTAGAAACTTTTATCTTTCTAAACAAAAAAGGGGAAAGAGAAACCTGAACATAAATAGTATTTTGTCTGTTATTTAGGTGATCAGTTAATGTACAAAATAAATATGATTGAAACATACTTTTTGCCCCCTCCCCCCCCCCCCTTTTTTTTCCTCCCAATCCTTTTCATCTTTTAGGTTCCATTGAAGCCTTCTCAATTCTTACACTTCACTAGCCATCCTACACAGTAAATATGGTTCTTCACATTCAGACACCGTCTAGGTACTCCCACAGACCATTTCTGCTGTTTGTTCTAATGCTTTTTCTTTTTTTTTTTTTTTTTTTTCCCCTACTGTTTTTGTCAGTGGATTCCAGCTGTCACTTAAAGGTCTCATTCTAAGAGGTACTTTGCCTATATTTAAAGAAAGTAGCTCAGGTATCTGAAGCTGTTTAATCAAAGCAGCATGAAGCTCAATAGGAACCCATTTTACTCTCCTTAGAAAACTAGCCTTACCGTGGTGGCTAGACAGCTTCGCTGCAGGGGAAAAGGGCCTTTAATGAGATTCATGCTGCAGAGTACTGTAGATTTCCCTATGAAGGTCAGAAAATACTTGGTAAATTTTAGACTCATAAGCACACAGTAAAAAAAAAAAAAAAAAAAAAAAAAAAAAAAAAAAACACAACAGGATATCTACACTGAAGGTCGTGGTTCATACTGACTCCAGGATGAATATCCAGTGTTTTGTCTTTTCTTGAAAACTTACCCGAGTGCCACCTATTTCTAAGACTTCTTTCTCAACGGTGACTTCTGCTCAAAATATTTTTCCAGTACATACTCCTTGCTTTGCTATAAAAACAAAAATCAACAAACAAACAAAACCACAACAAAAACCCCGCCATCACCTGTTTCAAGTGTGTTATCTGGAACTGCTTGTATTACAACTGCTCAAATTCTTTGAAACTTGAAAAATCTTTAGCCCAGCTATTTTATTTTCTTGTTCTAGTTGCACTGTAAATAACAAGCAACTGAAAATAGTTACCTAGCTTTTAATATATATTTCTCTACTCTTGTATAAAAACAAGGCTTCAAGACATTTAGCATTGAATTGCTAATCCATCAAATGCCTGAAATGTTCCTTCTCTCAGGAAATCGTACTTCCTGATGAAGCCACAGCTTCTATTGATGCCAAGCTACGCGCACTAATTTCATGCACAATCAGGGAAGCATTTAAGGCTTTACAGTGTTAACCAGCATACATCACCTAGATAGTTCTGGAATCTGGCAAAACTCTGATGACAAGCAATCAAAAAGTATGGAAACTAGAGGAAATGAGCCTATCAAGTCAACCCCCATACACTGCTAATATCCACTCACTCCTTATGGTATGTTTATCTGGATTACATGCAGTAAAATATAAATCTGCTGAAGAAGGACCAGCAAATTTTCATCTTGCAACACATCTTTTGTGGAAACTTCTCCCTCTTTATGCCTTCATTATTTCTCTGCCTTATTGCTACTTAAACCCACTCCAGATTGCTTTTACATTCTGTGTATTTCTCAAACACTTAAACTTCTTCATTGTCCTCTCTCATCTTTAAAGAATAATGGTATTGTAAATGAAGACCTTTGTGCCCATTAGTAAAGCTCTTTCACTTTAAATGAAATATTGAATTTATCCACAAGAAAAGCCAGACAGTGATTCCATCACACAGTGCAGCATCCATAGTATATCCACTTCACAAGAGATGGTAGAGATCAGATATGGCAGCTTTGTCCTTCTTCGGGGGAATTCTACCTTGCAAGGTAGCTTTTAAAGTCATCTATGCATTTTATACATTAAAATGGTTGCTTTTGAGATGTCCTCTCAGAATTATACCCAGATAATAGCCTTCAAGACAAAGTTGTATCAGTCAGTAATCAACAGTTCAGCTTCAGCCCTCTAAACAAATACCTTCCTAAGTTGTTCAAATGTACAAAACTGCCTTCTAAAACTAAAAATATGGATCTTGAAATTATTTCCAGCTCTTTGTTAAGCAGCATAATCCTGTCTAGTTATGAATGTCAGCGTATGATTGAGAACATCAAGAATTTCTCCCTCAATCTAGTTTACAAATCAGAAATTTGCAGGAAATATTTACTTAGATTTCTACTTCATGGCCTGTATTCTCATTCAAATTAGCATTATAGGGAGCAGGATAGATAAACAGTCATGGTTTTGCTTAAGCCTTTTTCTTCTAAGTGGTCACTGCACCGAGCCTGTCTGAATTTAAGAAGAGGTTGGACTGTGCACTTAGTCACGTGGTCTGAACTTTTGGGTAGACCTGTGCGGTGTCAAGAGTTGGACTTGATGATCCTTAAGGGTCCCTTCCAACTCAGGATATTCTATGATTCTATGATTCTAACTTTCATGTAGATGAGTGTGGTAAGCCAAAAGTTCTTGTAAAAAAGCCTAACTCTACTTTTGCATCACTCATCTGCAGCAAGCAACTAGCTTCATAGCCTTGGACATTTGGCTGTACATCATCCCTGTAGAGGCATGAGTGATATTACATAGAAAAGAAGCTTCAGATTTCCTCATTGAGTCCTTGTAAGAAGACCCAGTTGAAAATCAACATTGCTTCTAACCAAATTCCAAACAAGCATTGCATACAAACCCACAGTATAATCACACTGCACGATGTTACTGTGGCATTGCAATACCCATCATAAACTCATGTATAGCATTTTTCTTAAACTGCATGGATTACTTGGAATCAAAATTATACAGCACAAGCTGCCTAAATACAGGAATTGTTCAATCAAACTGAAATTCACTGCTGATTGTTCCAAACGCTCTTAGTGTTTCCAGATGCCAATATTTGCCCTGCTTCCTTTACAGTAGGGCTACATGAATTGCCAGCAAAGCCCCCAGTAGGTGTACATTTCAGTAATATTCATGATCTGAGCAACTAGCACAAGAGGACACATGAAGACCAGGTTTAGCAAAATCTCTCTGGGGTTTCTGCTTTACTCAGAGAATGTTTGTCCAACCTAACTGACCCACAGAGACCAACAAAGCCTCCAACTATATTCTCTTCATGACCTGTGCACCCTGCAAATTCCATAGAGACAGAACCGTTGTATTTATCCTCCTGACTTTCGCTTAGCCTTGGGGCTATCCAGACCCTTTTCAAGTTGTGAGCCTCAGCAGAGGCAGGTGGAACAACCTGCTTCAGGTTGGGGACACCCCCCTCCACCACAAATCCACAATCATCTCCCAACATTTAGTACTGCAGCCCAAAACAGAGCACAGCTTTTTCCTGGGGAGGCTGGGGAACAGTGTACAGTGTAAGCATCTCCAGAAAACAGAAAATGCCTCATATATTCTTTAAGGCAGCACTGTTTATAGGGTAACTCAGATACTGCTGAAGGAAATCTCTGTTGATGGATGCTGAGCAGGAGATAGTATGCACAGAACGTTTTTTTGTTTTGTTTTAATTGAACTGTATCTTTTTCTAATTTTATCTCTGGACTATGATAAGACCATGGAGGCAATCTTTTTAAACATACGTGCATCTGTTAAATCTCAAAAGCCAGAACTATTGTCTTAATGCACTACAGTTTCAAACTGTAGTTTTTTTTTGTGTTCTTCTCATACTAATCGTGTATCTGAAAGATGTGTTATGTGCAACTTATGCAATAATTAACTTTATCAATCCATTTGTAGCTATGGTAGGAAAAGTACAAATTGAACGATAAGAATATTCCTCAATCGCTAGTCACTCTGCAGTAAAGGTGAGCGGAAATACAAGAGACTTGGTGCATACATACTGAGTGATGCGACCAGACTGCACACCCCCTACATAGGAATTATTGCTGACATGATTTGCCATTTAGAGATTTGTGCCCCATATATGTAACAGATGGATTTCTCTACCAATTTATGTAACAATGATCAGACCAGTTCCCTTCCTTAGTTCATGTCTAGAATTTGACAAATAGCACACACCTCAGCCCCAAATATCCATTGTACGAGTCCCCTGCTTTCCCATGGATGATCATTCTCCATACGTCAGCCTCTCTACATAATTCCTACAGGCAGAGATTCTCAAAAACTAAATTTGAGGCAATTTCTCCTAACAAAAAACTAAAAGAGCCACTGTAAACTTCGCAGCCTCTCCCAATGTTCTAGCAAGCAGACACTACGCGTGTTTCTCCCTGCTTATGATTAAAATTGACAGCTACACCTACTCTGCATTCTCAGGTTTTTGCAGCACTTACCAGATCTCTCCTCAGCTAGCACCAACAGTAAACAGAGCTGGCTAGCCACCAACCATTACGAGACCTACTGCTGTCCTTTTACATTGCAGGCTTGTAGTCTTATTCCTGTTTCCCCCAAGTTTCCAGATATCTAAAACTTAACCACCATTTAGCACCTTTGCAGGTGTGTGATCTGTACTGCATGTTCTACAACACTGGAAGACTATTTTTATTTTTTTATTTTTGAACAAATACTGAATTCCTTCTTGAGTTAAATACACTCTTTCATTAGCTAACCTCACTTGACCTGTCTAATTGGCATGAAAATTACACATTTCTGTGTTTAGATCTATTTGAATGAATGCAACGTTGTCAGTATTAATTAAGTGAAGATCAAGAGCTACAGTTCCACTAGTCCAAATGTAAATTTCCCTCAAAAAGAATTCTAAATAAGAGGTTCCAGCTCGTACTGCACAGAACTGTAATTGGGCAAACCTTCAGAATCACAGCCAATTTCACAGAGCTCTTAACTCACAGCCAGGCTGAAGTAGGAAATGTGTATATGGCTACCCTCATTTATTCCTTATTAATAGCCAATATGGTAGACTACACTTCACTAGCAAATTAATTTCCAAAAGGAATCTAATGCAGCCCCCAAAAGCCTGTCATGATTCTAGTTTTTTTGCATGTGACTGGATTTTCAAAAATCACCAACACCTACATTTCAGTAAACACGACTGGAATCAAGAAGAAAAAAAAAAAAAAAAGACTTAGTTCCAACCTCAACACTGAAATGAGGCTAAACTTGCAGAACTCAGCAGTTCCCACTGCGACAGTCAGTGCCAGGTTTTTAATATGATTTCTCTGAGTTCTTTTGGAAAATCTATTCTTAGTCCTTTATCTTGCTAAAATGCTAGAAGCTTCCAAGATAAAAACAGAGTCATTCTGCAGGCACTTTACTCTTGTGAGTTGTTTCACGGCAATCTGCAGGACTGTCTACAACCTGAAGCAGATAAGGCTAAGTCATATCAGATAAAAGAAACAAATAAAAGAACAGGGTATAAGTGACATTTTCTAACTCTTTCCCAGTGTAACGGCCTGTATCATCCTGAGCTGGTAGGAGATGCACAGCAACCGCATGCCAGCACAGAACTGATGTGTAAGAACTTGCGAGATACTTCCCTTTAATGTAAGCAGACATACTACCTAGATAAACAGTTAAGCAACTGAATTTTTGTGTCATCTTAACTGACTGAAAAAAGGAAGGTATTCAGGGGTCAAATGGAGTATCAGTTTTCAACTATCAACGTAGCTGGTGTATATAATGCACAAAGGTCAAAGGCAGCATACGAGCATGAAATAACATGTAAGATCTGAACAACACTTCAAACCTAGTCTCTTTACTCAGACTAGATATAAATCATAGAATTATTTAGGTTGGAAAAGACCCATAAGACCATCAAGTACATTACCTAACACTTCCAAATCCACCACTAGACCAGGTACTGGGTCCTGGGGACCACCACTTGTGACCAGCCACCAACCATCTTTACCTCCATTCACAGTGACCCTTTGGGCCCAGCCTTCCAGCTTTTTACCAGGCAAACACCACATCAGCCAAAGCCACGAGCAATCTTCTCCAGAAGGCTGTGGAAAACAGCACCAGATGCCTTGCTAAAGTCCAAGTAAACAACTTCCCCGACCTTTCCCTTGTCCACTAAGCAGGTCACCTTGTCACAGCAGGAGATCAGGTTAGCCAGGCAGGGCCCACCCTCCATAAACCCATGCTGGGTTTATCCATCTACATCCCATCACCTGCTTATCCTGTACGTGCTGTGTGATCTGCTCCATGACCTTCCCTGGAACCAAGGACAGACTGCCAGGCCTGTAATTCTCCAGATCCTCCTTCCTGTAGGACACGAACATCACATTTGCCAACCTCCAGTCTTCTGGGACCTCCCTGGTTAGCCAGAACTACTGACAAATTATTGAAAGTGACTTGGTGATCAGTTTTACAAGCTCCTTCAGCAGCCTTGGGGGGATCCTGCCTGGCCCTGTAGTTTTGTGGGTGTTCAAGTGGTGTAGCAGGTGACTAACCATTTCCCCTCAGACTATAAGGGGTGCATTCTGCTCCCTACCTGCCTTTCAGCTCAGGGGGCTGGGTACCCCAAGAACAACTGCTCTTACACAGAGACTGAGGCAAAGAAGGCATTAAGTACCGCAGCCTTTTCCTCATCTCTCATCACCATGTTTCCTTCTGCATCCAGAAAAGGATAGACATTCTTCTTAGTCCTCCATTTGTTATGTTTTTTAATAAAACAGTTTTAATTGTCTTATACTGCAGTAGCCATTTTGAATTCTAGCTGGGCTTTTGCCCTTCTCATTTCCTCCCTGCTTTACCTCACAAAATCTTTTTAGTCCTCCTGAGTCCCCTGCCCCTTCTTCAGAAGATCATAAACTCTTTTTCTTCCGGAGAAGCTCTCTGTTCAGCCAGAACAGTCTTCCCCCCAGCAGCTCACCTTTCAGCACATAAGGACTGCCTGCTCCTGTGCCTTTGGGATTTCCTTCCTGAAGGATGTCCAGCCTTCCTGGACTCCTTTGCCCTTGAGAATTGCCCCCAAGTGACTCTGTCAACCAGGTCCCTAAGTAAAGGGAAGCCTGCCCTTGCAAAATCCAAAGCATCAGACCATCTGCAACATTATTTTATGACTTTTAATACCACTGACATTAAACTCCGTATCAGCTGCACTGTGTTTCTCCCAAAATGCTTTGGTATCTGGAGCTACAAATTCTATGCATTTTATTTTGGTGTTTGCAATCAAAAGCACTTGAGATACTTCAGCAGCAAAGTAAGTTACTGTAGCATGTAACTGACCGATAGCAATCCTACAGTCATTACTACGGAATGATTCCGTGCATGATAGGGACGTCTGTCCTCCCCGCCTGCCAAACACCGGGACCCTGTTCCGTTTCCAGAGCTGTGCATTCCCCAGCCGCTAGGTGCTGCTCTGGTTAGAGGAAATACAACATACAGAACCACAAAAAAAAAAAAAAAAAAAAAAAAAAAAAAAAAAAAAAAAAACCACACTCAGTGGCCATTTCATGACATAAAGGTGTAGTTCCAGTATTTATTTTCTATTCTGCTATTTCTTTTGTAGAACAGCTTGTTTTTACAGCTTACCCCAAGTTTTAGCAAGAAGATATGAAGGTTGTTTCCACTTTCTTTAAAAACAGTCTGGGATGTCACAAACCTTTCATGAAATGCTAAGAATGATGGCATGAAACCTGACTCTGTTCCTACTGTTTTCCTGCTTACTTATATTACACCAGGTAAAAATCCACTAATGATCTTTATCTTTATATTGAGTTCCCATATTTTAAAGGGCTTAGATTTGTAAGCACTGAGATTGTTTACCGCAAAAAAATAAAAATTACTTCATCAAGTTTCATAGATTATATAGCTATTATAGTAAGTAGTCTAAAGTAGGTTCTTATCTCTTGCCAATTTCAATTTTAATGTAAATTCGGTGCAGTCCTATAATGTGATTCCAGCTTTTCCATCTTTTTCATCACACAATCTTCCCTGTTAGAATTCAGTGTATAAAAATAATCATTTCATCGCTTAATGAGAAGGTCTAAAAAGTCTACAGAAAAATAAAAAGATTTATTGCCAAAGAGTAGGTAATGCAACAATTCGTTCTGGGGTAAATAAAACAACCTCCAAATTCAAAATGAAACAGACATCTCTCATTGACTTCCTAATACAGACAAGTAAGAACAAATGCTCTCTTTTGACTAAGACTCTTCACATACATGTCCCATTTAAACTGCACAGTAGAAAGCTAGACAATAGTTGTTTTTTTCCCCCACATGCAATTATCACATCTATACCTCAAAATCTAGCCATACATTTGCATGCTATTACTATACCATTACTGTTTTGTTAACTGTTTTCCTGGATTTGGGAGAACTTTGTTTGTACAGAAAAATAGGTTCCACCACCCCAGTTTTAAATTACTGGCCATAACCTAACTGTAAAACCAAATGGGGATGCATCAGTATAAACACAGATTTAGCTGTCTATATGCATCTCACATGCACCAGAATAGCCATATCATATATGTGAACTAAGATGTCAGTTAGAATCTCATAGTCTGTCTGCATTCAACGTACTCCTTGGGGTTCAGATTACATATTAATACATATTTACAATGTGGAAAAAGAAAACAAAATACAACGCAATACAATGTGAAAATTGCTGTTAGTACCTGGTTACTAGTGCTCTGAATCCAGATCAGAACTCAGAGTTACCTCTAGAGGCTGAGAGAACTGAGCCTGTTTTGCTTGGAGAAGAGAAAGGTGAGAGGGGATCTCATCAATGTGTATAAATATCTGAAGGGAGGGTGTCAAGGGGAGGATACCAGGCTCTTTTCAGTGGTTCCCAGAGACAGGACAAGAGGCAATGAGCAGAAACTGAAGCACAGGAAGTTCCAGCTGAATATGGCAAAACACGTACTTACTGTGAGGGTGATGGAACCCTGGGACAGGTCTGCCCAGGGAGGCTGGGGAATCTCCTTTGGAGATATTCAAAACCTGCCTGGATGTGAGCCTGTGCAACATGCTCTGGGTGGCCCTGCTGGGCAGGAGGGTTGGACCAGATGATCTCCGGAGGTCCTTCCCACCTTAACCATTCTGTGATCTGTCAAAATCTACTGTAATTTGTATAAAATGGAATAACGTAGACTTTGACTGAAATAGCACAGTATGATGCAGCTGTGCATTAAAAAAAAAAAAAAAAAAAAAAAAAAAAAAAAAAAAAGGACTATACTTCCAAAAAAATTACACTCTACACCAAGTAAACCATAAGGGATGGATCAAACCACTCAGAAGTAAAAGTAACTAGCCAAAAATCCTCAAATCAAAAATTACCTATCAGATCAGCAGCCAAACTATTTACCCATGTATTTTTCCAGTATTTTCTCACTGGCTATTGCCTCTACTTGCATTTTCATGGGAGCTGAAATTCACATATTCTGTACATTAAATATATCTGCATACACAGTCCCGTTGTTTTCTATTCCAGCACAACAGTCATAAATACAGCAGCTTTGTCTGCTGTTTGTCTGCTCCATCTAAAACTATATTACGCTTTGCTGGCTCCAGAAGAACTTCTGCATGTCACCACTTTCTTTTAAGACTGCGTTTTGGGACCAGAAGAAGAAAGTGTCAGATTGTAACCAGCCAAGCATCAATAGCAAGCAGAAGTAACAGTAATAAGGAAGTATTAAATGAGGACACAGTAACTCTTTTTGTATGGAAACTGCATTCAGTACCAGCCATATCACTTCAGAGAAATGAGTAGTGCACAGCGCAAGAAACAAAGGTTATTTCATTTAATCACTTAAAATGCATGATATCTTCTGGAATGGAGACTAACATTTCCTTTTTATAAATGTGGGCAAAAAAATAGTTGTGCTATGGGAGCTAAATTCTACCAAAAATATATAGGTGTAGTAGCTGGATAACTGTATAGTTAACTGTAGGGTATCAGCTGGGTGCTTTGGGGGTAGCATGCATGACACCTGGCTGCAGCCTCTAAGCAACAGCAAAACAAGCAACCTGTGCCCCAAATCTTAACTAAGCCATCGCAAATTTGTATTTTGCCAAGTAGATGCCTCCCACAATGAGCAGCTGTGCTAACACAAGCCCCTAATGCTCATACATTTATGTATTAGCACAGGTGAGCTTTCAGTGATATGTTTCACTTGTATCAGTATAATTTGCAGCTTTGATGGTAAGCTGAGTCCCCATTACAGGTTCTATGCAATCCAATACAGCAGTAGCCCAGCAGTACAGACACAGTTTTAGATTTAAAAGTCATAATTAAATAATACAAAGCCCTCTAAGTTTTTCAGGGAATGAACTTCCTGTTTTTCCCCCTCAAGAAAAACAGTCCTCACCAGATGAGAAGAATTTGGAGAATTTCAGGATAATCACGACATCTGCTTCAATCCCTCACCTAAAAAAGGACCATCATTCTTTAGTAAACTAGGAGCAGAAGCACATGTATTTACACCCTGCACAACTCTCCAGAGGAAAAATGATTCAATGGTCAGCTAAATCACTAAGGTAGCTTTGTCCACCAGATGTGCATGAGGATTTCATACTGATGGCAGAAGCCAGAAGAATGTGAATCACTTCTCAACTAATTTGGCTGTTGATATTTGTCTTTTGATCACCCCAAAAGAACCCCTCATCCACGTGGGCACATACTGCAAGTGGAGCTGAGGCACATTATGCTGCAGACTTAACCAAGGACACAGCAAATAGTTTACAGATACATTTTTACCTTGCTTTTTCCTTATTTCAAGCTTGGAAATTAATTTACATGTGGTAACGCCTGAATAGCTACCTGATATGTAACAGAGGTACAACGTGTCTGTAACTCACATTTGATTGATGGTGTTGAGCCTGTGGGGATAGGAAGCATATGGCTGGGGATGCAAACAGCTCCATTACTTTATTTATCCCTATTTATTATGTTGAAGTGGCAGCTCCACCCCACTTGGAAAAGTAAACAGGCTAGAGCTGCTTGGGACTCCTCGAAGGGCTTTGCAGCCTCCGCATTCTACTCTGCAAAGGAGTCCTCAGAGGGATCTGTCATTTTCTTGAGCCCATGCAGTTGTAAATGTGTTTGAGAGCACGTGAATTAAAAATAAAATAAAATAAAATAAAATAAAATGAGAATGTCAAAGCCCTGTTGGGAAAAAAACTCTTTCTTCTCCTGGCTACTTCACCAAAATACAAAACAGTGTGGGTTTTGACATTTAATCTTACTATTTTTTTCCACTTTTTTTTTTTTTTTTTAAATATCAGAACTCCAGAAGGATGGCCTCCTTACCTATTTCTCATACTCTATCCACAAGCCTTCATACCCACCTTATTTGAATCTGTTCAATCTACTCTGAACCTTTGAAAGAACCATTTACCTGCTTCCAGGAACTCACATACAAAACACTGAAAAAAAAAAAAAAAATCACATCTATAAAACAGAGCTTTTGTCATGCCAAACTTCACCCATTTTAAGACTATACTTGTGCCCAAAATCTAAATGGTTTGTATTCCCCTTTTGCCACCTACTGTCACATAGGGTTTGAGGTTTTTTTGTTCTCTCTCTCTCTCTTTTTTTTTTTTTTTTTTTTTTTTTTTTTTTTATAATCAGTTTAAGGGCTTTATTGTGCTGTTTTTGTGTGAAAAATCATGAAGAAGAAATTGGAGTACCAACCACCTTATTAGGTAGAGACCTTTCAGAGGCTTACGCAAAAAATAAGGACAAAAGTCAGAATCATCACTGAAAGTCATCTGCTTCCACTGATGAACTCAGTTTTCACCCTGTCTAAACGTATTTTACAACATTTGCCTTCAAAAACTATGAGTACACAAAAATACACACACACACACAAAAAAAAAAAAAAAAAAAAAGTGTACCAGAACCATAGGAAAGAGTTTTTTTATTTTGTGTTGGCTTTGTTCTAAACAGGGGCACCACTGACAGCCATTAAACAAGTAATTTCATCCCACTCTCTATGGCTCAAATTAAAATTGCATACTATGTAAAGCCTTCCTAATTAATAACCTAACAAATCAGGTATTTTTATAGCTAAGATTCATAAATCCTACTATTTCAGAAATCTTTTATTCTCACCTCTTTCGACCAGACAATCAAAATGGTGCAAACAGTAAGGAAAGAAAAATTGAGGACTGCAGACATTCATTTTATAGCCATTAAATTCAGTATCAGTTCTTCAGTCACACTGCATCTGTAACGTTCCACGAACCAAACAAACTGTGCTTTTTGTTGGTTGCTTGTTTTGCATTCCATTGGAAAAGAAAAGGTCAGGCAAAGAGGGAGAAAGGTGTTTTAAACTTCTTTCTTGCAAAGAATATAAGCACAGAAACTGAACTGAACTCATGTTTACTACCCTTAGGTAAAAGAATATATGTAAAATACAGATTGTTAGCAGTTGAACTTTAAGGAGCTACTGCCTATATGAATACTTCACCCATGTTCAGAGGGTAGGATCAGAGGATTTCTATGCCTTGCACATAATTACTAGATGAATTTCTTATGATCACCATTATCTCAGTGAAGCACAGTGTATTTCAGATAAATTAATGATGCGATGGGATAACTCAAAATGTTCCTGCCAACCCTGATGCTATTCATTTCTGATAGAAAAGGGCAATACTTCTGCACCCAGGAATATTGACTTCAGTTCAAGTTAAATTACATACCATTAGCCAACTCTCGTGTTAAAATTATATCTTCCTTTTTAAATTACTTTTACCTCTGTAAAGTTAGTGCATATCTCAGGAAGCTGACTAGCTTGAGGCAGCAGCAAGAGGATCATCTGGAAAAGATAGAAAACATAAAGAGGCAAACAATTTACAGTAGCTGATTCCCCGATCTCCCTTTTTTCTCTTGAAAAGATACAATAAGCAACAGCTTGAGGTTAGTTTCAAACCACGTGTGCCACGTCACTGTTGCCAACAGACTACTTGGTTAATGTTTTTAATCATACAAAGAAAATTCAAGTCTGCCCAGACTTGCCTCACCAGTTAGCCCCAAAGACAGAAAAATGTATTTGTCTAATATATAGCTCATGATGGTTTTGCATGTAGTCTAACAACCCATTTTTGAAATTCTAAAGAATGTTGAAAATAGATTTTTAAAATATTACTTACAGCTATATTTAAAAATCAGATGAACTGATATTAGGAATAGTCTAGTCAGATCTCCTGAGCTTTGCAATTTGTTCCTGAATCTTTTGCTCTTATTCTATACAGCAAGCTATATTATATTACAACTCTGCTGTGATTTTTTGGAAGGTGAAGCTCTCCTTAATGCTAGGATCTATGGTACAATCCAGTTTGTGGTAACTCAAACTACACAATAGTTCATTTTCAAAGCAGCCAATGCAAAATAATGAGATGTCACAATCCATACTTTATGCTTCTGAGCTAGGTAAATACTAAATGTATTACAAACAACTAGAACAGAGCTGCTATGTGGCATGTCCAAAGAATCAGACAAAAGCATGACCCAAAATTCTAAGGACATTCTTTCATCAAGCTCCTATATCAATAAGTTTTTCAGGCTAGACATTCATGAATGGAAAGATATTATGATACAGAAGTTTATAAAGGCTCATCTTCCATTCCTTTTCAAAATACATTTCGGAAATGACAGACACAGAAAAAGGATGTAGTGACAGATTAGCAGAAAAATTGAATCTGTAAATTAGACTGGAATATAACAAGAGCTCCAGTCACAAGGAGTATGTTTCTGAGATGTATCAAAGAACAAATGGTATGAATCAGCAGCAGTAGGAGACACTCTGGTATAGCTGTTGAGTTGGAAGAAGCCAAATTATTTCAAGTAAATTTCAAAAACGGGGGCTTAAGAATCATTCTCTTAACAAATTCAGCCCCACAACATAAAAACAACAAGAAAAATAAAGAGACCTAGGCTTCTGGAACATTTCCCAATGCATTTTTTTAAATTGCATTTCTGATTTCTGCTAAAAATAACTGCAAAGTTCTGGTAAAAGTTGTCTGGTAAAATTTCTCAAAGGGGAGAGGGAAGAATATCTGAAATATTTTTAACTACCACTGCAGTGCAAAAACAAAACAGTTTTATGCCAGACACAGAAAAGACATAGAATTGGTTATGCAGGACAATTACCAGTTTCAACTCTAGAATTCAAAGACAGCTTATCCACATCTTGTAGAGACTGACCACATGAACCGACACCTTAACCCAATACTAGTTATAACCCATGTGAATGTACTTTTGACCCATGTGCACCTATAAAGTGCTTTGCTTACTAAGGATTGTTTTGAAACCTTTCTAAATGCTCTGAATCATTATGGTTATAAGTTAATAGTTTACTTCTTGGAATACTGCATTTTTAATTTATTTTTTTTCTTCTGTGAGGATGCATTATTATCTTCACCTTATCAAATGGCACGTGAAAAATAGCAGTGGAGTTTTACAGAGTATTGCTAGATCAAATTCATATTCATTTATTCTTACAACAATAAATCAAATCTCTCCAAGGTTGCACATTGTAATATTACTGTCAAATTTGTAGCTAAATTATTTTCTTAACTGATGTGCTAACTCAATAACAAATTTTACTAGAACAGTAGCATCAGTTCAGATTTCAGCTACCACATATTAGCTGAAAGTAGAAAATAAGGCTTTCTTTTCAAGGGAAGTCTGAAACACTTAACACAGCTATTCTTCTGTTAAATGAAACCACTTGGCTTTCTTAAATTAAGAAAAATATCTTCACTCAATTGAAATAGTCACTGAAGCAAATACTTCTGGAAAATACACGACAAGCATTACTGATTCTATCAATAAAAACAATCATTCCCAACTTCCAATCATGCAAAACTGACATTTCTAAGTTTCTTGTAGGAATTAAGGTGGCAAGGTCAAAATTAGAGAACACTTTTACTATCTTACTGAAATAGTGGTCTTCTTTAAAGAACAACCATGATTTAAAATTTACAATTACCATTACAGAGCTCTTTTTCCTAAAGCGTTCAATTTAACAGTAGCAAAGAAATTGTATAAGGTTTCTTATCCTTTTAATGAAATGTTTGACATCACACCAACTCAACGATTATATAAAGATCTCAACTCAAAATTTGTTTCATTACTTGTATTCTTGTCTGTACTGCTCTTTTCCATCTTTGGTTTTCCAGGAATTTTTCATCATCATTTGTTCTCTGTCTCGCCTCTACCCATTCCTATTTTTTTTTTTTTTTACTATTATTATTTTTATTTTTTAAAGTGATCTTATTTCTTTCATCTTGTTTCAGTTTATCTACTCTTCCTCACAATATCCACAACTACTAAGTGCTAGCCCAATGTGCTATCACTACTGGCACACACAATATTAATGATATCGAAGCCCAAACATATAATGTACACATCTCTGCAGCAGATAAAAAAAAAAGGCTGTGCATATGCCTTTATATAAGCAGTCAAAATATATAAATAAATGTGTATGATTCTTTTATAGCTGAAAGGAGAACGTTTTATATGTTATAAGCCATCTTGTAAATTAAGGATAATTTCATGCCTTTTAGACCTCAACAGTTCCAGTTTTTAGAAGTGCAAAATGTATTCGTGCATCTTTTGTAAAGGGGGATTTTGCTGTAAAACTTGTGTTTGACTATTAGAAGTGCTGGGAACAGGAATTCTGTGAATTAAGCTTTTATCTTCCAAAGATCTTTTCTACCTCTTGAGATTCTCCCTCTAAATTCTACACTCCTATTAGCATTTACAAGAGCCATGGAGGATGCATCAAAAACCTGCAAATTCAAAAGCTCTTAAACGCTGAACTTTACATGTGCATTTCTTTTGTTTTTATATCTTCTTAACAACCGCTTTGATTGGAAGCTTTCGTGTTTTTCTTTCCTTCATAATTCCACTGAAGGTGACGTTAAGTGAACTAAACAGGAAGACTTGATTTATTATGAATTTGCGTGGCAGGATATACCTAATACTCTTTTTAGAGCAATAGCAGACAAAAGATACTATGTGGGATATGCAAGACAGGATTTTACTTTGTATCTTACTAATACATAGTGAAATCCTTTTGCAGCTGTTGAAGCTGTTCAAGTTGGACAGAGCACTACTGAATAACCAATGAACACACAAAATGCTGACATCTCAGAAGCTGTGATTTTCCCATAAGAGTAGCTGAGATCTAGTAAAAACTCTAAGGTGTGCATAAATTATTTTGCAATAAAAAACATCTTAATCAGAGGAAGTCATACATTTCACAAGCCACAAGAAGATGGAAAACCAGCAAATGCTTTATCAGCTACCTGCAGTACTCTGAACATCACCAATAATGGAAATTTATGCAAAACCAATTACATTTGATTTTACTTTATAGATTGTACAATAACATCCCTCAAATTAGATTACAGGTAAATTTGGGTCTAAGATTTTTGACAATAAATTGTGTCATGTTAAAAACAGACAAGAAATAGTACCTACTTTAATAAAACACATATGGGACAGACCTCAGTCAAATTTTCAGTGACTATCACTTTAAATGCAGTGAACAAGTTACTATTAAAACAACTGTGCAATGCTTATATTTCGGGTTCATGCTCAGAGAACAAGAGCTCTGTGGAAGTCAATTCAATCATACATAGATCAAAACAAAAGTAAAAGCAAATAAGAGAGTTTTATATAGAACTCAAAAATATGTTCTGACATTTTTACTTTGTAATAGTGTTTCAGATGAACCCCAAATGACTGTCAAGAGGTCCAACACATATCTGCTGAGAACAAAACTGGTACCTGTTTAGAACTCACAAGAAATTAGTTAGTTAGAGTTGGAGACCAGTAGAATGACCCTATTCTTTTGATCTTCAAGCCTACAAACCAGTGAGAGTAGAATAGAGTAAGAAGAAAATGTAGAATTCGCAGCCAGATGCTGTGTCAGCTGGAGATGGTGTTTCCATTTAGCAAAAGTCCTCAACACCAGTCAGCAAAGCTTTGTACAAAACTCAGGATCAGCATTATTATAAAATCCTAGAATTGCTTGGGTTGGAAGAGACCTTAGAGATCATCTAGTTCCAGCTCCCCTGCCATGGGTGGGGATGAGATCAGGTTGCCCAGGGCATCATCTAACCTGAACTTGAACACCTCCAGAGACAGGGCATCCACAGCCTTTCTGGACAGCCTGTGCCAGTCCCTCACCACCATCTGAGTGAAGAATTCCCTCCTAATCTCAATCTCTCCTCTTACAGTATAAAACCATTCCCCCTTGTCCTGTCACTATCTGATTGAGATAATTATCTGATTACTAACCACTTTTGTTTTCATAATCACGGTAGACTTTTATTTGCAAGATATTCTGTAGTTGGATTGGAAAATACATCAAAAAGGATTGTTTCTACTTCAGAGGAATGGCTTAGTAAGGCAGTACAGATCAGATTGACCAAGGTGCAGAAGTTCTCACGTTATTTCTTTAACAGTAAAGAATAGCATGTAAGAGATTTCCTCCAACACTCAGTTTCACCTTCCTCAACAATCAACTCTCAATTAAAAAAAATTAGCTCAACGGCCTACTGATATTCTGCCCAGCCATCTCAAACTCTCCTTCGTCATAGTACCAACCTACTTGATCTGTTTGCATGTTACACTTCCACCTCAAAACACTGAGAACGTTTTATATTACATCTTTAAGCCAAGGTACTAAAGTGTCTGTACTTGCTTCTTCTCCTCTTTCTTTCCTATAATGAAAGGAGTTGTTTTATTTCCAAGATTGGAGGGGCAAAAAAGAAAAAAAAATGTCTGAGCCAAAGCAGCTTTTTTTTTTTCCCCCCCATTTGACTCTTCACTTCTCACTACTGTGAATTCTGAGTATCTCCAATCCAAAAATAACCAATGGCTGGAGTTTTGGCAGGGAGGACATAAGAGAAAAGCATTTCCAGGTATTAATAAAGGTTACAGATGGGGACTAGAGTCACCACACGTTCAATTGTAAATTCAGACTTGCTGCTATAAAGAGAAAACAGCTCTTCCAGTGCTCCACTGCTCTCCTCACAGCAGGTGTCGTTACCCACACCCCCTCTCAGCTTTGCTGTGTGCCTCATCTCTTGCTAGCCAGCTGCACCCTTGGTCTTCAGAGCTCCCTACCTTCTTCCTGCAAGGCTAGCTTTGCCAGAACATCTTTGCTGATAGTTTCAGTGCTCTTCAACATTTCTCAATCTGCAGATCTCTAAGCATTTTCTGACGGAAAATGGGGTCCTATCAAATGAACTGAAACCTAATAGGAATAGATTCAGTTTTCTCATTTACCAGTCACGGCATTTTGAAGTAGAGCACTGATCTCTCTCTTCTGCACTCTCCAGACATATGCTAAATGCTACAAGTTCTATAAGAACAGTAGGAGTAAGAAACACCTGAGTTATTTCTGGTTTGGTCAGCAGCTCACTGGATTACTTCAGCATTTTATTTCTTTCAGCTTACTCCCTATAAGATGCAGAAATAATACTGCACTTGCAGCTCACATAGGTATTATAAAACTCAACATTCAAAACGCTCTGATCATCTTAGAGGAAAGGTGCTAATGAGCTGAGAAGCATGATTATCATCTCAGGCATGACCTGTTGCATTTTCGCTGCTCATACTAGCATCTGCTTCACACCCATTACAGGAAGCTTTATCAGTGAAGCTTCCTTCCCAGCTGTAGCACCAGTAAGGGAGCAGTGTCGTATTTAGAAGAGCACACTGCACATCAAGTCTGCTTTTTTAAAATGTAAGTTTAATTTTCACAGGCAAAAGACTTTCAATGCGCTATTTGGTACAGCTGCCTAAACAGCATATACAAGTGTGGCAGACAAGAATGCACATCAGGTGAAAGCTACTTCCAATTCTTTTCCAGTATTTCTGCATGTCACAATTTGGAACAGCTCTTGCATTTTTCACCTGTGAAGCTCCAAATAGAGTACCTATTAGATCAAAATCATTTAAAAAACAAACAAACAAACAAACAAACAAAAACCTTGTTTACTGCAGCATGCTTTTTATATTTAATATAACAAAATTAAAAGGAAGTTACTGACTCAACATCTATTTTGCATTTTTTTTCTCTACAGATGCAAATTACCTCCGAGGCAGCACCACTCACAACAAAAGAATCATAAAACATGATACATATCCAGTACAAATACAACTGGCATACGATTATGATGATTGCATCACCTTCTCTACGATCCATTACATACCAATCACATGCATATCAAACAGCCACATTACTTACAGAAAAAGAGTAGTCCTCCAGTGCAAGTTTCTGCAATTCCAGACCTACGTTACATTCTGTATTCTGCGAGAAAAAAAAAAAAAAAAAAAAAAAAAAAAAAAAGAGCACATTCTTTAACAGATTATCAGCATACCTACAAATAAATAAATAAATAAATAAATAAAAGTGAAAACAAAACAAGCAGTTGCTAAACATGCAGAGGAACGAGGAGATAACCTCAAGCAGTCAAAATCCAAAGGCTTCAATACAGAAGTCAAACTGTCAAAGATCTTGGGTCCAATATTAAATTAAATAGAAACCAGAACTTCTCTTACTTCCATCTAATTACTCACTGAAACAGAACATCATGTAAATCAAGCAAGATGGATTCAGTCTGAATTGTGGTGATCTTCAAATCTTGGTATACTCATTACTGTACTATCCACACACACAGCCATACACTCCCATTGCCAAGGTAAGGAACGTTACCACCACGTTCAAGAAGTTCCAAGCTTGCACTTCAAGAAGCGCTCCCTAAATGCAGCTAACACGTTTAGCACAGCCAATGCAGCATTCTCCAAGATTATCAATGCTACCTGTTCTGACTAAAGATCAGCAACTCAGGATTGGCACTAGTTAAACAGTAGCTGCTTATTGCAACATTGAGAAATCATACTTCTGTTTTGTTTGTTTGTGTTTTTTAAAACAAGAACTTCTTCCTAACTATTCCTCATGCAAAGCCTACATTTCCCCTAGGCACAGTATGCTTTAGCACTTCATTAGATGGACAACATTGAGCTTATTTAAAAATAGGCAAGCAGTGTCACAGCTCATTTGCTCTGATGCAATTGTCAGAAGGTAGTTACAGCCCGCATGCCCAACCACAGGGAACATTTGGCATAAAACGACACAGCAGGAACAGTGTTTTTTAATATAACAAAACACATTGGTTTGGCAGAAGGAGGCTTTCATGCTGCAGGCAAATGGGAACCTATGCCCCTCTCGTTTCTTGCAATGAATTTCTGCTGAAGTTCAGGAGATGTGGCACTCAGCCAGTTTTAGGAGTTTTAATGAAGTCACAGTCACCCAAGTTCAGTTTCTTTTTGAGTAGTAAAAACATCCTGCATGAAGTGGTACTAACGTAAATGAACCCAAGCAGTGTTAAGAATTATCCTCGGTTACTTCAAGAGCCTCAACAAATCCCTAAGGGAGTAATACCCACAGAGACCCACAAAACAGCAGCTCAGTGGCATGGCAAATGTTTAAATTTGAAGTGTCATTATTTGGAATCACATCTGTAACAGCATATATACCTATTTCCTACCTGCGTTTTGTGCCATTCTTCCTTGCTTTCATTATACTACTAATGCAGAACTGACACCGTCACGTAACAGTACCGTGTATCTGAAGCGTCTGTGAACTGTTTAGCCAGCTCTGCAGATACCTGGCTAAGTGGATAAGAATGAATGACAGGAGAGGAAAGAAGAAAAAACAACAAAATACTAGGGGAAGCTGCAAGGATTTTGAAGACATTTAGCAAGTCTCCAGGGAGTAAGAAGATACAGATCCAAGGATACACAATGCATAAATAAATAAATATCCACACCATGGTCTACTTCACATCAGTACGCTAATAAAGAAGGGTAACACTACAATAGCTTAATAAATATTCCCTTTACACAGCAGCTTTTCAGATTATTAAAAAATCACCCTTTCAATTCAATGAACCTTCCATAATTTCATTGGGTTTTCCCACACAGCAGTACTAGGAGACTACTCGGCAGTTATGCATCTGACGAGATCAATGGAAAACTTGAAAACTTGGAGCATTTAATTGAAAAAAGCAGTGTGAATGTTTCTCTGCCCTACTATACGTACACACAACAGATGGATTTCCTCCATTTCCTAATATGATTTAAAATCTATTGCAGATTCACTTTAAAATATGTATCTTATGTCCTTAATGCCTTCTGTACTATGTCATGGTACAGAAATATTGCATAGTAAACTGTAAACTAGTAAAGTTGGCTTTCAATATCATAACATGTTTTTTTTTTTAGTACTGCCTCAGGCATTTTTTCCCCAGATTGATCAATGTGTAGGTCAGTTCCTTCATTCTGCAGTGAGCATGAAATGTCTGCCCAATGAGAAAAACATGAAGAATTACAAGAGCTTAGTAAACAGTATGAAAATACAGCTGCAGGTAAGATTTTAGACAGCAACACCAGTGATAATCCTCTAAAAGTAAGTTAAAAAAAAAAAAAAAAAAAAAAAAAGATTTAAAGATATTGTGAATGTAGCTTCAGAGCAGAGAAAATACAAAGAAAAAGGAATGAAACCTGACAAAATGCAAAAAGATAGGGAACCCCTGAGGTCATGCATTGTAACAGAGCCCCAGGAACTCTTAGCATCACAGGAGGAAATGAGAGTGAATAGTGATGACAGCCATCAATCTGTAACACATTTAGTTGCCACACTCATTCAGGCATATGACCTGTGGTCATTTTTAAATCAGTAGTTTGAAGATCTGAGGAATAGTGAGAAATAGCTATCCGATCCAAAGCAAGAGAAAGGGAAACATTAGCAAGCTTCTCAAAATTAGAGGAAAGCATGTTGGTCAAGATCCTAAAATTCTGAAACATGAGTTCTCCTTAATACTGTTGTTTGTTTTTTTGTTTGTTTGTTTGTTTTTTTACAACTTCAAGGCACAGATTCGAAAACCTCTCTGGGAAACATGATCCAGACTCTCCCACTCTCCAACCTCCCCCAAACCTTGCAACTCAGCAACTGTAACAGTGAACAGCCTCACAAGGACATCAGACACTCCTCTCAGCACTGATGCATCCCATTTGGACCTATAGGTCAAGATTTCTCAAGAGTTACTCAAATATACGCTTTTAATTTGTCTGGAAAAAAGTAGCCCTGGGTGATACAGTGACCCTACAGAGCAAAGAATTAGATCAAAAGTTATCTTCTCTTGCTAAAATATAAAGCCCTATTTGGCAGAGGGAAACAGTGTTCTATCATCTTCAATGCTAATGTTGAGGGAATCAAGATGATTTCTCTTATGAGATAGCACCTCATCAACAAGCTGTCTAAACACAGGAAACACTATTTCAGCAAGGCATAAACTTACACATTTTATGCCTGGTAAGATTAAGACTAAATACAGAAAGCATCTGTAAAGTGTTTTTAAGTTCATATTTCTAAAAAAATGTTGATTTTTAAGACCAAGTTTGTTGTAACACTCCTACAAGTCACTAAACAGTGAAAGCTCTAACAAAAGCCAGGCTAAACCTCTAGATATTAACAATCTCTGATATAGTACAGTCTCCAATAAGGTGGGATAAAGCGCTATCAATTAGAGTACAAATAGCTTGCTAATTTGAATAACTTTATATATGTAAAAAGAAAAGCTCTCTGAGCACAGAAGAGAAGGCTGAGGAGGGACCTCATTGCAGCCTGCAGCTTCCTCAGGAGAAGAGCAAAGGGGCAGGCGCTGAGCTCTGCTCTCTGGGGACAGCGACAGGACCTGAGGGAATGGCATGGAGCTGGGACAGGGGAGGGTCAGGCTGGGGGTTAGGTTCTGCACTGAAAGGGTGGTAGGGCACTGGGACAGGCTCCCTGGGGCAGTGGCCAGAGCCTGCCAGAATTCCAGAAACATTTGGACAATGCTGTCCAACAGAGGGTTCGATTTTTAGACAGTTTTCTGTAGATCCAGGAGTTGGAGTCAATGCTCCTGTGAATCCCTTCCAACTCGGGATATTCTATGATTCTATAAAGATTACCCAGAAAGGAAATTTGTTGTAGTGGCATAAAGCAGTAGGACATGTAGTGCATAGGCCTGAATTTTAATTGGAAAACAGCCTTTATCTTCTTCCAGAACAAAGTTTAAGTTCAGGAAGAAACCAGGACAGAGGCTACTGATCTTGGAATTAGCATGTAACCAGTAAGACAACTAGACAGGCTTGGGTGCCTCCAGGTGTCACATCTGCAATGCATGTAATTTTACTACCTACATGTATAAACTACATTGGTATTCTTCAGTAATTCTGGCAGTAGGCAAGTAGCTTCTACTCGCAACCACAGACTTTTGTTTTGCTGATTTACATGCCATCGAAACTACCATTAGTATATCTAATAATATCTATATCAGAATCTAAAATTGCATCCACATATTACCTCTGTAGATATATTTTTCTAAATGTAATTTGAAGTCTACAAACAGCAAGAAGTCCGAATCCCTACTGAACAGCCAACACTTCGTATATGCTGCAATAGAAAAATAAGTCATCCAAACATGGTTTGTCTTACAGCTATAGCTTGAAGTAGTACCTTTAAATTACAGCTGACATGCAAGCAAAAGACCTGCAAATTTAACCATACAAACTACCTCCAGCTCTCCCAAGTCCCAGAACATCAACACTAACAGTGATGCTATCATCAGTGCTATCAAGGCTCAACAGATCAACAGTGAATGGTAGATCTATCAGCAAAGGTGGAAAGAGCTATTAAAACCTAACTGAGCAAGATGTCCCAGTGAAGTAAATTGTATGCAGAGATTGAAAATAAAATAGAATTTTAGAACCAATCTTTTCACACATATTTGACCCATACTTTTAATTGCTTCCCTGAAAAAAAAAAAAAAATCAGAAAAATAAAGGATAAGAATAACATACAGTCCAGAATATGGATTTTATTTTTTGTTAAGAACTGCATCTGACAGCAGTCACTGACATGGGACAACCCCCACCCACAGTATCAAATACTCTAAAACCTTGAAGATGTAGCCCTTTTAAGAATGTTAATACTCTAAATAGAAAAAAAAAATAAAAACCACAGGCATATGCAAGAGAAAAAGAATATAATACAAGCTAAAGGACTATGGAAGTCTTTAATAAATTCTGCAATTTACTGCTTACTTCATATGTTGACGTGTCCCGTCCCTCCCCACCCCCCCCCCCCCCCCCACCTCCCCGTGAAGCTTTTATGACAGAAGGATAGGGAAATGGAAAGAAAACAGAAGATAAATACACACCATTTCAAGGAAGGGCAAACACAAAAAAAGGACAAAAGATTTTTGACCATGAATCAAGAATTACCTTGCTAAACAACCACTTGAGATTTTGTTTTGATTTTTCCCACTTTTCCCCTTCCAAAAGTATTCTGAAATATCTGCAGAGCCTGAAGCAGTTCCACGGACAAGACTTAGTCTGAAAAGTGGCAACCGACCTCAAACCACCGTAACAGGTTTGTGCATACAGGAAGCAGCAGGACAGGCTGCAAAGACAGTGAGGCACTCCAGTGGGTGACTACAGACATTTGCGTACAAAGAGGGGAAAAAAGATTGTACTAATAAAACAAAACTGGGGGCTACAAAAGTAACAGCTGGCACCTGTTTGGGCTTTGCAAAGTGTTCAGTTTTGGTGCCCACCCCAGAAGTGTTTAAGATAGTTAACTTCTATTCATTTTAAGGATTCTTCACTTCCTTTTCTCCTTGCATTTCTTGTCTTCAGCATGGTCATTGTGACAGTATATAAAATGTCCTCAGGAGACTTTTGCAGTGGGAAAGGCCAAGCAATTACACCTGAAATGGAAGGGATCTCACTGTATCACAGCAAGGCAAAGTAGCAGACAAGCAAAACAGCACTCAAGTGCTGAAGCTAAACTGAATAAATTGCTGAGTTTTACCACATTAACGTGCATGTTACCTCATCTTTAGAGTCACTAAAATTTCTCAAGAATTTTCTAGGTCCTGACCTATAAGAAAAGAGATGCATGAAAAAAAAAAATTAAGCTGTATGGGACATTGAAGAAATCAAGTGCTAGTAACTGATGAGAAAAAAGAATCTCTCAACACCGAAAACTACAGTAAAATTACAATAAAATAATTCAAAAAGTAATAACTCTTACAGATGGCATGAAAACAATTTTGACATATAATCCAACATAGCATAAACTAAACAAGATCTGTGGGATTTGGAAATGTTACTTCCATATGGCTGCTGTTACACTGAACCACCAGAGATTATTATCAAGTTTGTCAAACTACTTGTAACAATTATCTAAACAAGTAGGTTAAAATATTTTTTTCAGAAAGATGAAGAACCTATCAAAAAAGTCAAAATTGAATGAGTTTAACATTTGTTAAGCTACAAAGAATACTTCATTGACATTTTTATAAATCAATGCAGTTCAAAGATCATACTAAAGCTGATAAGAGAAGCAGTAACATCAAACAGGTGTTGTAGGTTACCATTGCATAAATAACCTCAGAGGAGCAAACCACGTTCAAATTAGCACAATAAAGCATTCATGTCTCATATGCTGACAACCTGTGGTCCCCTGCTTCTATATAAGAGCTTTTTGTATATGAACACATTACTTTTCCTCAGCAGGGATTCCTATCAGGACCTATTTGGTAACAAGAAGCACTCAACATTACATTTCCTTGACCAGTACATAGATATGAAAATGACAGTGGCCACAAAATTGGAGATAATTTCCCATTTCTTATAGATCCTAATAGAAGAAGAAACCCGAATAGATTCTTTGGAAAACATTGGCATCAGAAAAGATTGCAGGCAACTACTTTTCTCTAAAAGATATTAAGTAGGTGATGGAACTATAAAGTCTGTTATGAGAGCAGCAGATGGAAAACTGCTATATTTTCTAAACAACATTTTAGATTATGTGCTAAATTGAAACAGCAGGTCAGCAACAAGATTTGAAACAAAACCCAGTCAAGTGATCAAACTTGAATCTAAGTTAAAAAACTTCAATAGTTTTGAAACCAGGTTCCTTCTATATGGGAGGTTCAGCACAAAAACAAAAGTTGTTTATTTTTTAAAAATAAATAAATAAATAAAATCTTTTAATCCTCCTTTGAGTTTTTCTCTGAATTCTCCACTGCACCATGGAGCACACATGCATATAGACGACTACCAAAGAACACACAGAGCATATGCATATAGATGAAAGGTATTCTTTTTCAATTTAGACCTTTACCATAAAAAAGACTGAATACATCATTTTAGAAGTGATACAAATACAACTGAAACTAGTTTAAAAAGCCCTGTAAGATTTCAAACCAAATACACTATCAAACTTCAGATCTGCCACAGGATGAGGCCAATGAAAAACTTTTTGTTGTTGGGTTGGTTTTTTTGTTTGTTTTTAAGAGATATAAGAGATTACAGAAATGTCGTTACATCAATAGCAGAGAGATAATTAGTGATAGTAACGTTCAGTAACTGGTAGACATGCCACTGTACATAGGTGAATACTCAGAAGGAAGACAAATTCCTAAATCGGCTAACACAGCCTTTCTTGTCATGCAATTCTGGCACTGCACCATTGTAGGGAGATTTGAGTGGCCATAGATTGGGACTACTTATACAGCAAGACTGATTTGGAAGAAAGTAGAATGCTCTTGATTGATTGGATTAATTTGGGAGATCAATAAGGGCAATCAATGAAGAGCTGACCACAAGCATAATAAACAAATAATTCAAAATCATCACTAAAAACGCTCTAAATAGATCAGTCCATAGTGCCCACATTCACTCTAACTGAACAGCTTAATGTAAACAAGCACCAAGACTACATAATTTTCAGTTCTTATTTTGACTGGAAATATTCTTTCAGAATTAGTACACTGACAAAACACATGTTTAAAGACAAACTTAAGTTTACAGACAAATTTTGAACGCTATCTTTGTCCCACAAACTTGAAAGTGTTCATTGATTATTCCTATTCCTTTGAAAATACTTGATTTACTTTACATTCTAGCTATTCTTATTGTCTGAAGACACCCATATTTCCATCAGCAAATCTATTTTTAATACATTTCTTGGTCTTTTCCTGGTGGAAAGCCTTGCCAATTTATCTATGGTAACTTTTTCTGCTTTTTAATCCCCTCCTCCCCCCACCCCCTCTTTTTTTAAAACCAGATGTGATGCATGTATTAAAAAGCAACACTATATAACACTATATAAACTTTTTATATGCAGTCTCATCCAGACATTTTAAATAGCAGATGCACGAACGCTGTATGGGATGTTCCAGAAATTAATTGTCTTGACTTCGGATTCAATTCACAGAATTGAAGTGGAATCACAGAACTCATTTATTTCAACACATATGTTGTGATTTTGCTTCTTTAACTACAGATTTAAAATAACAGGAGTAGCATGATATGGTCTAAAATATACAGTGACTGTCAAGTGTCATCTTGGTGACTCACTACAGCATTCTCAGACATTGTAATTTGGCTGTATTTATACAGAGCAACTAAAAATTCATCTGTCTCAACTTAACAGCTGGAAAATACATGGAAGCCATGAGTAACTAATTGCGGAATGCAATTCCTCTGCCTTGAGAAACACAGTCGTTAATTCAGATAATCAGAATATGCATTCTGGAGTACAGTCCAATCACTTTGGGAAAAAAGGTACGAGTTGCATACATCATTCACCACTGGCTATATCCCCAGACAGCAAGCATATTTCACACCTCCATTTCCTTTCACCAGAGAGATCTCATCCACATTTCAAAGGCTGTTCCCACAGCCAAGTGAGGTTTTATGATGCTTTCAGGCCTTACATGCAATATAGAAGAAAATACTCCCATTACACTACTTAGGCACTTCATTTGGCTAGCCAGTTTCCCTAGAATCCTGCAGTATTCATGGGATCAGAGGATCCTCCAGAGAGGAAGGCTGAACCAAGTTCTTAGTCACCATTCAAAAGATCTCTTCCATCTTCTATGCTGGTTATAAAGCAAGCCTCTGAAAACCACTTGGCTAACTTTAACAGCAAGGAGCTACCTGGTGTAGTGGGTTTACGTGGCAAGGTTTTGGTAGCAGGGGGCTATAGGGGTGGTTTCTGTGAGAAAGATCTAGAAGCTGCCCCATGTTTGGGAAGGGCCCCATTGTTTTCCAGGTCTGAGCCAATAAGCGATGTTGTTTGCGCCTCTGTGAGAGCATATTTAAGACAGGGAAAAAAACGCTGCGCCACACAGCAGCCGGGAGAGTGAAGGGAGTGAGAGAACAGCCTTGCACCAAGGTCAGTGTAGAGGGAGGGGGAGAGGTGCTCCAGGCGCCGGAGCAGAAGTCCCCTGTGGCCTGTGGTGAGGACCATGGTGAAGCAGGATGTCCCCCTGCAGTCCATGGAGTACCACGGTGGAGCAGGGTTCCACGCTGCAGCCCGTGGAGGAGACCACGGTGGAGCAGGTGGCCCTGCACCGACGGAGGCTGCCGCCTGTGGAAGACCCCTGCCGGAGCAGATTCCGGGCTGGACCTGTAGCCCGTGGAGAGGAGCCCACGCAGGAGCAGGTGACCTGGCAGGAGCTGCTGCCCGTAGGGGAGCCAGGTTGGAGCAGTTTTCTCCTGAGGGATGGACCCCGTGGTACGGACCCATATCTGGAGCAGTTCTGGAAGAGCTGCTGCGTGTGGGAAGCCCACGCCGGATCAGTTCATCAAGGACTGCATCCCGTGGGTGGGACCCCACAGCACAGGGGACGAGAGTGACCGAGAAGGAGCGGCAAAGAAGAAGTGCTGTAGACTGACCATAAACCCCCATTCCCCCGTTCCCCTGCGCCGCTCGGGGGGAGGAGGTGGAAGAGGGTGGATGGGGGGGAAGGTGCTTTTGGTTTGTTTTTTCCTTCGTTTTCTCACTTCTCTCACTTGTTAGTAATAGGCAATAAATCTTACTATCTCCTTATGCCGAGTCTGTTTTGCCCGTTACAATAATTACTGTGTGATTTTCTCGTCCTTATCTCAATCCTTGAGCCCTTTTCACATATTTTCTCCCCATTCCTCTTTGAGGAGGGGGAGTGAGAGAGCGGCTGTGGTGGAGCTCGGCTGCCCACTCGAGCGGAACCACGACACCTGGCAGAAGTATTTTCCAAAACATCAACCCAAGATTTTCTGCACAAAGACCAACTAGCAACTGATGGGGCAAGAATATAGACAAGGGTGGTATATGAAGATACGCTCAGACACTGTGCAAAACATGGCAGGAATACTGAACAACAGAAGAACTTCTATACTCACACAATGATAAATTTGCTTAACTATTACAAATATTACCATTGCTCAATAAGTAAATCAGACATTTCTGATAACATGTAATTAACTAAAACATAGATATAAATTATGTTTTTACCTGTAACTTAAATTCTTTACTACAACTTTTAATCTCACATGGTAAGAACGGAGGTAGTAGAGCAGTGATTGGTTCATTTAGTTCTCCTGTAAGATGTTGTCAACATTCAGAAGTCTTGCCACTGGACAAGGAACAGAACACACATGGGATATCTTGTGATTAGCAATGTAACAGAGCAGATGTGTACTAAATTACAAAGACCATTATGCACTGGAAGCTGATCACTAGCCTGTGAGCCTGAAGTGACTCATCTGTTGAATTATGAACAGTGCTCTGATCAGGAGGCGTTGGTAATTTGTTGAATTACCTTTTATTGAGAAACTGTCGGGACTGCTATTTAAAACTGTAACTTCTGATTGCTTCTCAACTATTATTTCCTCTCCCATCCCATCTCCTCTCAAGAGCAATGACTAATACACAAGGGTCACAAAATGTAACAAGCAACAATTAGATGATGGGAGAGGAAAAAAAAAAAAAAAAAAAAAAAAAGACAAACCCTGGAAAACAGAGATCATTCTCCTTGGCCTAATCTTACATTTCCTTTGACATCAAGCCTTCAATTAATGTTTCAGACTCATATCTCCTCTGTTTCTTTCTGGGCTCCTTGTGACATGGGTGACAGCTTATTTCATTTGGTAAGCCATCATCTTTAAGTGTTTTACTTGACAGGACTGAGCTGCCCTGTCTCCTCTGGTAAATCCCCCAGGACCAATAAATAAGTGATCATTGTTGGTGAAAATGTGTATATGAAAATACTAGGACCACAGTTGTAGTCTTTCCTCGCTAACAGCTCTTCAGCACAGTGCCAAGCACCCTTCCTGAACAGAACATTATCTAGCATGCAATACAAGAAATTGTCTCCAGACACGCTTAGACTACTGGTTGAAACAACATGAAATAGCTCTTGCAACTGGATACAAACGTATCCTAAACATCTCATCCAACATTAGTGATGAAAAACCAGTAACAGAAAAGGAGACAAGAACACAGGAATATCTAAGAAGTTAAAAAAAAAAAAAAAAAGAATTAGATTTCACCAAGAATTACCCCACCTGCATTTAACTAGTTTCTTGGAAATTTCTAATTCTGTAATGAAACGTGGAAAAATGCAGCCCACTTCTTCTCATGACATACTGAAGGAGATAAAAATAATTTAGAACCCTCCAGTAAGTAGCTGAATGAGCTCAGATGCTCATTATGGCTTTATAAACCAAAAGCATCAAAAACATTATGTGCAGATGCTTCTTGTTACCTTTATTTTTGTAGAACCCAAACTGCTACTTACCTATTTGAACAAAAACTCTAGTGCAGTTAAATTCCATGAAATCTAAAATCCAGCTCAACAAAAAATATACCAATATCAGGAAATACACTGATAGCAAATATATATTCCATTAAACAAAAACAAACAAATAACAACAACAAAAAAAACCACACTATAATCACTATAACCTTGTTGATTCCTTCCATATCTCTTCCTTTATACCATCATTCAGGCCCTAAGGATTATACAGACAGTGACAGAACACCCAAGCATCACAGACAGCAATAATAATAAAAAAGATAAATAAGTTACTTTGTCTAAAGAGAGTAATCAATTTTGAAGCTCATTCAAATTTGTCTTTATAAATTTAACATACTTTTTTTTTTTTTTTTTTACTTACAAGGGTTTCAAAAATGACCTAATATAGAGAGAGTGTATTACTCTTCAGTGAGATAAGCGTTACATGATAAATTGCTCCAGCGCTGACACAAGACATAAACATGCAGCATCCATCAATCCATAAATCTGAAAAGAGCTAATGTAAGAGTTGTAACTAAGAGCTTCAGAAAGTCCTTTCTTCTTCAACAGTTAATATTGCACTACATTATTTGAACATAAAAATGCCTGTCTCTGCAGATACATAACACATTGCATAACCTAGTTCTACCTGTAGGACACTGAATGACAATTTTCATTTAAATGAACAGGAATGCTAACAAAGGTCAGTCACCCATAACTCTGTGATAAAAAAAATAGAGGGTATTTGTGAAGAGACAATCAAAGTCACCAATACCAATAATACCAAAGAACCTTTACCTTTTCTTAAATTACCAAATCTGTTAAATATTAAGAACAAAATTTCATATTAATATTCAGTTATGTAATACTGTTATCAAATTAATACCTATGGAAAAATCATCTTTAACTTGTTCTGAAAATTCTAGGTTGCTATTAACTCTATTTACACTCAAAACAGTTTTTTTTATTATTTTCCTTCCTCACCCCCAACTCCTTCTATAAGTACTTGAACAAGGTCCTCCACTGTAACCGAAAAGTAAGTAGAGATTGGAGGAGAAACAAACTGATCCTACCTTCCCTTTGTTCTAGTTCTGTTACATTGTTTGTCCCTAAAAGGTAAGGCCTTTAAGGTATAAATATTATTATACATCTTAAAGCAGTCCTAAAAAGCCTCACAATCCCATGCCCTGGTACTAACAGACAATTTTACCTACCTTGGCATCTGCTGGGCATAAGCTATCTGGAATGTACTACAAAATTTGTCAATGCAAATGATTGATGTAAGAACTAGGGTAGAAGCTCTACACGTAGAAGGACCTGTTAACTATCTCTAAGGGTAGAAGACGAGCTAACTGCAGACTAATCAGGGACTAACCTGCAGACTAATCAGGGACTAACCTAAGTCCCTAGAAGGGCTACAGAGCAAATCCTCTTAGAAGCAATTTCTAAATACATGAAAATGAACATATCCGGGGCAGTTAGCCTGGATTTACCAAGAGTCTGAACAAATCCATTGCTTAGCACAGTGAGGTGATAGGTGCTGTGAACAAGGAAGGCAAGGGCAGTGAAAGCCATTTATCTTAACTTTAGATACTCCTTCTACACAGTTTCCTTATCACCAAATTGGTGACATAACAGTTGGGTGTATGGACAATAAGATATGGGGAAAACTGGCTGGAGTGCCAGGCTGAATGTGCCAGGCATAAAGTCCAGCTGGCAGCCAGTAGCAAATGGCTTCTCTCAGGGATCTGTTAATGCCTTCATTAACATCCTGGATGACTGTACAAAGTGCACTCTCTGCACATGTTCATGACCACCAGGTAGGGGGAGCAGTCAATATACCAGGGGGCAGGGCTGCTACTGAGAAGAACCTGGACAGGCTGGAGAAATGACAAGAAGAACCTCATGAAGTACAACAAAACCAAATACAATCTTTTACACAGAATGGAATAACTCTGTGCAATAACATAGCTGGAGACTGACTGGGAAGCAGCCCTGAAGAAAAGAAGGCAGGGGTCCTGCTGGACACCAAGTTGAACAACAGCAAGCAACACACCCCTGCAGCAAAGAAATCCAATTTCATCCTGGACTGTGTTAGTGAGAGTGTAGCCAGTGTGTCCAGGGAAGGTTTTTCTTCTTGAGGGAGAGCAGCCAATGGGAACCCAGGCATTGAACTCTAACAAGGACTCCTAGATCTCTAACTTCAAACTGGGGTAATTCTCAAACAAATCCTAGGCCTTATAGAATGAAATTTAATTTCTACAACTCTTCTACCCCATGTCTCTATAGCCTCCTAATTTTTTTTTCTCCCCAGTTTCAAAGCCTACCAAATTTAGTGTGAAATGGTGAAGTCCAACAATCTTCAGCATTAGGAAGATCCCAAGTCTGCATCTAATGTCTGACCTGATATGAGCTGCAAATATATAAAACACAATGAAGGAATTTTATAGCAACAAAGAGTGTTAATACAGCAGCAAGTAAGGGATTGTTGCCAGAGAAACAGTGATAAGCAAGGACGGCATTGCTATAGCAACTGGGTGACATCAACAGATTTTTCCTATTCAGTGCACTGGGTGATAATGAACTGACAAAACAGCAGCTTCTCTATCTGTCTGCTCCCTGGAGGTGGGCAGAACCCCAAATTTCATTGTTTCACACTTAGGGCATGTAACCTAATTAGGAGGTTTACAGGTTTCTTGACATCACTATGTTAGATCCTCTAATGTCCATTTCCTGTGTGGGAGTCCAAAGAGAGGCACATTCACTCCAAAATAAAAGAACAGCTCTCGCTGTCCCTTCAGAACAAAGCACTCTAAAGAGAATGAGAAGAGTCAAAGAAAAGATGGAAATACGGTCCATCACACAGCAGCGTGCCTCTCAGGGATCATCAGGCCACAGCTGATCAGGCAGCTGCACAGTGAAGTTTAAAACAGGATAAAATAGATTAGGTTTCAACTCCTGCCAAATTGTCACTTACTTTTAAGTTTCTAAATTTTCCAAGGATAATGGTATCTTTCTGGATCACCTTATTGCGTTGTGCAGAATGCTTTGAAAAGAGTTAAACTTTTTGGTGGTGTTGGTAGTTTTGTTTTTGTTTTCTAAGACCTTGAATAGTATTATGTGCTTGATGAACTCGATAGAAATGAGGAAGTACATGGAAAACAACGGGTGATAATATAAATAGAAAATAAAAGCTACCTAAGGCTTGGAGGAATAAGAAAAATATTTCAGCATTTACAAAAATCTCTAATACTTGCATCTCAAATAATACATACAACCCCAGCTAGGGAAATTACACTAGTCTTGCCTGTATCAAAGGAATGAAGAAATTGCCCCTTGAAGTTTGTTGCAAACAAACCCACAATGCAACCTGACATTTGTCCTACAAGAAGAAATGCTGAATCTTTATTTAAAAGCCCAAACCTTGCATCTACTTAATCCTAGAATATCCCTGCTATTTAAGTACACAACAATAAGAAACACATTGATAAGCTGAAAGATTTGTTAAACAGAATGTTTAACTGAGTGGTTACAAGACTGTCTTCTGTGACTATGCCACAGCAGAATGTCTATCCAAGCTACTTTTAAACTGGGTTGCTTAGACACCAGTAGCAAAGCAGCTGCAGGACCAGTGCAATCTACGAACTGTTTCAAGATGCTGAACAAATATTCAAATAGCTCACAGTTAGTTTCTGGCCGAAATAATTAAGATGAGATAGACAAGTAAAATACACACACCCCAAAGCTGGCTAACCTGGGAAGAACTACATTACATCATGGTCACAGTGATGTATCTACCATAGCTAAGAAAGAGTCAAAGCTTAAAGAATTTATATTTTAACAAGATAACCAAAAGATAAAGTCCCATACAAGCCCAGCAATGATCTTGGTAAGCGAGGAACAAGATTAAGACTTCCCTATTATTTAGATTGTAATAATACTTGGCATTATTTAAGCTTCTGAAATTTTTAATATGTTTGATTTATATGAGATTGTGCAAATGCAACTGAATTTACATAATTCCATGGTATTTGCAACAGCCAAGAGGGCAGATACAGGGAGGAAAAGTATCTGACAAGTTCTGATTTCTGATGTTTGATCTCACAGTTCTGCCTTGCGAGGAAGAAATTATCTACAGCCAGAATTGAATTTCATTCTCAACTCAAAGGTTACAGTCCTGGTGGACATGATATGAATACCTAATGATAAGCCCATCTGTTGGGATCTTGCCTTGTGGAAGAAACACTACTTTGGGGCAAAACTCTCCTTGGATCCAACTACCCTGTGACAACAGTACGTTAACATTCCAAGCTTGTAACAGAGGTGGAATTATCTCCCAGATAAAATCACAAACAAGGACAAAAACACTTTGCAATATTAAAAATATGAACCATCAGCAGTAAGGTAGTTTCAGTTTACAGATTAAGTCTGAAAGCATTCAACATTCTTGCACATTTAAGATCAGAAAATAACAAGTGGCTCTTACAAAACATGAAAAGTAGCAGTACCCCTATTTGTGCAGTTTCACTGTTTCAGATAAAATTTGGGAAGACAAAGAAATAACTTAGCACAGAAATGAAATTCAACACTAGGACTGTACATAAACCAATTATAACTACAAATTGTTTATCAGATGCTCCTCTGTAAGCATCAACAAATTATTGTATGCTCATGTATCTCTGTACAAACCCAACAGAAGTATTGAGCTGCACTCTCTTCAAGTTCTGGTAAGAATGGTTTGTATTGCTCTATACTGCAGTTCCTAAGGGTACAAGTAAGAAGACAGGTCTCTTACATCTTAACTTCAAAGTTACTACTAAGTTACTACTAAGTAACTTTTGAAATTGAAGATTACATCCTACATCTTCACAGGGTACTGGAATTACTTAATCATAAGTGTTTAGTAATCCAAGTAAGAAACTGGTTTTTATATTTGTTCCTGGTACCATGGAGTCATTTCACTGCCAAAGACCTGGGTCCTGCCAGCACACACTAGCAAGAACCAACGTAACCACTGAATTTTAGAGGCCACACTAAAACAGCCACTAGACTAATGAATTGCCTAATCAGCTTGAGGAAAGAAAGGCTTTGCAGAGGGATCTGAAGAGGCTAGATCAATGGGCCAAGTCCACTCAGGGGGTACAATTTGAGCAAGATCCCATAAACACAGATCACATTGAATACCATTTGTTCTCAAGACAATGCTTTCATACATAACATTTGCACCACTATGCAAGTTGCTTAGAATAGACAGTAATCTCAAGAAGCACAGTAGAATTTATGGTTTTCTCTATATGCCTATGAAATCACATAGAGCCTTTCAGTTACATCAACAGGCTTTTGGTCAGGGCCCTACAGAATTTCTTCATTTGTGAAGCAGGTGACACGTTGAGCAATTTAGAAAAGATGAAGCCTAGCATTCACCACCTGCAAACCATCTGTATCTAATTACCACAACACTAATTAGAATCATTATCAAGAGAGATTAAAGCAACAAACCCCTGACTCTTACAGTACACTTCACTCTTTTGGAAATTAAAAGACAGGCCACTTACAATGCAGTTTAAATTAATTTGTTTCAGTTACCTCTCTAGCACCAGACATTTACTGAATGAGTTATGTTTGTCTCTGTGCCACAGCCTCTTGAATTTTTCATTGAAATAATAACCTATACAGGCCATCTGAAAACAAAAGTGACAAAAAAACAAGTACCCAATGAATGATATCATAATTTCAGATACTAATGTGCACCAAAAAGAAAATGCTCATTTTCTACAAGGAAAAATATCTTTGTAAGTTGCTAAATGAGATCCATTTCATGCATGATAAAATTCATTCTGTGTACATTTCATTAAAACATTGCCCTTTTTGACAGTTAAAAAGGAGTACAATCAAAAAAGTCGTTTAATTTACAGAGTAAGTACAGATGTAGCATCACTTTTATAATTTCCTCAAGAAGTTCAGATCCATACAAACATGTCCAAATGCAACCTATAAAAGCACACTTACACATTGTGAACAGACCTGCACCTAAAACCTTGTCATTGTTCTGGGATATTTTATCTGCACATGTGTTGAGTAAACACCCCACTGTTTATATCCTCCAGAACCACAGAGTTTAGGTTGGAGAAGACCCTTAGGATCACGAAGTCCAACCATCAACCTAACACTACCAAGTCTACCACTAAACCACATCCCTAAGTGCCACATCCACACTTCTACAGTTATTATTCAGAACACAGTACACTATTTTTCTTGCACTTACCACACACATATTGCAATATAGTTCTAATAAAAAGACAATTTTATTTTCTGATAGGAAGCTTATTTCATTTTTATTAACTTCTCTAGAAGTGGCAGTTCAGTTAATCCTTATTCACATTTTCTAGTAAGCAAGTGTCCAGAACTTTTAATAAGAAAGTTTACCCAGCTGGAAAGAATCAACAGCTCTAATGCACTTACTAAAAAGGTAAAACAAAACAAAAAGCACAAGAGAAAATATCCATTAATGATGCACATATTTACTAGTGCCCTGCAGCCCACATTTCTCACCTTTTGCTTTCACCATGAGGAATCCCTCTAGAACACTCTACCCAGTTTTGGAAAAATACTTTTGGCCAAGAGAATGCAATATAGACAATACAGAGAAATGCATGAGTTGGTGAGAAAAGTTTTAAAATTCAGTTACAAGTAGAATTTTAAGGTGTATAAAGGTGAAAATATACAAATTGTAACTTCTGATGGCACTTCCTGACGGTGAGCTGCAGGAAAAAAAAAAAAAAAGTATAGTTTGGTCAAATGGGATAAATCACACACACACACACACACAAATAAATAAATAAATCAGCCTCACAAAGTCATCCCAGGCTTGAAATCTGTGAGGTTAGAGGCTTTTTGAAGAAAAAAAGCTAAAAGAGATTCCTTGAGAAACCTCAGAACAATAGACAATACATAGTAATATTAAGCAATTATTCAGCAGTTGAACAGATGAGAAGAATTCAGTTGGACCTTTCAAATTTCTAGTGGCTTTTATCTTACTTCTAGTTTTTCAAAAAATTACAAAATATTTATTTACATTGGACTCTTGCTAAAGTAATTAGTATCTTGAGGATACTTGATTGTTTTTCTGTAAACTTGACCACATGTCAAGCATTTGTAGTAATAAAGATGAAATAAGAGAAAGATTTGTCTTGTGGCTAAAGCAGTGGACAGACTTTTTAAGATCCTGATTACTTATTCCAAGCTTTACCAGTGCTTTATCTGTTTATGTCCAGCCAGCAACACCTGCACTTCCCAATCACCTACCCATGAGAGTTGAAACATGACTGTTTGACAGGATGTGCTCCCTTTCTAAACACGATTCCCAGAGGATGATCCTTAACAGACAAACTGGCTCACAGCTTCTCTCTTTAGAACCACTAAAAATCCTGCAATAAGGCTACTTAAATTTGGGCAGGTGCTGTACTGAAATGGTGAGCCTTACGTAGCCTAACTGGTCCTGCTCTATATAGAATACGTTTCTGTCATGGAATCTTTTCTGACTCAGACAGATGACCTCCTTGTGTAACTACAACAGTCACTATAATCACGACTAATCCATTTGACAGTATTGGACTTGGTTTGTAGTAAGTGATACTGAACAGTTTTATAAGCACCATTTCTGCCATTTGACTGCTACTGATACAATACTACTGAAGTATAGTAAATGCAGCATACAGATGGAGCTGTTATGCACCAAAACCCCAAAGAATAGAATTATGATATTGCTTATACATATAGTTTCCATAAACTCATTAGTACCAGACATACACTCTGCATTTTAATGTTTACAAGTCAGAACTGAGCAAACTTCCCCCATTAACTCTTCAGGTTACTGTTGTAGTTTAACCCTGACAGGCAACTAAGAACCACAGAGCTACTTACTCTCCCCAGGTGGGAAGGAGGAAGAGAATTGGAAAGGTCAAATCACAAGAACACACAGGTTGAAATAAAGACAGTTTACTAGATGAATCAAAAGCCACACACACAGGCAAAGCAAAGCAAGGAATTCCCATTCACAGGCACATCTTCATCCATTTCCATGCAAGCAGGGCTCATCATGTCTTCTCTCAGCATTAGTGTTCTTCCACTAAAGGGACAATGAGGAGATGAAAGTACCATTTGATTCTTCTCTTTCCCTCAGGGAAGAGAAGCACACCCTGTGAAGGTCATTTTTCACCTCCTTTCATTTACCACACAATCAAAATGTGAGGCCTAATCTTACTTCTAGGTTTCTATGACCATATTCATAAAATAGAACTAAAGTATTTCATAGACTATCATATGAAGCTTTTGCAATTCTTGAATTTCATGCATCAGGGCCACGCACTGTGCTCAGCAGAGCACCAGCCAAAGCTCTGGCTTCATTGCAGTACAACTGAATTGAATTCGATAGGAGAAAATTTGCCTGTTGTCTTTGTCCTGTTCATTTAATTCAGGAAAAACATACAAGCTTCTGTTATGTAACTTGTTCTTAATATAGGTCCATTTCTTTCTAAGTTTACATACTTGTTAATCTATGATGCATTGAAAATGAAGTTTTTGTCTAGTGAACTTTTCAGTCTTCTTTCTTTCTAAAAATGCATTTTTTAGACTAGATTCCTATAAATTAAATCCGTATAAATTAAACTTTCTGTAACAGGAGGACTGAAACTGTCACTGAAGTGACAAGTTATATATGTTGTAGTATGATTCTGGCAGTTTAATCTTTCCTCTGCAATCAGCAGCACTCACAGCAGTAGACAGTAAAAGGAATCTGAAGAGGGAGGGAAGCAGCTATATATCCTTGCAGCAGACAGGTAAGGAATGTGTCAGTATGGACACCAGATCTGTGTGCTTCACACTGCTTTTGGCAGCACAACAAAGCAACGACAATCTTTTACAAGAGATGACAGGCACTAGGTAATTCTTACTCATTTGGGGTCACTGCACTTAAAACTTTTTAATAGCTCTTCCTTCCAGTTTTGGTATGAAATCTACATCTACAGACCATATTTTTTCCCTTGTGTTTTTAACTTACTTATTTTACAAGCACAAAATCTCTTACTACTTCACTTCCTACTGTTCTCAAGATCTTCCATTTACTTCCTAAGACAGTTTTGATTTCTGCCTAATAAATCATTGTGGTACACATCTAAAAACTCTATTAAATGGCAGATACCAGTGAAACCATTCGAGCAACTCATTCGTTCATACACAAAACCCTAAGTGTCTGCAAGAGTCCTGGTACATAACCTATACTGAGCGTGGAGATCCTACCTTTCCCAGGTGCTGTTAGCAGAGCACAGTTCATAATGGACGTTCTGCATAGGATGTTATTGTGGATTACCGGGTTGCATTGTTCTTGTTCAGAATGAGAAAAAAAAAAAAAAAAAAAAAAAAAAACAAAAAAAACACACTAGTGCCAGATTTATGAACCATAGCAAGAAACTAAGAGTAATATCTAGACAACTCACCTGTGAAAAGCAGCATGTTTTAATTGACTAAACTTCTTTTTTAAACACCAGGGCTGTTTATATTGTCATAAAACTCGCCCTTACAAAATCCAATATAACTTCACTTGGATACAAAAGGAGGCATTTTAAACCCGTCTTTCATGCTCATTTTCTCCAGGAAATGGTATTGTTCAAAAATCTTTCCTAATACTTGCAGCCTAACAGTCCCCAGTGGATGCTTCATAGAGCTATGTGGAATTTCTCACAAATATGATCCAACTTGAATATAATTATTTTAAGAGATAAGTGCTTTCTTTCCCGTCTTTTCTCTAATTGCATTATTATTATTGTTATTGTTATTGTTATTCTTGGACTTGAAAAGCATAAGAAAAGCAGATTTACCTCTTTAAAAAATATATGAATTAATAAGGATGTTAGTTGTAGAGCATTGCAAGGACTTTTTACTATTAGATGATATTCCTTCAAGTCATAATTATATTATGTCCATGTGCTTTTTGTATTGACAACATTGCTATGGCTTCCATCATTGTCTTCCCTCAGAAGGATTTAACTCATGTATGAAATCGTCTGAAAAATGATTAGTACATCAGGATTCCATGATGAACACATGCAAACACAACATGTTCACCTTAGTGAAATCTCATTAGACATTGCTTTTACTGCAAAGCCTTGGTAAGTGTCTTTGTCCCATCTTCAGTGAAAGGTCTCCATTGCTCCCAGGTCCTGCACATCAGACTGATACTGTTTCAGCTGCTACTACCACTGTTCTTCTCCACCTGGCAGGCTGACTGTACCCACAAATTTCCTTTCTACCCTTTTTTCTTTAACTGGTACCAACACTGACAACAACAGCTGCCTCCTCCCCTGCACTCCTATCTAGGCTAATGGTGAGGTTTGCTACCTTTGCAATGGACAGGCAAGTTATTACATAGCCCAAAAACCCAGGCTACCAAAAGCCCAAATTCTAAGCTCTATTGAGTTCAAAAGTCTTCCTCCGAGGATGCTTCATGAGCTGAATGACAAAGTGTCTATCAGCAAGCCTCTGTGGCTGGATGGATATGATGCAGAAGCAGCTGTACATGTTTTAGAAATTTCCCTGGGGTAAGGTAACTTAAATGGTGAGTGGAAGAAGAGGAGAAGAAAACAAAAGGCTGCCACACTATAAGTTTGTTTCCTTCACAATGTGTTACAGTGCAGCTGCTTCAAAGTGTGATTAAAGAAAAGTAATGAGATTTTGAAAGACAACTCAAATGAGTAAAAAACTGATAACACATGAAATACTGTTTAACTTGGGCTAAAACTCAAAATGAATCACCAGTGACATACCAAGTTAAAAGCAGTTAATCTCCAGGCTTATTGAACTTCAACAAAGCAGTTTGAGAAGTACAGAGTGCTGTGCACTGAGGGTGGTCTGCCACTCAGAGTTCATACATTAGTATCTCTAACAGGTGTATTTTCCTCAATTGTTCTGACAAATTTATTTCACTCTGGAAAACTGCTTTCCAGTAATTCTTCAATTTTATGTTCAATTTTGTGTTGTGTCAAAATATAGTCTAGCTGCCCTATACAAACCTTATCAACTCATTGGTGCCAGTCTCTCATATCCTCAAGATCAAGACTTTTTCCTTAAGATTTTTGATGTAGCATGTAGTATCAGTTGGAAACATTGATCCAGATTGCATCAGCAACCTGGAAACTCAAAGAATAGTCTGTGACTTGATTCCACTCTAACTCAGATTAAATGTATGTTGACATAGCCTCGAATGGCTTGCATCTTACTTTGACTATGTTATTTTCATAAAACTTTGAGTATTGTTTCTGAAGACATGATTAGTATACTGCTAGTTTTCACTGTTCCAGAATGCTCATCAGGTTCTCATATGCTCACTATTTCAATCTACTTGTGTTGTTTTTTTTTAAATTCCAGTTTACAAGAAATTGTCACAAGGTCAGTGGCAGATTCATCTGCCAATATCAAAAGAAACAAGATCTGGCTCTTCACATACAGGAGTTAGTCTTGGTAGCATACTGTAAACAGATGTTGCAGTGAAATAGTTAATGCAGAAGACAGCAAGGCACAGTCTGGTAGTTCAGTTTGTAATACTTCAATATTTTAGAAGAGAATTTCTTTTTTTTTTTTTTTTTTTTTTAATTCCCTAGTCCTCTGCTATATCTGGACACACAAATGCAGTGCCATCGTATTAGAGATGCATCATTTCAGACAAGTATTTTAATGAGTGAATTAAAGTAAATTAATAGAAAATGAACTCAAGACTATGGAAAAAAAAAATCTTTCAAAAAGGTGTAAGCATGAATTCTAAGTGTCCAGCTCCTCTTAGAAGGGTATTAACTGCTATTTTCATCTCTAAACCTTTTCCTTTGGCTTCAGTTAAAGAAAGACATAATTTTGCAAAACAGAATTTATAAAGTTTAAATACAGTTTTCCTTGTTCAGATACTGAGATTAGATTTCAAATTTTAGGTCATCCTCCAATTCTATTTTTCAAGCATTACAATGATATATGTCAACTTACTGAGGCTGTCATTAGGGAATTAAGTAAATTTTGTAAAATGGGAAGTTCTGGATTGCTCAGTACTTAGAATTCTTCCCCTACCCATGTAAGCTTTCATGCCCATTTTAATAGGGCTTATACATGCATTCTGCCTTGAGCACAATGGAGTTTTGCTCATATGATTATGTGAAGGAATAACATCAGTTCACTAGAGTTGTTTTTATGGTAAACTTGTAAAACTGAGAGCAACTGGCAGACATGCAAGACTATTTTCATTAATACAATTGTGTTCAAGTTTTTTTGCTAAACAAAACAAACACATGCCCATTCTCCCTCCTCAATTTTTGTTTTTCTTCAAATTAATTCCATTTTATAGAGAGTGGGAGGGGAGACAAAACAAAGAAGTCAGTGTATTCAATCCTCATTGAATTTATCTTGCAACTGTGGAGTTTGAATTTCTAAAATACTTTCACGTTATGACTGAGGGAGGTAAGGAAGAAAGAAATTAAAAGCATAATTTACATTCCTGTGAAAGAAATTCCTCTTTCATGTTACATATGAATAAGATAAAATGTTTAGCTAAAAAACAGCAATTTATAGCAGTCCCTGGAGGCATCAGCTTAATGGACCAGAGGCGCCTCTAAACATATGCAGTCTTTCATATCCGATGTATTTTATCCCTGTCTCTCAGAAACTTTATAGCATTTGACTTGTGCTTCTGTGCACATATGTTTTTTAAATTAAGACTCAAATAGTAATATCTATAGCTAGAAAAATTGTAAATAATTCAGTCGTCCCATTTACATGCACTGAAGGAAGCTGAGGCAGACCATGGACAGAGGTCCATTTTGACAAAACACCATGCACTACTTGAGAGTTATATACAGAATGGTAATATTCCAAAGTAATACCATTCATCCTTAAAAAATATGGGTTAACTTAGGTTTCTAACATAACCTGAACAGTCAGCCAGCATAGTCTGGAAAGGAATAATGTTTTCTGGTGTATTGTTTAAGTTTGAGATGCAACTTTCAAGCAAGTTCTCATAAAAATGAGACTATTGACATTTTAACCTTCTTTATAAGGCTACCAAGGTTGCAATTCTGAGAAGCTGTAGATTAAAAGTAGATTATGCAAGAAAATACAATTGACCATAAATCACAAGACAAATTAAGAGAGGGATGAGAAGACAACTTCAAAATTGACTCAAACCCCCTACATCATGTGCAATCACTGGATTTGACCTTTATTGGCTTTATACTGTAACGAAGATAAAATAAAAAAGTTACTTAATGCAGTGCAACCCACAATCATAGTCAAGCTTAATTTAACCTTGTTGAAAGAGCAACTTTAAAAACCAAACACTTTTTTTCCCCTGAAAAAGACTTATCTGCAATACAGCTCTACACAAGCTCCATGGAGAATGTAGATGTATATAGAAGTTTCCTTAAAGGAAATTAGTAACTACATTAGGAAATGATTTTTTATGTTCTGGTCTGTTAATTAAGAATTATAATTGTTTTTCTGCGTATTAAATGCACAAGAAATTGTGTGTTAAATGGTCATTTATCATTGGAATTGACAGTTCTGTTAAGTATCATCTTCGTATTAAGAATTTTCCTGTAATCATGCTTGGAAAAATATTTCTTAAAGACTTAAGGCTTATGTACTGCTTGTTAGTAACTGTACATATTAGAAGCAAATTATTTTATAAAAAACTTGAAAGACTGGGTATACTTGGACATTTTTGTGCCGGGTCCTGCACCTGGGACGGGGAAACCCTGGCTGCATGTACAGACTGGGCGATGAGACGCTGGAGAGCAGCCTAGAAGAGAGGGATCTGGGGGTCATGGTAGACAGCAAGTTGAATATGAGCCAGCAATGTGCCCTGGCAGCCAGGAGGGCCAACCGTGTCCTGGGGTGCATCAAGCACGGCATCGCTAGTAGGTCAAGGGAGGTGATTGTCCCGCTCTACTCTGCGCTGGTGCGGCCTCACCTCGAGTACTGTGTGCAGTTCTGGGCACCACAGTATAAAAAGGACATGAAACTGTTGGAGAGTGTCCAGAGGAGGGCTACGAAGATGGTGAAAGGCCTGGAGGGGAAGACGTATGAGGAACGGCTGAGGTCACTGGGCCTGTTCAGCCTGGAGAAGAGGAGGCTGAGGGGAGACCTCATCACAGTCTACAACCTCCTCGTAAGGGGGTGTCGAGAGGCAGGAGACCTTTTCTCCATTAACACTAGTGACAGGACCCGCGGGAACGGGGTTAAGCTGAGGCAGGGGAAATTTAGGCTGGACGTCAGGAGGGGGTTCTTCACAGAGAGGGTGGTTGCACACTGGAACAGGCTCCCCAGGGAAGTGGTCACTGCACCGAGCCTGTCTGAATTTAAGAAGAGATTGGACTGTGCACTTAGTCACATGGTCTGAACTTTTGGGTAGACCTGTGCGGTGTCAAGAGTTGGACTTGATGATCCTTAAGGGTCCCTTCCAACTCAGGATATTCTATGATTCTATGATTTTTAATTGAGCATGCATTATAAGTAGGCCTTGCTTTCTTCTATTACCCTGTTTTGTATGCAGTCTGTGTTTGAAAATAGAGACTCCAGTGTGATTCAGCAGCTTTTTTTTTTTTTTTTCTCCAACTGCTTCTCTAGCCATATTAGAATGTCTAATGGGATAGAAAACAAACAGAAGAAAAGGCCTATTTCTTAAGGGAACTGCATTCTTCTGTAAGATATATTTTTGTGAAGTTAATGCCAATCATAAAATATAATGATGCTAACTCAGTATGTCAAGACATTTTATTACTCATGTTCTTGTTATTTACTAAGGCTTTGTCTAACATGGACCAGTTAGGGCTGTGAACTATTGCATGACTAGGAAGCACAAAAGGCACTTTGCACCATCCTACTGTTCTAGTGCACTCAAGAACACCTACCTTCAAGATTCCAGTCTGAATGTATGCAGTAAATACCTAGCAAAGTAAGGAAACTGTTGCATAAACTTTAATCACCATTATCTGTGCTGACAAGGTCTCAGGTTCTGAATATTTTCATGACCACAGATTACCTCAGCAGAGTTTAAAAGAGATACAATGGGAAAAATCAATCTGTCCCAAGATCACAGTGAAAACGTAATCTGCAGCTGCCTCTTATACGTCACTTATAAGAAGCTAAAGTACTTGAATAAATATCTGTAATTTATATAGCCAAGATTTTAACTTAACTGGGTTAGAAAGGTAGCATCTTCTAGGATTCATAAGTTCCCTTTAATAATGTGTTCAAACATTATTTATTTTTTTTAAACTCTATTTCAAAACTCATTCTAGTGAAACCAAAAGGCAGGATAGCAACCACAGTGTCACCTTAATCTGGCATCAGAGCATCACAAGAGTTACACAAAAGTTGCATCACTACCAACACCAAATCAAAATAGAGGCAATCTAGTTCCATCTACAATTTACTTCCCTTTTTAGGAATTACAGTAGTATTACTGCAAATAGAATTGCAATATTACCTAAAGCACATGCACGTCAGCACATATAAAAAAGAACATCTCAAAGCTATTAACATTAGATAGTTAATAACATAGTTTCTGGTACTCAAATTATTGGGCTTTGCTTATGTCATATCACCTCGTCTTGACCTGTCTGACAATCATTCATTTAATGGAGGCTAAAGAACTATAATTAGCCACGTCATCACAACCCTATTTTGGGTTGTGCATGTGTATAGGTAAGCAGTTTTTGTCAGCACAGCTACAGTAGTCACCAATTATACTACAGATGCCATCATTGTGTTTGTAGAGGCTTGTAACGGACACATAGTCAGACCTTCCAGCTTCTCAACAATCCTTTTTTGGCAGTCACTCTGACATTAAAAGCTTCATTTTTGACGATTCAGATTTCAGCTTTACTGTCATGCATTAAATTTGTTTTTTTTGTTGTTTTTTTTTTTCCTCCCTGTGCAAGTTCTCCAACAATAAAGGCTGTAAATGAAAAAGTAATTGCAACAAAATGATTTTAGAAAGTCTACTTCCACAAAAACAAACAAACAAACAACCCACACTATATACTAAAAGCAATTTTATCCTTTCAGGATAATGTGCTCCGAACAGTAAAAGCAATAAGAATGCCAGTCTTTGCACATCAAATAAGCAGCTCAACAGAATTCAAGTCTACTGTTACTGACAAAAACAATTTACATTAAATCATTTCCCATTTAATTTATGCCAGCCACAAACTTTTTTGATTGCAATCAACATACATGCTACATCAATTCAACTCAGATGCATTCTTTTTTATTCAGCTTTCTAGCTGTTCCGATAGAATGCCTTCAGAGAACTTGAATAAGACAATTATAAATTGTGCTAAATGTCCTTTTCCTCAGTACTTACATCTCTGTCTAATCTATACAGCTTTCATTACAGATAGAAGAGGAGCAGTGATCACGTTAAAGTACAAAAGTTGTATTCACAAAGGCAAGAAAATTTATAATTAAGGTTGAAGCTTTCTATTCATTTCATTCTCCCTAGATACTACAGTTTCCAGAGCCTAAAAAATTACCCACCATCTGAAGACTCAAATTGCATCACAAGACTCAGAGACTGAGAACAATCTCAGTCTGGATTCCTTATTCTCAGAACTGTACTTGAAATGCTATCAATAGTAGTTGCTCATGTGACACTAAGATTTACTTTACAGTGAACCGTTTTCCTATTCACAGCATCCAAAATAGCCTTCTGTGCAAATAACAGTTTTAAATTCTCACTTCTAAGACAAGTTTCTAGATGCTAGCTAACAGCTTTACCTCAAAAATAACTACCTAAGAAACTTGAACATACACTATCTGCAAATGCAAGTTATGATTAACGTGCAGTTTAGCTGCAGTATTATTATAAGAAGATGTTTTGAATTAACAACAATAATTCAGCAATCTGCACGTGAAGGGTTATATACTTTAATATGCATCACAGACTATATGAAGAAGGTTGATTTTAAAGCATATTTTTCACATTTTTATCAGTGAGACAGCTAAAAGATTTTATTTGAACTACTGACATTAAGGGGATATTATCCATACCAACTGTCAAGGAGAAACTCATCAATATTCACAAGTGAAATAATCAATTTCAGCACTTGAATTATTCTAAATGATAATAACAGATGAAACCTGTTTAAAAGAACTACCCTTAAGTTTTATTCAAGGGTTAAGTGTACTACTCACATAGGTTGGAGAAAAAGTCAAGTTCAAGACATCCAAAAAACAAATATGAGAGAACGACTATACTAAATTAAATGATAAAGATAACCTCCCTAAAATATCCTGAGCAAAGATATTCCATTCCTTTCAAGGCTGTCCAAAAATAGAAACTAGCTTCCTAAAATACATCAAAGCTGAGACTATTCTGATGAACTGATTTAGGTCTGTTTAACAACTTCTAGATAATTAATCCAAAGTGGCAGCCAAAGGAAGACAACAGCCATGAAATACCAATATCAAGAGAGAGCTGGTATGAAAATAAAGGGGGGAAATATTACATCTGTTAATCTATCTGGATCTATTTATCCTTTTTTTAATTTTTTTTTAATTTTATTTATTTTTATTTAAACACATCTCATGGGTACCAGAGATCCAGTTTTTATTCTTAGTCAAGACTAACAAGCCAAACACTAGTGCAGTTCTGTAAGCACAAGCTTCCTGATCAAAACTATTTTCCATCCAGGGAAACTGACAGCGAGTGGAGGTCTGTGGGAGATGACACAGTTCACAACAATTTTACCTATCCATTATTAAGCCCAGCAGATGCATCAAATGTTTTCAAAAAGTACTCTATCACACATTTGCTTTCAAAAAAAAAAAAAAAAAGTTACGTAAGTTACGTTTAACCACACTTAAACAATGTCTATATAGGAAATCAGTCTTAAATACAAAGTAAAAGCACACTTCCACTCTTTTTCTGAAGTTCAAAAGCAGTTTTACATTTTAATTGTATGTTTTCCTCAAGGTGTCATTATAAAACCATTAAAAACCTCTCCATGGCTAAATTATAAGGAAGATTAATTATAGTATTGCTTTTCCAATTATTAAGTATAAATATTCCAAACTGCATTTGTACATATGACATTTTATCATGAGGAAGAAAAGTTTTTTCGAGGAAAGAGTACCAAGATATTAATGAAATAATCCATGATTAAAGGACACCTACCTTCTCTTCCGTTGCATATTTCCCCAAAGAAAACCCAGTCTAAGAACAGAAACTCTTTGCTAAAAGTAACACTTAAAAATAGTTTCAAAGTGTATCCAGCAAATAACAATACAGTTGTGTCACATTTTTCCCCCCTTCTACTTCTACAGGCAACAACTTTCCATTCTTATTTTTAGTCACTAATGTTTTCTTCAGAACCACTTTGTTTTGCTGACAAGTGTGTCCCCTCCCCTAATGGAAAAATGTGTAATCTATTGTTCATTCAAGCCATTTTGTTTCTAACAATGACGAAGTACCTACTTTATGTCATGCTCTACTGTGTGACTAATGAGAACATAACATTTGAGCTGTACATTTGTATTCTTAGAAGCCTCAAATTAGCACCATTTTTAATATAACAATAATCTTATTAGCATAACTTCTCTGCTTTTGAATAATAACGTGCTCAAATAAATTTAAATGGTTTAAGTTATAGACTTCGTAGACCATAAAAACTACTAAAGAGATCAACCTAGTCCATTCTTGATCCAAAATTACAGCACGTTAGAGTCACCCTTACTATGGTTTGAATACTGTCCTTAATAAGCTAACCTAATGATTTCTGATTTGTTCTTTCCCATTACTTTGCAGTTTTGTGACCTCCATATTACTCTGTCACAATAATTAATTTTATATACATGGCAGCTGACAGTAAAGAACTGCATAGATATTTTTGATTTAGGGAAGTTTGTTGAAGGCACTCGTAAATGGGCCATGACTGCAGGCAGCCCCCCAGCCTGTGAACCACCCTGTCTCTAACTGTCCATCTTCTTCACTTAGCACCCACCTTCTATCTCCACAGGGACCTTCTTCCTCATCTGAGGGGTGGGCAGCATTCTCCTCAGAAGACTTGCAGGAATTCCTCATTCTCTTCAAAACCAGGAGCTCCTAAAGAAGGGGACTGAAACAAGGCCACCCTAAACCACTGTGACGTTCCTATACCTGAGGAAAAGCATGTTCCTCTCCCAAACTTTTCCTGAAGCAGCCCCTAAAAAGTCACCACAGCCCCGAAAAGGGGGAAACAGTAAACAGCTGACACAAGGGGGTAAGGAAAACAGGACCTCTTCATACCACTTCCTCAGGACAGTAGCAGCACTACAGTGCACTACAGTGGAGGAGGAGGAGGCATGAGGGCAGCTTCCCTCCATCACAGCCTCCCTCCCTGCCCCACCCTCTTTCTCCTCAGCTGACAGCAGCCACGAGGGCAGCTCTTCACCTGAGGCAGGCATAGCATGGAGGGTTGCTATTTCCCCTTCAGTGCAACCACCCAGGTTCCATCCCAAAGAGGGGGGCTGCTAGAAACATCAGCGCAGCTCAGCACTGGCCACAGGCACTGAGCCCTTCCAGGTATTTTCTTCGGCTTTGCTGAAGCCATGTTTCTCAAAATGGAGGGCGGCCCACACGAGACCCTGCTGCGCCTCACACTTTCCCACCCACCTCAGGTGGGGCCCCATGAGAGCCACACTAATTCCCTCTAGTCTGCTCGTTCTCATAAAGAATATCTTGCCACTATATTTCTTTTAAAATAAACATAGTAATAGATCTGGTGGGCTTTTTATTCTCCCTGGGTTGTGGTTTGGTCTTATGTTGCTCCACAAAGCAAGCAAGAGGTCTGGAGCTTGCTTCATCCACAGCAGCTGTTTCTGCTTGCTCAACTGAAACAGTTGAAATGACTTGGAAAGGGTAGCATTAAAGAAATACGTTAGAGGATCTGTATATAAAAGTGCTCATCTTTTGTTTGTCTGATGTCAGCCAGGCAGATGACTACGGAAGTAACCAATTATGTATGTAAGGGGCTGTTTGCACTTTGACTGAATAGTATATATATGCAAATGAAGTTTTTTGAACTTTGGGGACAGCTAGTGATGGAAAAGTCTAAAACTGAAAACTGATGTAGCAGAAAAATGGATTTGAGCTTCCTGAATAAATCTGAGCAACTTTTACCAGGGCTGCTAAAGGCTGCTTCCCTGCAGGCTGCTTGTGCTGTGATCCCCATCTGGGCACAGGACAACAGCACCAGCTGCACTTTCCACCCACCTGAGGCCCTGCCTTGCCTCTGCTGACATGCAGGTGTAGGAGGCCATAGCCTTGTGACTAGTCTCCTTCCCATTCTCCTGCAGTTTGCAGCACTAAGCCCATCTGCAAAGTTATTTTCTAGTTTCTCAGGCATTCAGACCCTACCAATCTCCTGCTACCCACCCACATGGGCAGCCCCTCATGCAGTCTGTCTCGTCAGTTTGCCTGAGCCAGTATCCTGTATCTCCAAGCACGTTCGTTTTCCCTAAGCCCAGCTTCTGCCTGAGTTGTCGAGATTCCCTAGGTACAGTTCTTGTATTCTCATTACTATGTACATACGTGGTATTTTACTTGTCCTGATGATAAGCTGACTTTTTTTAGGTGTATAAATATGTAAATCTCAGTAGATAGCTTGCAGAAGGTGTTTTACAGAAAACTGTAGAAATTGATGGCGATATTCTAGCTGCAATAAAATGAAAGCTATTTCTGCTAGTAATAGAAAAGAGGTTTGTTTGTTTAGCATTGCAACAACTACTGCTCTATTTAGCTTGAATAATTCTAGCAACAACATAACCTCATGAGTAGTTAAAAATCTTGACTTTTCCCCCTTCTTATAAGTTAAGCAAAAGTTTTGTGCTGACAAAATCATAAACGTTAACAAAATGCAACATTTTGTAAAATGTAAAATTATTTAAATATGCTGTTTATTTATATATTGCTTCTGATCAAGACTTGGTGAAAGTACTTTCCTTCAATCACAAAAAGACTGTACATATACATGCCCTTCATAAAATCACTGAAGAGAGAAAAACTAACCTATGTCTCCTGGATGCTAGAGCAAAGTGACTTTATTCTTAATATACTTTCACTTGTCAGATTATTCCTTCTAAGAGACTGGTTGGAAAAAATCATTATGGGACACCAGTGCTGTTCATGAGTAACCATTAAGTAGCGTGCACATATCTCATAGTCGTATAATAGTCTGCAGTTATGCAAAAACAAATGTATTGACTACATGAGTGTAGTGGGTTTATGTGGCAAGGTTTTGGTAGCAGGGGACCATAGTGGTGGCTTCTGTGAGAAGAATGTAGAAGCTGCCCCACTGCTGACCAGAGCCGAGCCAATAAGCGATGTTGTTTGCACCTCTGTGAGAGCATACTTAAGACAGGGAAAATTATGCTTTCCTCCAATTATACTTTATGTAATTTTTATTCATACAGCAAGGAAAAATACAAAGAATACTCTAGGTTTTATTCTTAAGTCCTTGTAATAGTAGTATTTGGAGGTTCCAATTACTACAAAAACATAAGGTAAATTGCAAGTGAAGATTAAGAATTTAGAAATATTGATTCTTCAACAACTACAGGGAAAAATCTGATTCCCTCACGTATAAGTACTACTTTGCTTCAGCTAGTATCTTCAACTTAGTAGAAATAAATGTGGTCTGTGGCAATGTTTGAAGCAAACATACACTTTGATTCATTTATGGTAAGGGGCAAACATTGAAGAAGAGCATCCTTCAAAGTAAATAGGTTTTCCTTCCACAGTATTAGTAATTTATTTCTTTGTCCAGAATAATTTTAGTGGGGAAAAAGTAAACAAACAAACAAAAACTAGTATCTTTTCCATACACAGGTCATTAACTTTTACTTACAATTTCATTTATTCTTACCTAGTTGCTATTCTAGAATCCTTATACTCTGACCCGTCTTCTGATTTTTTTTTTTTTTCCCGAAATCATTTATTTTAAAAAGGCATAAAGCTTCTTCTGACAATTCTTGGATGAATGATTTTTCACAAAAGGGAATTGAATAAGTTCCAAAGTGTGGGCTGTGAATTTGGTTTTTGCTTAGGTGAGCAGTTGTAGTAGTGGAAAGTGCTATTGGCTCTCTAGGCTAGAAAATTGAAGAGTACTCATTCTGAATTTGCTAAACTTCAAATCTCTAATTCATGTGAGGAAGCCCTCATTATGTTTTCCCAGGGTGATTCAAGTCATTTGGATAAAAAGTATGCCTGCTGTGCTTTAGATTACGTTGGAGGAACTCTTCAATTGAGAAAGAGGTTTTAAATTCAAGACCTACCACTCACAGCCTGTGATGCATGTCTCAACTTAAGATAATGAAACCAACCTGTTCTAGACAAATTCCATTTAAATAATTAGCAATTCAAAGTTGAGAAAGTTATTTCAGGCTATAAAGTCCATACAACTCTCACATCAACCATTTGTGAATATTTACAGCAAAAATAATATTATTTGATGGTACTAACCAGATAGCCTAGGAAGAATTCATCTGTATATAGTTCTGCAATAGTATTTTGACGAGTCTGACTGAAATGTTTAGGCCTAAAGAAAATATTTTGTATATGGTAGTCAGATTATATATAAATGGCAATACAACAGTTGTAACTGGAATCTTTAAAGAAAAATATGTGTTCTCTAGAACAGACAAGGAATGAGATAAGTATTCTAACGTACTTGTGCATGCTGATACTATGAAAACCAGTCTGTGAGGTAACTGAAGGATGAGTTTTGTTTGCTTACCTGTAAGCAGTCTAGTTTTCCACTTGAGCAATCTCAATAGAGTAACTGCCTTTAGGAATTAGACATGGAAATTCAGTATGAACTGGAAGGAACGTAGTAATATTTTGTCTCCAGAATGTGGACTTAATCCTAAACACACTTGAGAGACAGCATATGCTAACACCCTGAAGAACTTGATTTGATATGGATATTTCCCTACCCTCCTTTGCCTTCTTGATAGCCAAGATTTTTATATATATTAAATAGAGATGTTGACAATACAGATTGTATAAATAGCTCAGATAATGAATACAGATTTAAAAAGAAAATAATAAAACATGGTTCTAAAAAGAGCTGTAGTGGCTGTAGAATTATTATGTAGAATGTAAGCTAGTAAAATTTTTTAAAATTACAGTAATTTTCTTTCAAGTCTATTCACAGCACTTTTCTATTTTGTGGGAATATTTTGTTCTTTCTCCAAGACAGAATGCTTATTCCATTCCTCTTATTTTCATTGTTGCTCTTAGTTGTGTTTCGATGATGAATGCCAGTTTTTACAACCATACCTGTAAGTGCTTGACTTAGAGACACAAAGAAGTAGCAGGTGGAAAATGAGCTTTAGACAGAACAAAAACACGGAAGTTAAAGATTAGATCTGACAAGGTTTGATGTGCAGCTCTAATTGGTGGTGGATGGGAAATGGAGAAGGTGTTTCTAGTTTGCTTTTAGTTCTCACTGCTCTGACCTGTTGTTATAAAGAAGATTAATGTAATCTGTTGTTTACTGTTATGCCTGCTATGGTAATTGGTGAGTGATCTCCCTGACCTAAGTTCTGTGTAGTTCAAAAGGATCATATTTTTCAGTGCCTTGAAGTTGTGATCATGAATCCCAGAAGAACTTACTGAAGCATTCCTAGTTTGCGGAAGTTATACCTGAATATCTTGTGGAGATATTTAAGCAAAAGACAAGGCCATGTAAGAATGATTCTGATCATTCCAGGAGGGCTGGGAAGGCTTGCCATGATATCCTAATCAATGGGAATTCTCATTTTTGGAGACTGAATGTTCTGAATTGTTGTCTTATTTCCTCCATGTCAACTTTCCAATGCCAGATTGACTAGTTATAGACTAGCAATTAAACCACTTGAGGCAATTGCATCCATATGGCAATATTTACCTGGATTATTTATTGGCTGTTCCTGATACAATGTAGTGTCTCTGAGTAGCAAACTTGTCAGATGTGCCATATGTATATAGAGCTGCGTCTTTTGCTATGTCAGCCCTCCATATAGCTTGTGATCCTAAATAAATAAATAAAAATTCTAAATATTAAGAAAATGTTGGGCTTATATAAGACTGTGCCAAGGTAATTATGGCAATTACTTGGCAATTATGTATAGAAGACTTAGTATAATCTCATTAAACAGAATTGTTATGTTCTTATATGGAAAATATGCTGTTAAGAGACTGTCCTCTGTATTTCCTACAATGTCCGTTGTTGTCACTTCCTAAAGAGTGGCTGCAGAAGAGTAAGCTCTTCTTGGAGGTCTCTTCTAACTTAGGTGATTCTGTTCCTTACCAAAAGGGTTGTTAGGCATTGGAATGGGCTGCCCAGGGAAGTGGTTGAGTTTTAAAGACCTCCCTGGAGGGCTTGTTAATGTTAGGTCAGAGGTTGGACTAGGTGATCTTGGAAGTCTCTTCCAACCTAGATGATTCTGTGAAGTTTTCATGAATGCTATGGATTTGAGTGCAAGCCACAGCTTTTCAAATGAGTGCAGGTACAGAAAAGAAACAAGCATACTGCAGGTATTTATTTGGCTGATGTTTCTTTTGTCTCTTTGACCAGGAGATGTGGAGATGTTTTTCTAAAATCCTTCACAAATTGTTAAGAAACAGCTAGAATTAGTGTTGTAGAGAAAATTAAGTAATAAAAACAAGAGAGAGAATGCAGTCACTTCAGGAAGGCTGTTAGCTCCCTAGATCTGGTGGCTTCTGCTAGCGGTATGTTATTGCTAGTGGAGTGCCATGAGAAGGTTAACAAAGCTATCATCATCTGTGTTGTAGTTATCTTTTTGCTAATGTTTGATGAGGCGTTTTTTTGCTGCTGTTGGGGGGGGGGGAGAGAGGGGAGGACACATTGAGGGAGTGTACTGTATATTTTTCCTCTTATCTTCTTGTAGATGATCCGTGATGATATTTAATTTTAAAATATTCCATCCCCTCAGTATGTAAATTGCATTTTGGCACCTGCAGCTTTTCCAGGACTAATTTTGGAGTTTTATTTCCTGATGCTTTAATTAATCTTGGGTGAGCTATAAATGTCACTACATATTTTAACAGCATCTCTGCTGTTGGGGAGTGAAAGAGTTGAAGGAATTTCTTCAACTAAGGAATAGTTTCCTTTTCCATTTCAGTTTACCATGTATAAATATATATTATGTATATAAATGCAGTAGCCTGAAACTACTTCAGTGATTTTAGTTGGGTTCCACGTGCATAAACCCCGTTTCTCTTGCATACAATCACTCACTGTGTTGTTTGTTCTACAAATTGAGACGCAAGGCACTCAGATGATACAAGTTTGTTCAAACTCTATATCCTCTCACTGCTAGTTATAATATCTTCAGGCTGGAGTTCACTTTCTGGAATTGATGTAACCTCTATTTTGTCCTGTCACATTCAGAACAATTCCTGGCCTGAATACTGCATATGAAATGATTTCTAACCTTGTTTCCCCTCTGGCTATGTAATACCAGAGTTAGGATAACTAAAGGAACAATGCCTAATAATGAGCTGCTCTTTTATTATTATTATTATTATTTATTTATAATGAAAATTAAGTACAAGTCTCACTGATAATGCTTCCCAGTCATTTTGTTAAAGGCATTTGATCCCTTTCTATTGTAACTTAAGCTTTCAAATTCTATGTAGTATGCTTTTTAGACTTTTCATATGCAGAATCCATGAAATATTTTTTCCTCTGGATTGGTATAGTAAAGATGTTAATATGTGATCTACTGATGATCAATAAGCTTTTAAGTAGTTGGAGGTATGCATTGTCCTTCCAAGAAAAACAAATGCAAACAAATTTACTTTTTTCATGTTTTATTTGAATAAAAGCTTTTTACAAGAGAACAAACCTATATTAAACAAAAAAAAATCTTTGGCTGTCTGGAAGCATATTAATATTAATGGTGCCTTTCCCTTCAGATACTTTTTGAGATTTGTATGCTAGCTCTAGGGGCCTCTCTGCAATGAGTTCTCTCAAAATCTATAGTGTCTGTATTGTGGGCAGAAAATGTCAATTTTCCTTTGTGAGCATACATGCACAGGGTTTTGCTTTAGACTCAGAGGAAGAAAAGTTGCCTTAACTGTAGGATATTGGTAATAAATGTCCCAATTTAAGAACTTTCATAGTGAGGGGTAGGTGTGGTACAGTAAAAAGAAGATTGAATTAATCTTTTAAAAATTATTCTTTCAACTTAAAGGATTGTTTTGGATTTCAGCTGGGCTGTTTCCATTCATCTAGTATGTTTCTTGACTGCTCATTTTACCTTTCAAAGCTGGAAAAATAAGGGAGAAAATAAAGCAGTGGCTTTTAAAAGAAGCTCTGTAAAAAGATCTCACTGTGATGTATTTAAAAGAGAATCAGATGATTTTTAGCACCCCCCTTCAAGTCCTCTACATTCAGATGTGATAGGTATGCAACATCTCCAAGGAAAAGTACTTGAATCTCATTTTGGTCATAAAAAAAAAAAACCTCCCTCATTAACTCCAAATTTTACTGACAGACCCATTATGTATATAGAGTAAGTCAGACATCATGCTAATGCTACTAGTAGAGTAGTTGAACTGATATATCAAGATATCATTAAGTTATGCTTATGTGTACATAAGAATTTTTAGCTGTGTCATGAAGTCCAATAATGTAATTTGCTTATTTGTCACACAGTCTAAATATTTGATTACTTTGAAGTAATAGTATTCGGAACATAAAAGTAAAATTGTGAAGCAAACGTGTGAGGAAGTGTTCCTTTTCTAGCACATAACATTTATCATTTAAACATTCCTGCACTACAATCTGAAATGGTTTTGTGACCTTTAGTTTTAGCTTTTCTGATCGGTCATGCACCTAAATTTTATCCATAGTAGTATCATGATGTTTTACTGTCCCTTATCACCTCAATGAGTTTTGTCAAGTGAGGATTGTGTGTTAAGGTGAGACAGCAGTATGAAGGTGGAGTGTAAGTGCTACATTGAAGAGTGGTAATTAGATTGAAAGTTCTTCTGAAAAACTCAACATTCAGTGGGTCTGTTATGCTGTTTCTCAAAGTGACACCGAAGTAATAATCGGCAGACTTTAAAACTACTCTTTTTTGGGGGGAAAAAAAAATCTTCCTAATGCCTGAGAGAAATGATGAAATTACTTGATACGAAAATGTATGCATCACATGAAATTGCTGCAATGAGAACTGTTTGAGAAGTTACCTAAAAATTCTACTCAGTGGTTGGTGCCAAACTGGGTGGCTTTAAAGGAAAGATATTTATTGTTTCAGGTTGCTCAATGCCTCCCCTTTGACTTTTGGACTGGAAATAAGATAACTTGATAAACACCAGAATGCAGAGATGTATGAAAAGGAATAATAATCTGAAATCTATCTTATGATTGAAGATGTATCTTGTGGTTCTAGAAAAGTATCACACATCATTTCTTTCACACCCAAATAGAACCACTGAGACATAATTTATATGCAGTATCGTCTAGCGTAACGTGTAGTAGAGTAGGACTTAAAAAAATCCTAACAAGAGGTGGGATGAGCACAGTGGACAGTTCAATGTACTAAGAGTCAGTGCGTGGGTGACAGGGAAGGAGTCTGAATGTGAGTGTTTCTAGTATGTTACTGTGTACTAAACTTATATTTTTCCCAGCTGATACTAGAATCTTGTGTTGAAGTAGTTGAGTACGATATCTATTGGGATTGATAAAATTTGATAAAATTACCATAGATTAGTGTTTTACCAGCTGAATATATTGCTGTCAGTTCCGATCATATTGTATGTCTTAGATCAGGGACCATTTATGAGATTCTAATGGGATTATAAAATTTGCCATTCTTATAAACCATGACTGCCATATAATATGGGATTGCAGTTACTGCTAGGGAGAAAAATAACATTAGGAAAAGGCCTTATTGCATATGTTAGAGGCAAATGCTCACCTTTTTTAAATAATCTTTTCTTCCAGCTCTTCTTTTCTGGTTTTAAACTGAAGGCCAAGTTCAACTGGGGAATTGAGAATTTGGCTTGAAGTTTTTCCATTTTCTATTGCTATTGTCACCTAAATAGTTTTCTGTTTGGTTGCTTTATTCTATTCTATCTTTATTCTATTCTGTATCAGCCATTTACTGACACTCTGTCATGAAAACAAATACTAGTTTAAGGTAAAATTAAGAAAGGTTTGTGCTTTCATGTCATAGATAGCAATGGGGTTCTGACCACATATGGAAGCGGCATAAGACCAGATCAACCACTAGCCAAAGATGCCAGAAGTAGTTTGCTGTATGTAAGCAGTGATTTGTCAGGAGGTTCCCAGATTGTTACATATTATGGGTTGATATCAAAACATATTCTAGAAGTGAATATTTTAACGTCCATATTCTAGAACTGAATATTTTAACGTCCATGTTCAGCAGATCTGAGTGCTTAAACAGTTCATCGAAGTCTTCCAATATATTCTACCAAACAATCAGTTGGTTTGAGCCTTTTTAGGTATAACAAAGGAGTTCTGGAGGACATTGCCATGCAAAAACTATTTTAGCATCAAATATTTCAATAGCAAGAGGAGCCCAAAGGAATGAGATGTAAGATTTCTTTTGATGCAATGAGGCTAGGAGTCAGACAATGTTTTATGGCTCACATCAAGAATGAGAAAAACATGACAGCAACTAAACGTGAAGAGCTGATCTCTGTTGACTGACTTCAATTTTAAATGAAGCATACTGAGATACATCATTGAGCCATATTACAAAAGAATAAATGGATGGCCAAGCCATTAAACTTTTATCACATACATGAAATCAAAAGTAGTATTGTTTCTCGCTTTGTTTCTCATTCCAAGTCCCACAAAATTAGTTACATTGACACCTTCAGAATGTCAAACATATTTTTAAATAACAATGATTTGGGCCAATGTGTCTGAGAATTACCAAAAAAAAAGATGATCACTTGCAGTTTTTTTAAAAAATAGTATGCTTTATTACTCAAATTACTTAATTTTTTAAATGTTATTCCAGTTCCCCCCATTCTGGTTGTCATTACTATGTTCCTTTTTTCTAATGCTTATTTCCTATTAAAGCCTGTTTTCCTTTCTTTGATGCGTTTCTCTTAAATTTTATCATATTTCATGAAGGTTACCTTGAGCAATTGAATTTCTCACTTGTCTACTTTTAAGGCAGTGGTTTAGAGCACAGTGTTGTCATCCAGAGACATCTTTCTCTTCCCTTCCCTTGGCTGCTGCACTTCATCAGTTGTTCTGGCATAACAACCTGTATAACAAGGCAGTGAACTAAATTGGGCAACAGGTCAAGGTTGAAGCTAAGGTGGCAGTTTCTCAGATGGCTGACCCAACCCAACTGGGTTAAGGCAGTGCTACAAGAAGGGTGTATGTTGTTGTGAGCATATTTGCATGCACCTACATGCTTCTCTTCATTGTGACTATTCAGCTGCATGATGCATACTCAGCCTTATGCTAGACATAGTGGAGAATGTTGGACTCTTCCCTGAATCAGTAGTTATGGATTTTTTTGCTGGACTAAACTGGTGTGTGGAGAGTTGAAAATGCTGTGACCTAACAAGAGATAAATATGGGGTACTGCGCAGTAGAGTGGGGTGGGATTTCCCTGTTTCACAGGGCATGAGCTACTATGCTGCTTGCTGAGTTTTCTGGAACCTCACACTTTTGATGAGGTGTCAAAAATTGTCCAAACTGAAATGGCTGTTTGCCACCAGGAAGAATAGTACTGCCTCCTATTTAGATTGGTTTTAGCATTTATCATCATGAGCTAATTCATACAATTAAATCAGCTGAAATTTGCCCACCAGAATCTTAAAGAAATGTAATGAATCTATGAAGAAATATCTTGTTGAACTTGTTGAAATATCTTGTTGAAGTGTTTTGTGTCACTGCAGCATAAGACAAGTACTTTTACCAAGTTCACAGATGACAACTCAGGTTCTGTCAAGGCAGGTTGGATTGTGTCAGTCTCACTCTGTTTCATAACAGGCCGTGAGCAATGAAAGCTGACATTATGCTGCAGATAAGAAATAAAATCGAAGATTTCCTCAAACCTGGAACAGAATGAACACAAATTCTCACAAAGCAATTTGATACTCAAATAGATGCAGAGAAGACTCTTAAACAGAAGTAGCTCTGCTGATATACTTAGAACTGATTTTCTGCTCTATTCAATGAAAATGATTCTGCACCAGTGGTGCTAGAGAGTTTCTTTTCGCCTCTATGTCTTTATGGTAGTCTTTTCGATACACACATTTTGGTTAGGAGTAGATTTTAAAACAATGATCCGCAAGGAGGATTGTAGGAGTTTCTTGTGTTTCTGGATGGTATTTTCAGGAGTTTGCCTTAGGAGGAGAGGGAATGAGCCTGTAATTCCAAGGCACCTTCTTTTTCTTTGTCCTAGTACTTGAAAGGCTTTGTGTACAGGTGTCTGTTGAGAGAGGAGTGTCCAGAAGGCAGATTTGCCCAAGAACAGGTGAGAAAGGAAAAGAATGAAAAGTGAATGTATCAAATGGATCCAGTAAAGTCCCAATTGAATGAGATGGCATAAGCTTTTTCTCACTCTTCCTTCTTTGAACCCTTAATTGATCCCTCTGATTCACCTTTATGTGGAATTCTTTCCTGGAGGTACAAGGACAGTCTCCTTTCAAGGTTAATTCAGGACTTAGTGAGAAAGAGACAGGGCAGCTTGAGGCAGCAGTCGTAATTAGTCTCAGAAGGAAAGCAGAAGTGCAACTGCAAGGAAAAGTGTTCCCAAGTCTACAATGTGCTTAAAGCTCTGCATTACACGGAAGACTTTGGCCATATTGCAAATGTGGCACTCGTATTCATTTTCAGAGTAAGCAGGAATGTGTGTATGTGCCTATGTGGGGCAGTCATGGCAGACCCCTTTTTCCTACCTTTTCCCCTCTCCTCTTCGGCAGTCTGTGGCTTTGTTGTACATTGCATCAAAACAATATAAGGCATTTTTTGTTAAATAAATTATCTTAGTGTAAGCCAAGTAAGCCCATTTACAATGTGTAACAAATTGAGTCAGCCGTAATGGGTGCTGTAAATTACAGATCACAAAGATGGGTTGCTTCTGAAAATGTGCTCTTTCTATGTTTAAAACTGTAGTTTGACAGTTGCAGTTTAATATGCAACATAACAGGTGCTACAGTTTGGGTCATTTTCAGTCTCTGCCATCACGCGTAGGCAGTGATGGAGGTGGAGACATGGTTCAGTGCTGCAGCATGCTAATTGTTTTGTCTTTTGCTTTAATCTACTCCATGTTGCTACTCTTTATCAAGCTGCACATTCCAGCTTTCTTCCCTTATATTCTTAAGAAGCTTTTTAAATTAAGTTTTTGGTCCATGAGAGGTCAAACCCACATGTTTATAGATTTGAATTATTACTGTCTTTTACAGTGGTCGTTTCAAACATTGATACTATTTCTGTCAGTCTTCAGGAATTTTCTCTCACCATACCAAGCTATTAAAAGTGTCTGATTAAAAGAGAATAGAGAGTATGTAACAAAGATGTAGCATGCTTTCTGCACACAATGCATCATTTACTTTGTACCATTTTTCCCCAGTTATGTCTTCCGTTGTATCCACCTTTTTGTCCCCCACTTTTGAGAATTAGCCCATTCCTCTGGTATCCAGTCTTCACTTGATTTTAGCAACTATATGTAACAAATAACATGGAGAGAATGAAGGTTTAATAATGGAAGGAGGTTCTGAAGTTTTTCTTCTGAAAGCTAAGAAAAACATCACTGAATGTATGGTGGTCTTCATTTATAGGGGTTGGTCTCTTTAGGTTCATTTGGTTCAGTGCAGCATGTTTTTTTCTCATTCACATATTTGCTCACAATATGCATATTTTCATTCATTTATTGTTATGTCCAATGGCTAATGAAAAATACTCCTACATTTTTTTTATTTTGTGCTAATACATATTTCAATCTCCATTATTACTTCCCCTGTAATGATGCAAAACCTGATGTGTTTCCTACCTCTGTTTCAGGTATCTTAATTCTCACAAACTTATTTGCCCACACAGAAGAATGGATAAATCAATGTGTAACCAAACAGTTAATTTACTTAAGTTAACTACTTAAATATTTGGATTGTTAACTGGTGTTGGTAAAACAGGTAGCCACTTCTGGCTCTGTGCAATGCTCTTTCAGTGCCGAAAATAAAAAATTCATTTATACCCTTTATCTGCATGTCACTGTGTCTCTTCCATGCACCAAAACTTTAAAAAGTGCTCTTTTTTTTTTGTTTAAAGCAAAAAATGCTTTTCAATTTGTGTATGAAATATACCAGCATATGTGTTCCCCGTAGATTTTTTAAAGTCTTCTATTGGATACTCAGTTGCGCTTCCAGTGAAGACAACAAGCTTAAATAATGATGTTTTTCATAGTAAAACCAAAACATCAATTCTCAGTGGAATTCACTGAGAATATGCATAACTATAACTTCCTACTTTTGTACAGTAAACTAACTGTTGTAGAAATGTCACAAAGCAAATTGGAGAAGAAATAGGATATTAAAATAAAACTATAAAGGTAAATGTTGTCTCACTTACCTCCATAGAACAGGGATGTTTAAATGCATGTAGTACTTGCTTAAAGTACCTGTGTTAATGCACTAATAGCCTTAGCAACCCAAATCAAGGAAGAATATTGTAAGATAAGGGAAAAAAAAATAAAAATAGGATTGAGATAACCTCAGATTAGAGTTCTTTCATGGAGAGTTGGGTTCAATTGTGTTGGCTTGGAAAATGAATTTCCCAGCTTCAAAGAGTTTTGTGTTCAAGGGAAAAGCAGGTTTGGAGTTTTGCTCTCGTGTTTGAAAGACATAAAATCATTAAGCACATCATATGGTTTTACCATCAATGTCATATTTTCCGTTCTGAAGTCTTAACAGTTTGCCATCAGGTTCCCAAAGTTTGGGAACAGACTAAGATATAGCTTTCAGAAGTGGTGTGTGTCTTTGAAAATAATTCTGTTGTAACAGATATCCAAGAGCAGCATTTAGACATGAGATGGAAGAGGATGAGCTTACTGAAGGCAGACTTCAGTACTAAATGAACTCAAATTCCTTAAGTATCATGGATGAGTAAAATCTTTTCAGGATGATTGCACCTCATCTACTATAGTGCGTATGAGTACCTAATGGCATCTGCATAATACACTAGTGACCAAAATCACAGCGCAGCACTAGTGTAAGGGTTTGCCTCGCATACTGGAAAGAAAGCAATGATATATATATATATAAAAATCAGAATCCCTTTTAAACCTACCCTCTTCCCTGCCCTTCTCCCCCCACCTCTTTTTCCCATTATCAGAGAATGACAAAACCCATGAATGAATAAATCTGTATAGGAGAAAATTGAAACCTTCAAGGATAACCAGAGTATTTTTGGATATAATATGTCAAATGTGACAATGAGGATAGATTTGTTGTTCTGCAAAGTATATTTTACTACAGGAAGTGCTGCTATTGCTTCCATTTAAAGGGTAAATACTTCCAGGAGACACCAGTTGATTTGGGAAGGGGGTCTGACTTCGCTGACCATTAACTACTCACTATGAGAGCAAAGACTGTGACTTTCTGTTTTGTTTTGACAGTCATTCTTTCTTATCTTGGAACACAGTCTGAGCATTCCACCTTCTAATATACTAGGGAAGCGTATGCTGTTTTCTACATTTTCTAGATGCCTAAACAGAGGCACAGAGAAGGCAAGTGGATAGAGCAAAGCTTTACAGAATTACCTGGACTGGTGGTATAGTAAACATCCTAACTTCATGTGCTGTTTGCCTGAAAACTAGCGGGGTGGTTTCTAGAAATCATACACTGACTCGGCTCTCATTGTTTTGATGAGAATTGGAACGTCCAGGTCAAGTTATAAATTAATTAAACTAATTAATTAATTAATTTGAAAGGCTTTTCTTTTGCTGCATCTTAAAAATAATTATATGAGAATGGGATGCCTTTGATCAACAATGAATCTGAAACATGTTGGCTCTTTTTTAGCGTAATATTTTTGATTTCATTATGAAGAGGCCAAGTTTAATATCCATTTGTGGAGTATATTTTTTAGGCTAAAAATGGATAGTGATTTGTATGGAAACAATAATAAAAAAAACTAAAATGACTAACATAAAGCATTAAAACAGTTCTTGCCTGTTTAGGTGCTGAAAAAAGAATGCATGTTGTTAAGATAATTTTTGGAAGTAGTAGAAACCCATGTCACTGCTGGGTAACATTGCCTTGGAGAAGCACTGTCTGGGTCTACATGAGACGTGTTTTGTAAAGAAACGCATTTGCTGACTAGCTTTCCCTCTCCTCCTATAACTTTTTATGTTGTGGAATATGAAAAATCCTTTCTGGAAGAAGTAGTAAACAAGCAAATTTTTCAAAGCTTAAGCTTTGAATCCCCCCATTTGTCTAACTGATGTAGCCTGGATATTTACTAATACAGCATGCCATAATAGATAAATTATCCTTATGTGCTTCTAGGTATCCCCAGCAATCTATAATCATAAACTTTATAGTGACAGCAAGCTAGTAACATAGTGTGTGGCAGGATTATACACGGAAAGGTATCTGGGTTAGAGAAATAAATTCAGCTTTCCCAGCATAGCTTGATTTTCTTTCAGTCTTTGAATCATTTAACTTCAGTGGTTCATGTCTTGAGTTGTTGATGCTCTCCACATTAATATCTTACTTGGTCTTTAAACTTTGACATGCAGACTTCTAAAGAATATGAAGAATATGCATGTATATCCCTCTTCCTCTGGCTATGTGGGATAGACACTAGAAAACTAGCAGTAAACTGTAAGGAAAGCCTTGAAAATTTAGTAATTACAGAATCACAGAACTGTAGGGGTTGGAAGGGACCTTGAGAGATCATCAGGTCCAACTCCCCTGCCAAAGCAGGTTCCTTAGAGCAGGCTGCCCAGGTAGGCATCCAGATGGGCCTTGAATATCTCCAGAGAAGGAGACTCCACAACCTCCGTGGGCAGCCTGTCCCAGTGCTCTGTCACCCTCACCGTGAAGAGGTTCTTTCGCATGTTGGTGCAGAACTTCCTGTGCTCCGTCTTGTGGCCATTACCCCTTCTCCTGTCCCCACAAGCCACTGAAAAGAGGTTGGCCAAATCCCTCTGTCTCCCACAGCTCAGGTATTTATACACATTGATGAGATCCCCTCTCAGTCTTCTTTTCTCCAGGCTGAACAGACCCAGGTCTCTCAGCCTTTCCTCATAAGGAAGATGCTCCAGGCCCCGTATCATCTTTGTGGCCCTCCACTGGACTCTTTCCAGGAGCTCCCTGTCTTTTTTGTACCAGGGAGCCCAGAACTGGACACAGTACTCCAGGTGAGGCCTGAGCGGGGCGGGGGGTTGGGGTGATTCCCCCCCTTGACCTGCTGGCCATGCTCCTTTTAATGCACGCCAGGATCCCATTGGCCCTCTTGGCCGCCAGGGCACACTGCTGGCTCATGGTCATCCTGTTGCTGGAATAATTTTTTCAGCATATTATATAGATTCATCCTCTTTCTATGGCCTTTAAAAAAGAAATGGAGAGGTGTATATTCTTCTGGTTAAACTGCATGGACAGGAAAAGAGAATACAGTTGTGTTAGTCATTTTCTCTTGGGAAATAGTCCTTGCCTTTTCCTGTAGCCCTCCTGCCTTTTCTCTTCTTACTGTTACTTGTTGACTTTTATAAACCATGAATATAGAGAAAGTCATTTAGAGGATAACCTCAACAGTTCTTGTTGTGTAAAAACAAATTATGTTTGAACCTTTTTGTCATTACAGAATTCACAGATTTTACATTACAGATTTCACATTTCCCTATTTCTCTGCCAATTATTATATTGAATGTGTCAGCTCTTCTAACTCCATTTTTGTGTTTTCCTTCAAAGTGTGCGTTAGGGGGCTTGTTTTTGTTCATTTCATGAAAGCTGTTCTGATTTCAGGTAGATTGGTTGTCAATCTTAGTAGGAACGTTTGTTGCTGTTGGATTTGAGGGAGGAGCTTTTATGGAACAGGCTACTCTGCCCTGAAGTATGTACAAAGACCAAGTTCGTAAGTACCAAGAGAAACTAATTGCACCTGGAGTTTTGAGAAAAGGAGACAAAGGTCTTTAGAACTGTAGTTGGTAAGTTTAGCTACCTTCCTTGGCTAAGACCCCAGAGGAGAAGTAAACTAGAAGCAGGACCTATTTGCACTTCTCAGCTGCTCTCTCTTCCACTGCTTTCCAGTGTGGGTTGCATGCTCTGGAGATCTGTATGTGCAAGGAGATGGTGGTAGGGGTGGGCAGCAGGTGAACTGTACCACCTGTAGTTGGTCCACTTGCTGGCTTAGTCCAACAATTAAAAAAAGCTTGTTTTGCATCAGTATGTAGTTACTTTTCTATGATACATGAATCTAACGTATCTTGTAAATCTAATTTGTCTCTTAATTTAGAATGAGGGAGTCAGTTCATACCTACATGTATGCATGCCGTGCTAATCACTTAAAACTTGGTTCTACGAGTCAGTATACCATGTGCTCTCTAGGGTAGTGCATGTTGCCCACCAAAGCATCAAGAACTTTGATTTCTATTATTTCCAAACTAGAAAAACAGGTCATGTTTTATTCTTGTAGAGTTCAGTGCCCTAGTTATGGACTAGCATGCCCTGAAAAATGTAAACATAATTCTTATCCCTAAGAGCTTGGAATTTGGGGTATAAGACAAGCAAGCAAAAACAAAACAGACAGACCAGGCATTGTTAAAGAAGCAACGGGATTATATTCATTAACTTGCTACCAGCCTAATTGTTGTCAGCCTGTGAAAGAGTGATAATAGGAGCTAAGGGGCAGATTAACAGACTGATCTCTGCGGAAACGATCTAAATGTGCAGCCTTACGATGTGACACTCACAGTAAATGCCTGAGAGCTAAGAGAGTGTTTTATGGATTCTCACAAAGTGTCTCAGGGTAGGACATGAAGGAGGGGTGATTAATTCGTGTCCCTATCCAGTAGCTGAGAAAAGTCAGAAAAATCTGAATCCACTAGTATACATGTAAGTATTCATTTCACACAGTATGAAGGAAATTTATTTTTTAAGATTCACATTATATTACATCTTTTATTTAAAGAGTTTATTAATATGTTAGGTCTGGCTGGTTACTGAATATAGGCTTGGAATTTCTGAATTACAAATTTTGTCATGAAAGAATTATTAACACCCCTGTCACGAAGCATCTTAGGAGCTCAACAGCTCTTCTCAGAGCAATTAATAAATAATATTGAATCCATAAGATAAAATTGTTTGCATTTTGAAACAAAATTTAGAATACATTAGTACAGAAATCTCTCCTGGCAAACCTTGCAGCATTTGTTAATCTCTGTGAAAAGTCTGTGTTAGAAGGAAAATCCAAAGCTTCCTTCCTTACATTTAGTCGTGTTTCCCCACATCTTTAAGATGAAGGTTGAATTATATAGCTTGTTTCCTTATCAGAAAAAGAAGGCATTAGGTTTGCTTATGCAATGATACAGAGAGCATAATGAGATGTTAAAAATGAGCTTTCCTACTACATATCAAAGCAAATAAAAGCTAACAAAGCTTGTAATAAAGTTTATCTCTGTTACCCGAGAGTGCACCTCCTCTATCACATTTTCATTCTGCCTTCTGTCTTTGTTACCTGCTTGCGGCCATTCTTGTGTTTTCCAATAATTTGTCTCCCTGTATTAAGGATTTCCAATGAGTCATGTAGGCAGATGAATTGGGAAGTTTTCTTCCTTATTCTAGAGGTAGCACATAAGGTCTTCCTTTTTTGTGTGTTTTGGTTGGTTAGTTTGTTAGTTTGGTTTGCTTTTCCTGGCCATTATTTTCTGTTTAAAAAAATGTTCTAGATTTATTCAGAATTTGTCTTGGAGTATCATTTTTTGGGATCATCAGAAACAAGCAAAGATATAACTTTTATAGCTATCCTAAAAGCAAACTTACATGCTCTGTTTGTTTGTTTTCCCCAGAAAAATGGCTAGCTTCCTCATAAATTTATCTTGTGGTTGCAAAATAATTAGCTACTTGGAAGACATTTTTCTTATGGATATTACCACTCTTTTCTCCTTGTATTTCTTCTTACCTAAAATGGAAAGGGAAAACCAAGGTTTTTTTCTTCTTTTACATAAACTTTGCTTTAGCAATGTAGCAACTGTAGGTGGCCTTTCAACCCAAGAATTTCATGATTTCTAGCACATCTTTTGTCATCAGGATCTTTGTGAAATAGGGGAATTTAAAATAATACTTATTTCAAAATTTCATCTGCTTTGTGCTGACCTAGGTTGCATCCATGGAAGCTGTGGGGGTAATGCCAGGCAGTTGCAGAGTTGTTTGTTTTTTCTCTTCTAAATCTTAGGTCTGTCAGAATTTCCCAGGCCATTTCCCAACCTGGAGGCATGGGTATTTGAGATTTTCTGTAAAAGATACATGTATTGATCATAACTTCATGCCAGTTTTTTTGTTTTGTTTTGTTTTTGTTTTATGACAATATGTAAGACATTGTCTTTAGCAGTCAGAAGTGGCCTTTACATTAAAGGACTCTTCTTTCAGAAAAACTTTTAGGAAGGCCTCAGTCCCACTAAGACAGGCATGGTTTTATTCACTAGTAGTCTTAATTAAATCTAGCTTTGTCTCTTGCATCCGTCAGACTATCCCAAGATACTCAATACTCTTTGCAATGCAAACGCACAATATGAAGGTGCAATAGTTAGAAAGTGTAAAAATGGTATCAGTGAGGATGTGGAGTCCATGACTGTATGGGATTTTTTGTCTGTAGTGTCATGTTGTAAAGATTTGGTGGGAAAAAAATGCATTTGGATATAGATACAGTTTTTAGAGTGGACTAGACAAAGGCTTGCGCCAACCCAGGTGAGAATTAGTTGGGCCATCTAACAGGGTCGCCACTAACCTGAGAGTGAGACATTTAGATTTTGCCTATGCCTGTCCCTGTAAGCCAAATATTTTGATGTTTGACCTAAGTATTTGCATGTAAAAATGATATGTTTGAAATTTGAAAGCTGGTGTTTGAAAATATCTAAAAATCAGATAAAGTGCACACAGGAATGCAGATCAGGTGATTGTTGGTCTCTTTTTGAGTGAATTCAATCTAAATGGTTTGAGGCTTCCTTTCAGTCTCTTGACATTGCCACTAACCATGTAGTGGTTGTGTAGTTGTCAGTTCAGGCATAGCTGATTTTATTTCAAAGCAAGGAGAACAATAAAAAAATAAATAAATAATTTGAAAGGAAGAACTACCTCTATCTGTAGAATAGTGGAGTTAGATAACTAATTCTTTAATTACCCTTGTCTTCCATCTCATCTCTCATGTGCCATACAAACATGTCACATCCTTGCACAAATGGAACTGTAAAATATTTTTTAAGACATAATTTCTATTATTGAGGCTTGGTACAGAACTGGATTCCAGCATAGCAGGTCATTTAGATACAAACTAAACAACGGTGTGTAATAATAGAGTAAAAGAGACAGATGGCATCCCACATACAAATATTTACCTATGCTTTCCTCATTTTCAGGCAGATTACATCAAATTAATAAACCGCTGTTGTCTTTTCAGGCTTATTCATTCTATATGCAAATTGCACAGTAGTTAGGGTAGTGATGGTGCACTTTGGATGTGTCAATTTACCACATAGCACTTAATTTCCAGCTGTCTCTTAACCTTTATTATTTATATTCAGTAATGTACAAGGTATTTTTCATGACAAGTAAAGTGTTCTGAAAAAAAAAGCATTTAAAGCAAATGAGAGGGTCAACTCCAGTACAGGACTTGAAATTGTAATCGGGTATTTTTTTAGCTGTGATGGGATGATTGACAAAAAGGCTCGAAGATGCAAAATGAGTTCTTACAAGTATGCTTTTAATCTCATTGAAGATAAGGAATACTCCAGTACTGGGGACCAGATAGTGATAAGAAAAAAAACTATCCATAGGCAGTAAATTCATTTTGTCACTTGATGCTTGACCCAAAGCTCCTGTGAAGTCACAGAATTGATATAAAGACTGACAGGACTGGATCTGAAAACCTGCTCTGTGAAGAAAGCTTACTTTTACAAGAGTTCATGAGCTTTCTCTCTTGGTCTTGCCCCAAACCATCAAAAGACAGGAAGGGCAAAATGACAAAGTCTGCATAAGAACAGGGGTTCAGAAACCAGTTTCAAAGACAAATGAAATCCAAATGTGAGAAACACTCTGTAGTGTAATAGGCTCAGGCGAGGATCTCAGAGAAGTAGCATTTTTATTCGTGATTGCAATGGAGGCCATGCCACAAGCAGGAGGGTGCCCACCAGTCACCCAGTACGGTTTATATACTTTGTTTCTCGATGACTGGGACCTTCCCCTGTTCCCCATTGACCAGGTAATCCAGGTTCACAAGCTATCCAATGCTTCACAGACAATCCGTGGCTTTCAGTTGCTGGCCTGTTATCTTTCAAATTTCTTTTGACTTCTTTACTCTTGGAAGCGGTAACATTTCTTCACTTATCTGACTTGACACCTTGATTTTTGCCTAATTGCTCTAAGGAGTCTGGTTGTCTGCTAAGCTTTCTTACCACTGCAAGCGTATTTCAATACCACATTCCTTTGCTTTAAACGATGTAACTCTACGCAAAAACATTTGTGTTCCCACACACATACTATCACATGTTTTCATGTTCTGATACCTCTTGCTATCAATTTTTTTAATATAAGTACAACTTTCTCAAAAAAAAAAAATAGTCTTGAGGAGCAGGTCTCACAATAATGTATTTGAATGTTCAAAAAACTCTGAACAAGCTGTGTCGTTCTATGCTATGTAATATTATAATTATTCCAGTAATGTTTGTTCATGAGTGCCATGGAAAATCTAAGTAGAAAATGCATTAGGAGGGACTCTTGTCTCCTGAGTTTGCTACTTAAACAGGTATCTGCCTATTCATTGACGAGTCACAGGAACCTACTAGAGCTGCTTCTGGGGGTTGTGGAGCAGAAGTCTCTTGCATGTTTGATGTAAGACATCCGCACTTTGAAGAGAGAGATTATTTATTTATTACAGCTGGAAATGTGACTTCTTTTTCTAGGTGGTAAGGGTGTAGTTTTCAGTTGTTTCTTGTGGGGAGAAGAATCCTAGCCATACTTCAGGTTCTTTCCAGCTGAGATCAAAAAATCAGACTGCCAAATCAGACTTGTTTTGCAATCATGTTGAAGCATTCTGGTGAATACAGTACCTTATCCTTTCCAGCATCATATCAGTGATTTGTGTACATACTTCTGGGGGGGTGGTTTTGGATGTTACTGCCATGGGTGGAGTAAAATCAGATGTGAAAACAATACTGTTTAATGGTAGCATCTCCACAGACCACATATACAATAAAAGCTTACGAGTATCTTCTGATTCTGTTATAAATCTTTGGGCCTACAGCCCAGAGAAGGTGTCAGCGGGACCCATCACTGATATTACATTCCTCTGGGGAGGGAGGTAAAGCATGGCACAAACGCTAAGTAGATTTGTACAACTGAGCACCTCTGCTTTGCAGGTTCCTGTAGTTAGTGCAACCACCGTTTGCGACGTGCTGTGGTAGGTCTGGCTGCTGTAATACACATTACAGCTGAGGGATGGAAGGCTGCATCTAAAAGATTAATTGAAACAAAAGTGATAGCCATATGGAGAGGAAAAAAAACAACACACACAAAAATATAACTCAAAAAAAAAACAAAAAAACTTTTTCATAAGTGTTTTATAACCCCAAGCTGTGTCAATTTGGGTTTAAGAGCTGACATAAACCATATCTTGCACATATATTGCTTATTATGGAATGGACATGCTATCCTTCGGTACTTCCATCTGATATTGTTCTTCTGAAAAAATAATTTTGTGAGAATTGAAGAAATGATCTTCTCTTGTCAGATGTTTAACAATGGTCATTAAGAGGCCGAAAAGCTTGTTGACAAAGCTCTTCAGCTAACTGCTAAGTGTAATCAGTCCATGCTTTGTTGATAATAGCTGTTATAGAAAGGCATATTATCTTCTGAACTGACCCGGACAATTGATAACTTTTGAATAAAATATGCAATAGCTTGAAATTAGAACGGAATATTTACTTGATTAGTTTAGTGGTCTTCAGGGATTTTTTAGGATTTTTCTGTATCAGCTCTAAATGTTGTTTGTTTTTCTCCTTCAGTCTTTAGGGATGCTCGAAGAGAAATCATTCGTAAATACCAGCAAGAGTATCCTAGCCTGACGTTTACTAGAAGAGCTGTAAAAGAGTGTTTTGGCTCTGAGAATATGTGCAATGGTTGGACTGAAGACTTACATCACGGTGAGTAAAATACCATAAAAGTAGTCCTAAATAATACCCCTGTTTCTCCATTTAATAACTGTTAATGTTTGTTTTGCGTTAGTGTTTGGAGGCCAAACAGCATTATAAATAGCAGTAAAAAATGCTTTTGTAAATATGTAGAAAATGACTGTAATTATCCACAATATCTCATGATCTCCCAAAGAGAATGCCAGGAATAGGGGACTTGTGGAAGGTAGAATGTGAAAATAATGGGTGAAGGATGGAGAATTAATATGAATGTAGTTTTTAAATACCAAATGCAATTTGTTGCAAGACATGCTGTATTTGTTAAAGAGGATCTCACTTTTTCCAGGCAGCTTTCTGCTTTCAGTAAAAGCATTTGCACTTTTAAATGCAGTATGATAGGAAATGTGAAAGCACTTGACATAGGAGAGAAAAATCTGGTGACCCAGGCAAAGCAAAGTAGCTATAAGGTTTAAAACATAACACATGCACCCACAAATCTATTTAATTCTGTAAACTATACTGTTTTCATTTGATGTGATGGAAATGATTTCATGTTTAGTGATCTGAGAGTTCCTTATGTGGGGTCAGAAGAATTGTATGAATGACACAAAAAGTTATTCTGTAAGTGTTGCCCTATTTGCTTAAGTTTTGTGTGGTTTGTATGTGTATTTTTTGTGTGCTCACTTTGTGCTTGCTGCCTTGATATAATATGGACTACTATCTACGCCCCTTTATGGCAGATTACATGGTAACTCCGTAGTGTGTATTCTGGTCCATAAAATAGAATTATGGTCGTATACTTACACTTGATCCTAATGAAACTTAATGGTGGTAACTGTGGTGGGTATTGAACTTCTTGGTGATTAATCCAAAGTTTTACAGAGCTGGTATCCTGAATTGTGGAACCACAAGAGGAAAGCAACAAAAACCATCTAACAGTAAAAAAAAAAAAAAAAAAAAAAAAAAAAAAAAAAAATCTTCTTTAATGCCTGAAACAGGTAAAATTAGAAATTTTGAAAAGTATTTTTGGGTATCGTATACTAGATGTGATCAAACAGTTTGAGCATTCTAAAAATTCAGTATAGACACCTGAGAAGCAAGGAGATTACAGCTCTCTAAATAAATGATTATTTTTCTACCTTGTAATGCAATGACACCATTTAATTGAAACATCTGAGCATTTATAGTGAGAATTCTGTGTGTTGTGTTGAGCTGATTTTGTTTGAGTAAACATTTACATGTGAAATGTTTTTTAATACATCTGTGCTTCTGTATATCAAAAAAAATCTTCAGCTAACAGCATTAGTAGTGTTATAAATGAAGTCTCAACTCAATCTGAATTTAGTAATTTTTAAAAGGAATATTTATAGAAGGTATAAAAGCTATACAAGGCAAGTAAACAGCACTGGGTGTGCGGGGAGTCTACGCTCCACCAACACGCACACATGAACATCAAATATTCTAAATATACAGAACATTGCTTTTACATACTAAACCCGAGTATGCCTATACATACGTACAATCAGGAAAGGTAACAAACAATCCTTTAAGTTCCATGACTTCACAGTCTCCATTTTCCATTCCTTTTGAACAGTATGTCTTGCTTTAAGTTGTCGAGCAACTAGGTCTTCGGGCCTTATGTATCCTAATCTTCCTGGATCGAAGAAAAGCATCTCCTTTTCAAGAAGAATAGGGCCTGGGTCAAAAGGCACATCCAGGTCACCAGGGGACAGAACAGCAAAAGCCTTTGATGGCGCAGCAGTCGGACCAGTAAAGGAGCCCGCAGTTCCCTCACTGTCTGGCAAACCATATTTCTGACTGTGGTCCCACATGGCTCTTTAAGGCCTCAGAGACTGCTCGCCAGATGCTGAGCAACCCTGCCACAACCTTGTCGTTTTTGGTTGAAGAGTCCCACACCTTGACCTCAATTTGGTACGAGATTTCAGGATCATAAACTGTCTTGTCGTTAATAAGGAGAATAAGCTGTAAGGTTACCAGGAGAGTCTTTGTTTCTAAGGACGTATTATTCCCCATAATGTGCAACTGCTTACCAGCGAGGGGCAGCTGTGTGTGCAGCTCTGCTTCTCTCAGCTTGAGCTTCTCTCCAGCTCCAGTGTGCCTATTTCCAGCAACTTTTTCTATGAGCTTCTCTGAGCAGTTTGCTGAGTTTGGCCGAACCTATCTTCATGAGGTGATCAAAGTGCCTGTTCCTGTCCTGGTCTCCGTTCTGCCAGCCTGTTCCTTTTCATTCCTTCTTTCTGCTTCTTTACTGATGACATAACTTCATCACATCATGTTGCCTTCTTTTTTATCTTGAGGGCAGGCTCCCCTCTTATATCCTTCTCCCCACAGCAGTTCTTTTCCTAACAACTTTTCACTGGTCAAACAACTTTGAATATAACAACAATGGCAAACACCCAGAAACTTCACAACCCGAGACTGCATGGCATGCACATCTCCCCCTTCTTTATTAATATCAACCATTTTCTCGACATGTATTACCACTCCATATATAACAGTAGTCATTGATTATTGTACATGCTATAGATGTTTGAGTTTATACTTACTTATTTGTACCAAGATCCTTATGCTCTCTCTTTGTGTTTACTCATTCCTCACTTAATGAGAAAGAAAGTCAGAAAACTTAAGCAAACATGTAAAAATCTTCTCATCTAGGAATGACTGTGTTAAATCTAGTTAAAGATAAATTTTGCATTCCCATGTTATCCATTTTACAGAGCCAAACTTCTACCTGAGTATAGTTTTAAAATATTTTGAATGGTTCTAGGTATTAGCATTTGCTTTGTGAGATTAAGAGGCTGTAGTTTAGATCTTGTTCTCCTCTAAATTTATTTTTTTCCCCTTTACAATGTAAAAAATAAAAATAAAAAAAAAAATAGCTTCACATTTTAAGAATATCCGACTATTTAAATATCAGTTAACAAGGTAAGTTGAAATTCTTATCCAAACCTAGGGAATTTGGCTAAGCAGCAGTAACACCACCTTGTAAACTGTATACAACTTCTGTTAATAAACGCTCATCTGATTTAAATAGTGTGCTCTATTTAAATTCAATTGCTCTAGAATACTTCCTTCCAGTAGTCAGTCTTGACCATCATTATGGTAGCTGCTTCTGTTTTTCTGTAGCATGAAAAAATGAATTCATTGATGTCAAGTACCTGTAAACTCTGAAAATACTCAACTGACATTTTGCTGCAAAGCAAGCTTGCTTACAGGAGAACATGGAAAAATACCAAAGTTGGTTCCTTGAAAATACTGTCTGTTCCTCTGTCACTTGAGTTGACTCCTATGCAAGCCATAAAAGTTCAATGATTCAAATGAATGGCATTGGGCTCATGTGACATGTGAAACTCCTGGAAAGTGACATTGGAAATATTCCTATAAATTTTCTGATTGTTCATGTGCAGGAGGCATATGGAATTCAAAATGGAATTCAATACTAGTTAAGTAGAAGATTCTTTGGATCATTTAGTACTTCACTTTCCTTCACAGAAAGTCATCAAAAATGCAAAATAACCTATTTTGGTTTCTGCTAGCCCTGTTTCTGATCATTTCTTTCATTTATTACTGATAAAGAAATGTCTAGTGCATGTATTCTAAAGTAACTGTGGAGTGCAGGGACAAGCAAAAATATCAGTCACATTGTCAGTGCTGTCAGCCAAAGCAGATCTGGAGTAGAACATCAGGCAAAAAACAAATTAACTTTATAAAATTAAAAATAAATTAAGAGAAATATGAAATTACATTGTTTAGGCTACTTAGATACATGTATCTCTAATTATGTATCAATACTCTGTGATCTACTGTTTTTTATTTTTTATTTTATTTTAAAGGCATTATTGAAGCAATTAAGATGAGTACTTCTCTTGGGAAAAGTCTTAGGTACTTCAGTACTTTCATGTGTCAACTACATCTGTGCCAACCATGGCTCTAATTTAAACTTTCTGCTGAGTATTTGACATTTTACAAGGAGAGCTGAGCTAAGATACAAGCTTCAACAGCTATTTGTTTTGTATTTTTAACACTTCATAAACAATGTGTAATTCATCTTCTTGAATGTGATGCTGAGATCAAGAATTTATGGACCTAGACTCAAACGTTTATTGTAAAGCATTCACAGGTAGAACTGTAGATTTGTCTCATTCTCCTGAAACCTGTTGATTTTTAGAAGTTTTATAGCAGCTCTAGTTTCATTGGCTTTGTGATAAGACAGTTGAAATGAAAATCACCAGTATTAGTAAATCCCCTATTTTGTCTGTCTCTGGAACACACAGAGACAGTTGTTCTGTGAGTCACTCTTTGCCAGGAAACCTTCTTTCTGTCTGCCCAGTGTGCATCTTCATTACTGATGTTTAGTATAGCTCTCATTAGATTGGTTAAGTTTAATGTTATTCTTGGATGTAGCTCTGGGAATCTGAATAAATCTCACAGAACTTGTACCCTGCTGTAATTGATTTCAGCAGGAGTTATAGTACTGATAGTGAAAGGAACAGGAATAAGCCTGATTTATTTTTTTTTATATATATATATATAAAAATTAGTAAGCTTAAAAAAAAAAATAAAAAAAGAACAAAGGACTCTGTAGATAAAAGGCCATTTGGTCTCAGAAGCACACTGGTCATTTGTCATATTAACATCATGATAAGACGGATCTGTGTTATCTTCTAGGCCCTAATATTAGGAAACTTTTATGTTATATTTGAGATACTGCTACCAATTAGGACTTTGTTGGCCAAAGACCTCCTGTGTAGTCCTGCTGTTGCTCCCCTAATCGGTAGTGGGAGCACAAATGATCACGAGGTGAAACTGCTCATTGATATTTTCACCATTGTATCTTCTAGGTGTGCTCTGAAATAGTAACAAGGCCAGGAAGCAATTTTTAAAGTACATTTTCCTTTGCCTGCTGCTTGCAGGGATTACAGCAGTCACACTCACTGACACCACCACAAGCCTTTCTTGTGTTCCTTTCCCTGGTTCACTCTGTCTGTCTGTTTTCTCCTGTGTTACACTCAGATAAGTTCTTTGAGAAGGAGGATGGCATTTTGTAAAGTACAAACACAAGGAAAATGAGTGCTATTTTAAGCCCTCTAAAGATACATGATAACCATAATAAAGAGTGAGTAGCAATGTGATAATTATTCTTTTTCATGAAAATTCCCAGGTGAAAAGAATAAAATAAATACTCTTGAAGAACACAGGCAGGTGGAATTACAGAACTAAGAGCTTGTTGAATTTTTCAGCGTTGATATTTTGATGCTCATGCAATAAAACTAAAATACAGAGTAAAAATCTCCAAAAGACTAAAATGCATCAATTAATCAATCATTACACTTATTTTTAAACCCTTGAAGTTCCTAGCACTTGAGATAAAGAAACTTAATAGTGAACATTTGTTCACAAAGAAAATAATTTTGGATTTAGTTAGCTAGGTACCAGCAATCTGGAGGCATTACTTGAAGACCTTATGATCCCTAATACTATTCCTTTTTTTTGTGTTTCATGTATAGACAGTTTTGTTTCTTCTTACTTGTGTATTATTAAGTCCTAGCCAGCAACATTAGATACCTTCCAAGTATATGTGAATCTGCTAATATTTTTTATATTTTCTTATCATAGGTAATAGAGTAGAAGCATGTAAACACTGTAAGTACAGCAAAGGTTCTAAAATTTTCTCCAAGCATGTTGCTTACGTTTCCTTTATAAACTTTGCAGCATGATTTATCTTCAGGAAACAGAAGCTCAGCTGTGTAACATACCTAACTAAATACATACTGTCTACCAGTGGATCAGAGAAAATTGTTGGGTTTGTTTGCCTATGCGTTAGATTAGTCATCTCCTATGAGAGTCTGAAGTGCAGCCTAATGACTCATACACAAGCAAAATCGGTAATTTCAGATTCTACAGGCAAGGCTAACTGACAACCCTGTTGCAGATACCACTTTGCAATATAGTAGCCTTCCATAAGCAAAGCAGGAACTTCAGCTTCTTGCATCAAGATTAGGCAATGAAGTCAAAAGACACAGTTCTGTATTTTTCCTATTCCTGTTTGAATGGGAATTAGTGTGCATTTTAGTTTCTGGAACATAAGCCATGGGGGGACACACATGCATTGTCTGAGTTTAATCATTTTTCAGTGATGTAGAAAGAGGTTTGGTGTGTTGTGTTTTTTTTTGTTGTTGTTGTTTTGTTTGTTTTATTTTGTTTCTTTTAACCAACAATTGCGTTCTCTAAGTTATATATTTACTACCTTGATGTGATATAAAAGTGGATATCTTCCTATATCCACTTGCACCCGAGTGATTTCTTGCAATCCGAGCAGCGAGTCTCCAGGCCTCTTTTCATTTGAATGCTTAACTAATGTAGAAGTTGCGTAAGAAATGATTGCAACATGTTTTATTCATTTTTTCTGTATGTCATGTCACGTCTTCCCCCTTGTGCTTGGCCTCAACTTCTGCTAACAATTGTAGCTAGTGGCACTATGAAAGGGCTGTTCATGCCACTTACCTGTACAGATCAGGTTCAGGTTAGCTCAGACTTTGCTGTTTGGTACCATCAGGAAGCATTTATTCTATACAGCACCTCTTTCACCTTTAAGTTTTGTTGTGTTATGAATAAGAGACTTAAGTGCAACTTATTTTCCGATTAGGTCAAAAATTATCCCATGTGCATTTAGCTGATGACTGGGAAGTCATCATTTTTTTCCCTCTCCCCTTTCCCTTGTTTGAAATGCGCACTTCTACAAAATGTTTTTGTAAGGAACTCCTGCAAACCTTTTAGGAGAATGTTTCGGATTCAGGTAAGACTCAACACAAGTAGATTTTTTATCTTCATTATACCTGGTGTTTCTACATTTGTTTTTCTTCCAAGTGTTGCTAATACCCGATATGAAAAACTTGCCCAGGTGGAAAAAATACCTGTCTGACGTTTTTAGTTCCTAATATTACAGTGCTACATAATGGAATACAACTTCCTTAGTTAAGTCCCACAATACCAAACAAACAAAAAATCCCACTAAGCCAAGAGAAAATACCTTTTCTCTCTAATTCAGACCCCAGCTATGCTTCATTCCTGCCTTCTCCCCATATTCAAGCACACAGCCCATGACTTCTCCCACATTTCAGTAAGAAAGGTGTGAAGTAGGAAAGAATGGTGTATGTAACCAAGTACGTTTCCTTTGAACTATCAGCAGTGTTTCACAATATTTATTTTTTGTGTTTATGGCAAAGCATAGACTTTTTTTTTTTTTTTTTGGCTTTTAATTTTCATTTCTCATGCTTCAAGACTTGTTAGGGTGTAGTTCAAAAGATTGTCATGCTTTTGGAGAACAGAATGTGTTTGGCAAGATTTTTTTTGGATCATAATTATCTAAAAATCCAATCAAGTCATTTTCTTGTTTGATTTTGGGATGAGATAGATTTACAGGCTTCAGTGGAGTTAATTGCACCTCTGTATTTTCTTAATTTGTATTTTAGGCATCTGACTGCTCCACCACTCCCACTTTCAGTATTTTTTTTTCCTCTTACAAACTTGAGACCCAATTGTAATCATTGCTGGACAAGCTTTACAGGGTTTTGAATCAGGACTTGAACTCTGAATTTTTTTCCTATCAGAGAAGAAAAAGTAAGGATGGCAGAAAGAGATCAGAATGGTGATCTAGAACAAAAGTTGATGTATTGGTACTTCAAATTAACCTTTTTTTTTTACCTTTTTTTTTTTTTTTTCCAGATAAAGATTGACTTGTTCTCTGCACTCATGTAGCTGAAAAGCATTTTTACAGAATGATTAAGAATTTTAAGTCTCAAAAATACTTTTGGTCAAGTAGGTAGACTTTTGAAAACTGTAGGAGGTATGTAAATATTGTTTTATAATGACACTGATCATGAATCCTGATGATTCCTTGAGGAGTTTTCATGTCTTTAAATCCACGTGTAATGCTCAAGAAAATATTTTTAATAGCAGTGAAAACAAAAGTATTTAAGATCTAAGTAACAAAAGCGGAAGGGTAGCTATCTAATGGTATTATCATATGGATACTAAGCTTGGTGTTATTAAATATGCTGCATGCTGACAGACCTCGATTAAGAAAAATCCCCCAGCTGCCATTGTTTTTATAGCATCACATTCAGAATTGTTCCTACAACAGCCTGTTCAAATCAAGGATCTCTTGCTACATTTTCTGCTGTGGTGGGTTAGAATGTAACGAAGAGAAGTTCTCAGAGATGGATTTTATTAATAGTCTGGTTGTCTGTTTCTTTTAAATGTAAAGGAGAAGTTCTGTGTCATTTGCACAAACTGATAGCAGGCAAAACACGATGCAAAATTCATACAGAAGAAAGCAACAAGCTAACAGCAAAAAATGTCAAGAGAATAGATTTTGAATTGCATCAGCTTTTTACCATCTGAATTCTCTTGAGGAATGGAGCAGTTTGAAATGTCTGTGAACATGACACCTATTAAATGTCACAGTAACTCAATGTGAAGATGATGGCTTGGGCAAAATTCAAGGTGAGTTTGGGAGTAGGGAATGGGGTGTTATGTTTATTTCATCAGGCGTTGCCACTGCAAGGTGGTATTTCCACTACTGTTAACAGCAGAGAAAAATGTGGTTTGCTTAGGTGAATGAATTAAAAAAACAACTTAAGTGCTATGTTTAAAAAAAGGAAAAAAAGTGGATGGTTTAAGTGGGAGATGAGAACAGGTAGGAAAATAGGAGTGTGAGATAGTACAGAGGCATGCGTATGGTCTGCTTGTCATTTGCTAAGAGTTACCTCTCTTCTGTCTCAAAGAGTTTTACAAACAATCTACAGTGCTGGTTAAGCAGCCAGGCTTTGGGGAGTTTGCAGAAATCCACTTTTTGTTCTTTCATCCATATAAAATATTTTAACACAACATGGACATATGTTGTGTTAAGTAGTTTAACGCAACATAGACATATCAAAGGGAGAAACAGAAGGGGAGGGAAAGGAACAAAAAATAGGTTGCTAAACAACTTGTTTCCTATTTGTTTTCATAAATGAAGGAAAGAGCTTCTCAAACAGCACTATACTTGGTCAAAGGGTCTATAAGCTGCAGTGGGAAGAACATGCCAGGCCTGCTGAGGAAACTGCCTTTATCTTGTTAGGTAAGCTGCATCATTCTCCATTATTTTTTTGATTATGTACTATTAAGAAATATGGTCACCTAAAGAAAAATAGAAATGAAGATAATGAAAAGCATCTTCATACTGCAGAGCTGTGGCTGATTTCCACCTGACACAACTGTAGTCCTTTAGGTGACTGTGTGTTGTGTTCTGTATTTGTATTGCAAGAGATGCATCAGTTTTAGAGTATTCTTAAAAACACTAGGAAGACACATGCTTACTACCTATGTAATCACTGCTCCATAGCTAGTTATAGCTTTGCAAACAATATAAAAATTAACAAACAACCCCAGCAGGTAGATTTGCTGTACTTGGTAATTCTTAAGACAGTACTAAACTTAAAAAAAAAAAAAAAAAAAAAAAAAGTGAGGATATATTGAATTGTTGTTTAAACTAGTAGCTTGTTGCCAACTGATTCTGCTGTTTGTTACCTTCTTGCTGTAGATAAAGCAATTCTATAGCCCCTTACACAATATTAAACATACTAACACTCAATGTATCCAGAAATCACTAAACTGTGTTAGCCTTTATTCCCATGAACCACCCTCCACTGAATGGTTAAGTGCAAGGATGAGCGGTAGGACCACTATCCTGACTATTAACCCAAAATTAGCTTTTCTGACCTTCCTAATTCTCTGCATCCCTTGGCAAGGTATTTCTTAATAGCTTACTGTCCTCCTTCAAAAGCAAATTCTGCTACCATTTTGGTTTAAGAAGGATTGATTCTGTGATTGCTAGGGAAGTTCTGCAAATCAGGGAAGTACTAACCACTGCCTTTCTCAGTACTTCTCTCATACTGAGCTTCACTCCATCACTTCTGACATTAGTTTTGCCCTCTGACTTGAATTGCCTGCCTTTAATATCAAAATGGCAACAATTTATTGACAGTTGAATTGTAGTCTGTCTGTAAATTCCATTACTAAAATGTTTTAGGACCAGTTCTAAAGCTTTAGAAGTGGTTTTCACCCAGTAGCGCATTAAAAGGTTGCCACTAAACTCAGTGAGAGTCTGTGTATAACTCTAAAAGTATTTTTATTGAAAGTTCTCTTTTTAAAGCATTTTATTTTTATTACTTTTACCAAAATAAAGCATTTAGCATACAATGTTTTCACACATTTGGGAGACAAATAAATTTATCTTGAATTCTTTCATGCATTAATAGTTCATTTAATACAAAGCTGTTTCTTCAGTGATACTAATTTTAAATACAGTTTGCTTGCTTTTTTTTTTTTTATAAAAACTATTTATGTTGTTATCATGTGTTTCCCTTTATACAGATACTTAAACTGGGAAACCACAGTGATGTGTATTGCTAGAGCTTAAAAAAAGCCATTCTTTCACAATGAAACCTGTGTATCAAGTGGTAAATTAAAACCCAAACAACTAAATGCCTGCTGTTAATTGAACTGATTTTTTTTTTCTAAGAATAACAACTTCTTAATTATTTTACTTCTATTTTGTGTGAAAAAACAACAACAAAAAAGATCTAGGTTTTGCATTTCCACAGTTTGGTATGCATTATTTAACTACAGTATTTTCTGAATTTAATTTAGAATTTACAATAAACTTGTTTGTAATTATAAATAAATAAGAGAGAAATACAGTGTAAGATTCTGTTCTTATACCTAAGATACCAGTTATGGTGAATGCATAAATTTAATATCAAAGGTACAATACCATTCTACTTAATTAAGATATCACAGGACTAACTTCATGTGCTTCCAGTATCATGCTGCATAGTTGAGAAAGGAAAATTAAGGTGCACTTCGTGTCTTTAATGGCACTTTTTTTTTTTTTTTTTTTTTAGCAAAGGATGGTATACATATTTGTATTACTAGCCAGGGTTACTCTTCAAAACAGTATTTTAATACGTGCATGCAAAATACATAGAACCCTAAATAAAGCAGCAACTCCTATGCTGTATTTGAAGCTTTAGCTAACAGTACAAGGATCATCATTGCTTGATTTCACTTCCCCTTCCAGCAATAAGGTGATCACAGCCTTACTCAAGTAGCTGCACGTTCCCTTTTTTCCGACTGGGTGAGTGTTATAGAATGCAGTCATGTCATCCTGCAGGAAAGAGAAAAGATGTTTCTGTTAAGTGTTGATTATGTAAGGCAGACAAACTCAAGTGAACAGGAGAAACATCATGGATATGTTAGAAATGCAAATGTATTTTTCAAACGGTAAAGTTATAGTATAATTCTGTTCAATTTTCAGATATTTTCTACATGTACTATCTGAACATGTGGAAAACATTAATAAAGCATATTGTAGTATTTATATCCTTTCTGAATTTTCCAGTGCTACTTTCTCCGTATTGTTCAATTGTAATAGAACAATTGCTATCTTAAAACACGCAGATAAACGACTACTGTGTGGTAACTTACTGTGCTACCACAACATGATTGTGATCCAGGTCCATGAGTGCATGTGCAGAGATACTGACTAAAGATTTATTTAAAAATAAAAATTGAAGAAGTAAACTAAACCACAGTTAGCATTTCGTTAATCAGATAAGATTAGCAAATAGGTTTTCTTCACTGAACACCTGTTTTGCTCAGTTAATGATGTTAAAACAGCTGCTTTTTCTCCAATTACGTATTGGCTGTTATAATAAAGGTTCAACTCTTCAATTCAGGAAATAGGTTACTTTCCAATTATATTATTAAATCAAGGGTAGAAATTGTGTGATGAAACTATGAGACTTCTGTAGTTTTAGGGTGTGTTTGAAATTACTGGAGTAATCACTTTTAATACTAGTTACATGTTCAAAGGGGGAAAAAATCAAAATATTTGCAAACCAGTTGAATGGAAGAACACCTTTCAGACAAATTACGAGTTCTTCTAGCAGTATTTGTTACGAAAACCTGAGACAGAATATCATCAGATAGGCAACAGTTAACTTCCACTGGGCATATACTTTGGAAGAAGGACGCTAATGTTTCAGAAATTTTTCATGTATGTTGTTGTTGGAAATTCCAACTCTTTAAACATACTAATCACAACACTAAATTGGGATTTCTCTTTAACAGACAAAAGGCATCATTCTAACTAGGTCTTGGTTTAGTAAAAAAAGAAAATTCATCACTTAAATGGAAGCTAGGGCAGCATCAGTACAAATCATTTTTTGCATAGGATTTTTCTTTCAGTTTACAGCCATAGGGATTTCCAGCCTGTCACTGTAATTGGTAGCATATAACAAGATAGCGTGCAGAGCTGGCACTTAATAGCCATTTGTGTGGATGATATGTCTGGTTTTGCTATGGCTGCAACCACAAACTCATTACCCTCACAAAATGATGAGGCCAAAAGAAACATAATTTAAAGAAAACTATGTCCTTTTAAAAACAAAGGTATTGTGCAAGGTGACGTGTTGCTAAGGCTATGTGGCTTTCTTTCAAGTCTCATTACACAAAAGTAGTTACAAGAAAGTGAACCTTAAAACTTCTGAAAAAATACTTGAGGACCACATTCTTCCTCATCTCTAAGTAGCTAAACAACAGGCAGTGCTTTTGCATATAAGTGTTATGAACCAATAGGTTTTTCAGGGCTAGCACAGATCTCTCTGAATATATTGTGCACAATACAATGCCAGACCGAGCGAGCAAGAACATCCTCAGTAGCAGAGGGATTTGTCCCACTGCTTGACTCATTTCTTTCTTCAACCAGTCAAGTGAACCTGGCTTTACTACAGAATTACCGAGCTCTGAGGCACCAAAACTTGTAGTGAGACTGCTTACAGCCCTTTAAAGCATAAAACCTGAAATCCTAGTGAAGTAAATCTTAAAAACTACTTGATGATCAAGTTTTGTTTATTTGTTTTTTAAGCCTTAAAGATTAAAAGCTTGCTAGCTTGTGAATGCAACCACAGTGGAAAAATCAGTAGCTAACAGTTTTGGCTTTAAAATTCTTACATTAATATTGTCAATGAGTTCTTTGGTTAATAAGTTTTTCTTAGTATCTTAGTAACTAAAATCCTAAATTCATACTTGCTGAGCATTAGGTTTTGCTTCCTTACAAATTTCTGGTATTCTAAACTAGAAAACTATTCTAGTTTTGCACTGCAATTACCTCTTTACTGTTTTAGTGAACATCCTAAGCATTTCAGCTTTATCCGTTTCAGAGCTGGCTAACACTGTGAGTGTCCTTACTCTATTGCTTTGAATTCACAATTACAAATGAAACAAATAAACAAAGTAAGTGCATGTTTTACCTCTGCTTTTAGGCTTTTGGCAGACTTATGCAGCATCTGGGTATATTCATTTGTATTTGTGTTCTATTCTGAACTCCTTATCAATTTGCTTTTTATTTTTTCTCTGCACAATATTAAAAATAAAGCAAACTTCAACAAGAACAGTAGATGCTATAAGACACTTTCTGTCTTATAAAAGTCTTAAAAACAAGTATTTTACTCACTTGTTTCTCATCTCCCTTTGACCTGTTGTGATCTTTCTGAAAGTCACGAAATGCTTCTTGCACCACTTTGTCCAAGTCCACTTTGTCCTGGAACTCTAACTCTGGATTTCTCTCCAAAATAACAGATATGACCATCAACAACTAGAAGGCAGAAGAAGAAGATGGTAAGACTTCAATTTGTTAAAATTCAGGTTATACAAAAAGCATTGTAAATAACTGCATATGCTTGTTTCAAGCAGGAAGCAATTTAATAGTGGCACAGGTAAGTGTGTGGATAAAAGAACTGTGACTTTTATCAAAGAGTCACTGAAAAAAAAGCTGACCTTCATGAAAAGTTAGAGTTTCTGGTGACTACCTAGTTAAGGACACTGCAGAAAAGATTGACATTAACATCTCACGTTGGGAGTCAAGTTATTTTCCAGTTTATTCAGTTAAGTGAGAGGCTGCACAAACAATGGTGCTCAGGCAATGGAGAGAGTGAAAAGCAGCAGTGAACCTCAGCTATTGATGTTTTGATGTATACACATGGGATAATTGCACTATGGCAAAGTTCATAAACAGCAAAGCCAAGAGACACAAAAAATGTTGGTTCAAGAAAATGTACAGTTCTTTTATCTAAAAGATTTAAAATAGGAAGACAAGTATCATGAGTGACCTATAGAAGTAGGCAGTAGAATCTATATTGGTCATCTTTGTTTTTGATAACTTTGTTTTCTTTTAGCAAAAATTGGAGATGTTCCAGCAAGCAGCATGACCATTAGCTGTTAGCCAGAATTGAGATGGATTTGAGTTAATTTTACTGTGGGAAGAAAACTCGCAGGCATCAGAGACACATGCTTGGGAACTAACAATGAACACTGCTGACAGCACAGATGTCAGTTACCAAAGGTACATATGCTCTTGATCTGTTCTAGAAGTATCCATTATTAGCTGCACTGGTGGGGGAAGGAGTTTAAAGAAGTCTCTTGCTTTAAAACCCTAGGAAACTGAAAGTTGAGTCAGTAACACAAAGCAGCTTGCTAGAAAGCTACAGCAAAATGGGAAAGAAGAAGCTATTGCAGGGCAAACTGATGTTTTAGAGCACATTTTTCCCTAGACTTGGAAAATCACTAAGAAAAGGCACAGGCTAAGGACTTAATATAACAATTAGTCTTCGTAAGTATATTGGCACTCTCATTAGTATTTACTTATTTGCTAAAGAAGGAAAACAGTGAAAATTTAATATATTCTGAGCATGCTAACAGTAATCAGTTTAATCACACAAAATGCTTGGAGAAAGCACTGAAGCAATTGTTTGTATTTAAAATTATATTTCTACAAATTTTATTTATTTATTTATTTATTTTAAGCAGAAACACACATGCACATTATGAAATTCCTTCCACTGTAGGCCACATACCTCTACAATAATTTGCCTGTATTCTGGCTGGTCAATATTTTGCAGCATATCTTCAACTAGGAGGGAAAAATTCATTTCGTACATCGTCATATCCGATAAAGTTGGTTGCTGAAAAATGAATAATACTTTTACAGAGAAAAGATTGTTTGCATTAAGTCACTCCCCACCCCAATACAGCCTGTGTGCTTGCTAAATAAATAATACACAGCTAAAAAAAATATGACCACTGCAGCATCAAATACGAAGCAGATTTCAGAGCCTGTGACAGCACAGCTTTGGACTCCATGACTTGGAAAAGGCGTCTTAGTCTTATAATCCTACAAAAATGTTATAACAGAAGTAAATTACTTCCATTCTATCCTATTTGCACTTTACTCAGAACCAAAAAGTAAGTATGATTTAAAAAATATATATATATATATATATATATATATATATCAGAAAAGGAACAAATTATCCTGAAGTCATATATTATGGTATTATGGCGTACAATAAATATTACAATTAATGGTGAATGGTATTATTGTTAATGTAGAGCAGAAATAATTGAGCACCTGTGCATGTTTTACCTGTGGTAAAAATTTCCCTGCTACTATTAAACCATTAGGAGTTCTCTCCAAGATCTGCCACACCCTGTCATAGAATCCAGCAGGAGTTCGATTCAGAGAACCGTCTATTTGTCGTCTGTTAAGCCAGCCTCTGTGGACAAATGAAATTGATAGTTGGAAACAAAAAGCTGTTTCAGATTCTGAACCAAGTCACATGTTCCGTGGTATAAGCCAGTAAGGTAAGCAGTGATAGCAAACACCTATTAATGATGCATACACAGTACATGTTGTGCCTGGGATGTTAGGCTCTGAAGAGAATAAAATCACGATGCTCAGAAAGTAGTGGTTAGAATGTCATTCTTATGTGTGTGTTTGTGCTTTATGTACCTGGAGGGAAAAAAAAAAGCCACACACACAAAGAAACTGTGAAGTCTATCCATTGCAGTACAGTAAAGGTAATAGACTTGGAGAAAGCACTGACATAAAAAAGCACTCACATCATGTCTGTCAATTAAGTCGCAGAAGACCAAAACATGCATAAAACAGAAGCCACTGTGTATTTAGCAACAAAATTTGTTTGGTTCCCATGACAGGCAAATTTATAAGCTCAGAAAAAAAAAAATCCATTTTATTAACTATCATAGTAAGACTTGTTTCCTCATACCATATAGGCAAAACAAGTGATTATATAAATATAGCTCAAAGAAATTCCACATCCATAAAATATAAAATGTGGTAGGTAGTGGATTAGAAAAAGCTATCATCCTACTTCAAATACCAGGTTAGAAAAATGCATTTCAGCACAATTGCTAAAGGTAGATTAGCATGGGACAAAAACGTCTGATAGATCAGCAACAGAATTCTAAGAACTGGCAGCCATCGATATGATTCGTATTGGTGGTTTCAAAGTACAGGATTAGTCTTGAGTAGCAGTACTGCACATACTTAACAGAAAAGTTTTCCCAAACGTTGTTGTCCACTGTTAGTTTGCAAATTTTTAGTAGAGGAACTGTTTTCATAAGGTAAGAGTACTGACAACTCCCCTTTGAAGCAGAGCTCTGATTACAAGTAAATTAACACTTTTGTTAAGGTTTTGAGAGAAATAACATCAACATCAACACGAGACAGCAACTAAAAAGCTGGTATTAATAACTGCAACAGAGACACTGAAAAGCATGTGAGAAAATACAGAATATATAGTATAGTGGCCTATAGAGAGATTCCACATCATACAAATTAAATAAAAGGGAACAGAGACCACATTAAGGAGTTTGTTTCTCAAGCGTTAAAAGACTACAGATCTAAAAAATAGAATGGATTTTAAAAATAGAGTGGATTTTGAATTGGGCAGGAACAAAATAGTATGATGTGAGCAAAAGTTGTAGTTGCCATCATCTAGTCAGTGAAGGACTAGAAAAATTATCAGCAGTATTATGTGCCAAAGTTTAATCTAATTTAACTAGAAGTAAAACCTATGGGAGGACTTTTAACTTCAGTCTTTTCAATATAGGTAAGTGGAAATATTGTAATTTTAACTTTTTTTTCTTGCATGCCTGCATCACAATGAATGCTCTTTCTGGCAACTTATAATCCTTTCTCCAAACTGTAACTAGTTTCAGGCAGCAAAGCTCTCTCTTCAGTATTCTAGAGAAAATCCATTCCTGATTCATATAAGCTAGAAAAAAAAGGCCCTGAGCAGCAGACAAACTTAATTTTGTCTTCCTTAGGATGAGTTACTTAAGTAGGCAGTATTGACTAGTTCTGACTCCTTTCCCTACATTGAGGAATATAATGCTTCACAGTATTGCCAAATCATATAGATTATTACTGTAAGTTAAGGCTTCCACAAGGATAAGGGTGAAAAATTAAGCTGCACTACAAAAGAAACAACTGTAAAACTTGGATACAGATGAAAGAATGAAAAAGTGCACCTTTTCTACCTCTCCTTAAGTAAGTGTTACTACTGATTGCAGATACCTGCTGATTTAAGATGTATACAAAGTATTTCAGAAATGCAAATTACTTGAACAGTCTATTAGGAATGAGGACAGGTGACACGAACTCCACGCATCTCATTACCTCCCCTGCTGCTGTGGTTGAAGAATATCCAGCAAAAGCTGCTTCACTTCACTAGGGGACATCTGGTACAGGTCCTTGGCTGGCATATCTCCGGCACGGAATTTCAATTCATACTTCATAGCATGGATAATCCATCTGCAGTAAAGGGAGGAAAACATTCATTAATTAAATACAACATTTGCAAAGATAAAAATTTAGTCCGGTAAAATACCTCAGGAAAATTCCACGTCATCCTGTTTGTATTCTTTTGCTGTCAGGACATGGTTATAGCATCAAATACTCTACTGTTCTTACTGTTTTGTGGCATTTGCTCAGATTTTGCATTTGTTTGCCTAATGACTTTCAGTTTATATCATATTGCATAGTTTTTAAGAAATAGGTTGTGAAGCATACTTTTCACAGGGAAGATATATTCACTACATATCTTCCTACATTCCACGTTCATGAAAACAAAATTTACCTGATTTCTGATGTTACAATTCCTACTCAAAATTATGGTCTTGACAGTATGTGCATTTTGCTGATGAGCTTAGGAAAGAAAATTAAATTGTTTTACATTGAAAAAAACTTCAAGGCTTATTATAATAGTTTTAGCCTTTGAAGCCCCTTTTTGCAGTCTATCACAGTTCTTTTGCTACTCCTTTTTGAAAATAAATTGATTAAATAAAACCTTAGAAACTGATGATTTTTCAACCTTAGGGACTTGAGAATCAGGACTTTGCAAGTTATTGATGGAAAATGCTGGTTTTTCTTCTGCACATAATATAAAACAATGCTGCAGCTTCAAATGTAATATTAAAGATGAAATAATACATATGAAGCAGAGTAACTGAACATCCACATTGTTTTAGTTCAAGTAGCTATTTCTGTCAAAAGGGTAAAGAAACTTCACTAGTTTTTGTTCACATGGCCTACCATACAACACACAATCAAGTCTGGGATATGTCAAAAGAGCTGTTTTACTCTGTTTATCAGAGAGAAAAGTGAAGTATTGCTAAAATATTTACCTTGTCAGCAATATAGCCACATTCTGAAGGTATGTTATTACTTGACCTACAAAGACTTTTTGTTTCCCTAAGTCAAGTCACAGACTTTTGTACTGAAGGATTTTTTTAATATAACTGCATAGAATTTTGTCAGGCCAACCAATTCCATGTTGTTTTACATTTGAGGTTTCTAGGATCATTCACTGAAGGTACAAGATGTGAGGAGAGTATGAGGCAACATGGGCATACTACATTGTCCAGAACACACTTCTTTTACTTAATTTACTGTGTGAATAGCATTCGTCTCTTGTTACTAAAATTAACAAACAGAACTGACTGGAATTGTTGTGTTTTTCTCAAATACATCTTTATGCAAGTCATTCGGTAGTCTTTTCTGTTTACACTGGGCTATGTGACATCGCAAAGTGAGGAGTGGACCTCCTACCAAACTTCACAGATAAGGGGTGGGTAGAAGTTGGTTGATTGGAGGTTTTTACAGTAATAGGACTGTCAAGAACTTGATCTATTTCAACACGAAACCCTGAAAACAAATCAATAACAAGACACTAAATCAAATCATTATCAAACTGGAACACTCGTTCTGTGAGAAGGTTAATAATTCTGCTCACTGGAGTGGGTGATAACACTAGAATAAAAGGAAATTGAATCTCTAGAATTAAGCTTGGAAGAAAGAAAACAAAAAACTGCAAAAAGGGATTAGTTGCAGAGAATGAGGAAGAGGAAGAGGAGGAATAACATGGACCTATAGAGGCTACAGAAAGTGTATTTAAGTGAAAGATGTACTTGCAGTTAGATGTAACACAGGTGATTTGATTGAGAAGGTTTTGGTTTTATAATGACTGGGGAGTACTTCTAATGTAGTAATAGGAATCTTACATGGTAGAAAAAAGACTGCTGGTATCTACCTCCAGTGCTGAAATGTCAAGTGTTCCGTATTTTTTGATAGGGAAAACATAAGTTCTAAGCTTAAAGGCTATTCATTAATTCTGTAAAGTTCAGTCAGTAGCACCTGTCCTCTTCATAGAGGTTACTTAGCCAAATGCATGTCTGTTCCTAACTGTGAAAAAATAGATAGCACTGTAGATAGCAATGTAAATGCAGATACCGTGGAATATGATAGCACTGAAGCATGAACTATTTGCAGTCATATTATCAAAGAACTAAGAAGAACAATCAATTTGGTAAATGATGTTTCAGGCTTGAATCATGTTTGTGGTTCCTAAACTATATATAGCTTAACCTTGATAAGCAGTCAAGAAGCATTGTGCATGTCTGTAATAAGGATAGTAATTTTTCATTTTCAAGAATAAAAGACTTTTAGCATCACATTATAGGATCAATCAGGTTTTTCTTTACCATGGCAGATGCATGTTTGTGTAGAGATCTGCTCTTGAACTATGTCTTCATTATGCCAGATGTTGGATACTCAGATTCACTACCTAGATGCCTTACAATATTCTAGGGATGTCTTAAATGCTACACGCATTTGAACTACAGAAAGCTTTTGTTACCTGAAGTTCCCATTACAGAGAACGCTGTAGAAGAACAAGCTATCTTTTTATGCAGCTTATTGTGCTGAAGCTCTGAAAAGAAATAGTTTAAGTATCTTGAAACACCATCTCCAAGGGATTTGTTGCTGGACTTTTAAGACTGAATTAGACAAAATTGTATTTCAAGCTCATTATATTAAAACTATATTAAAAGCTCAGCACTTACTGGAAACTACAGAATGCAACTATAAGCACATCTTGTCTTGGAGGATTTTTTCATTTCAGAAGGGAATCAAATTCATGCTGTATCTTTCCTAGATTGTTCCATTTATAAAGTCTCCCCCCTTTTACCCATTCGCCCCAAACCTACATACACAAGTATCTGCTTGAGTGAGCAAAAACTGTTGAAAAGCTTTACTGCCACTGTCTGCTAGGTGATCCAGGTAGAACATTGTGCCTGTTGACTACTGGCAGGACAGGGTGACCTGGAGGTTGCGTGCTTACTACTAACCATTTGTTGTACAAAATGCATCTGTAAAATCCCACTATAATGTTTTTGGTTTTGAAGCCCTAACCTGATAAAAATCAAGCATTTAGAAACCCTACAGTTCACCACATTAACGGAAAGCTTCAAGTAAGATATTATAGGGACCACCATTCCTCCACTTTATACTGTTGACTGGCAAATATAAGGCCTGTTATGTACCCACTTTTGGCATGATAATTTAAAGCAGGCTTCCTAGAAATGTAAAATTGAAGCATACCCATTTTGCTGCATCATATTATATATAACCTTTTTTTGCAATGTAACAATCTCTGTTGAAGCGTATATATTCCCCTGCAATTCTAGTAGTAAGCAAAACAGATAGTTTACTGACCCAATTCGTATCTTCAGCATGCCACTGAAAAGTTCAGGTGAATTTGATATGATCCAACCAATATGGATGACGAGTTCCTGCTGAACCACAGCTTCTCTTTCATCTTGTAGATGACATTTTTCATAGATGATGTTCTTAATGACTCCTGGGGATAAGGGATTAGAAATGACTTCTTCCTCTTGGCCAAAAGCTCCAAGTGTCACCTGCAGTATATTGAAGACAATTCAGAGGATTTAGACAGGAATAAAAACACCATAGAAGGAATTCATAAACTAAGCTTCATGAGCTCTGCTTTTCATGCACAAGTTTCACAACACAAAAATAATTGATTGTCAGTTCTTGACAATTGCTAACAGTGTTAGGCAGATGCTATTAAAATAACAAAATTCAGTGAAGACCACAGTAAAAATGGAGATTTTTTTTCCCATATGGAAACAGAAATGCAAGAATGTTGCTTTGGGTTCAACACTGGGTGTATAATCAAGCCTGGACAGCAGGTTTAGATGTTGTTTCATTTCTGGCATTGAGCTTTGGAGCTTACTTAAAAATAGGAATTTGCTTCATTCTGAATTTTGTTTTCTTATTTCTAATAGCATCACAGAAGTTACAGCCTTCATTTTAAGAAATTATATTATAATGCTGGTACTGGATTGTTCAACCACAAAAAATTAAATAAAGATTAATAAATAAAACTTTAATTTGCTTTTAATCTAGTGTCAATGAAACACAATAACACTAATTTTTCTCCTATAATAAAGATATTTATTATAAAGGGATTGACAAATGCAAGTTTGGTTAAAAACCTGAAAATAAACAGCTGAAAATCATGCTACATGCAGATGCACCTTCCTCTATGCCTGCACAGTGCTAGAGGCACACACACAGACCTCAGTCTGGAGTATAATAGGGACATAGTAAAATTGCATATACATATATATTTTATTCTAAAAATACATAATATTCAATTACTACTACTTGGAAATAGTTCTGCATAAATTTAATTAATACTACTGTACTGGGAGAAAAATTTAAAAGTCCTCTATAGGAAGGGAAGAAATTATGATTAAAGTCTGCTTGGAGCAGAAAACTAAAATCTATAAAAATTTATTAGCCTATAGTATATCCAAATATTAAATATATTTTGATTTTCTCTAGCTTTTTCTTCTTCAGAAAGGATATTTTAAACTATTGGGTACTTTTAAAATAAGCATCTGCAGCCTTCAAAATGAAAAAAGGCCGTTTATTTATTTTCTGTTATCACTCCTTAATACATTTCTGAAAATTGAAGACTTACCTGCTTGCCCTGAACTAAAACATTAGTAATAGATGGTGCAAGGCTGTCCACTAGTTTACCTAAAAGACTTGCTGCGAAGCGCACAACAGACCTGAGGGTAGAAAACAGAGCAATCCCACTACATATCAAAAGCTAGTTTAATGAATTCATATATAATTTTGAGGTATGCCACAGCATTCATAGCTCCCCAAATTAACTGAATACATACAATATTTATAATGTGGAATTCAGATCAGATTTTTATATTCTCTTGTCTAGATTTTCATTTTTTAGTCTAGATATAGGTTAATGGATCAAAAATAAATTAGTTAGAACTCATTAAACTACAGATGCCATAAAAAGCCTGTTCTTTTCTCCGCATCATCTTGAAAAGCATGAAATGCCAACTTCTCTTTTGTGACATTTTCTTCATTGTGCAAGATAAGCAAACAAAAATAAGGTAACTTTTTAGGCCACGTCACAAAGATGTTGCAAGAGAAAGTACAACATGTAACATGAAGGCTTTGGTTTCTTTTCCAGTGAGGTAATGTTTTACATGTACTGCACGGAAAAAAAAGACTTGCGTAAACTGCTTGGTTTCAGATGGGCTGTGTGTAAAAAAACAATTTTATATATCAACAAGACGTTTAAAGATATAAATATCTTTAATTACAATTTTTCCTGATAAAATGCAAACTTAGTAGACCTGTATTCAAGCTTTTCTAGCACAGGCTTTGAGGTTGCTAAGAATCATTCATTACCAGAGCTAATGAAAGAGTTGTAATATCCTATAGTGTTAGTATAAAATTCAAACAGTCGATGTTGATTCCTGTGAATATTGCTACGCACTTTTTAAGATCAAGAGCAAAGCATCTCAAAAATGCATTAGCTGATACCATCAAAATGCAAAAAAGCCAAAAAGTCTCATGGAGTTCCATTTCAGACCTCTGGGCACTTTACCTGTTTCCCATGTACCAGTAAAGTAGTAATATGTGGGGCTATAGAAGAAGAAAATTTCTGTGCAAATGCAGCACTGTAGCGCAACACCAACCTATATGTATGTCACATGGCAATCATGGAAGAGAAATGAAAAACAGTTTACATATTTTGTTCCTAAAATACTTTTGGTTATTATTCCTCAAAAAAACACAGTCAGGGTATTTTGGTTCTACCTTACTATCGGCAAAGGCCCATTTCACTACATGAACTAACTAAAATGAAAAATGGTTTTTAAATTTATAGTCTCTTCTGTTATGAATAGTTACAGAGCGAGAGAACAGAATTCAGGACAGGCTCAACTCACTTCTTTGATAATAAGAAATGACATTTCTACTGAGCTTCAAGGCAAAGTAATTAATTAACAACATGTAAATACTAGCCTAGTTTCTGAAACCTTCTGAAGTTATTGTGACAAAGTCAGGCTCAAAGTAAATTACTTCAGGGGGAGTAAGCAAACTGCGTAAGTGTATCAACTTAACTGATTTGTATTTGATCACCAGACTTGCTACAGAAAGCTAATAGAATTATTTTACCATACCATGGAAGAAATAACAATATTAGTATTCTTATTTTTTCCTCATTATTTGAGCTTAACTAGAACTGTACATCTCCAATAATTCTCATAACAAAAACAGCTTGCTATTCTGCATTTCAAAAAACAATGCCAAGGAAATAATTCTTATTTTTGTTTAAGCATTACAGACAAGATCTTCAGCTGCAATGAAACAATACAGTATTGTCAGTAAAACTGTCCTTTCTTCCACTTCTCTAAGCATGTAAGGGGAACCAGCTTTACTTTCTGTAAACACATTAGGAAAAAAAAAAAAAAAAAGGTGTAAACCAAAAGGAACATAATGACATCTGTATACAAACCAGAGTTTTTTGCTGCCAGCTCGTCTATAGATTCTTTCAATATGTTCACGAACAGTACCTAAACACATTTTTTAAAATAAAAAATAAATCAAAAAAACAAAATCAAACAAAAAAAATCCACATTAAAGAGATGCATACTTTTTCTTTTAATATAAATAAGGCAATTTTGATTAGACCAGATAATTCTGAATCAGCTCTAGCAAAGCACTTAGGTATTGTGCTTAACATATAAGACTTAGATACAATTAAGTCCCCTATCATTCAACTGTATGCTGTTACACAAGAAGCCAAACCAAACTTCAGCTGGACTTTCTGCTCCTGTTATGACATAGCTCATTGTTGGGATATATTGGGAAAATCAATTTATGCAATGATTTGGCCTAGAAGGTACATCTCCATGGTAAGGTACATCCTCATCAAACTGCAGATTATGTTTTGGTTATGGGATGAAGCACTTTCTCGTGCTAAAGCAGCATCAGTCATGTCTTGTGTTTGACAGTGTAGTTCAGTCAAGTGATGCTATGTTTGGACAAAGGTTGTCGTTGTGATATCCAAGAGATGATTTGTTTTCAACTTTGTATACGAACAATAGATCACCTGATTAATCATCCGAGACTTGAGGCTTTCCTTTTACAGGAAGCTGGGAGAGTATGAAAGAGAGGGGTTTGCACTGCTTTGTGGCTCTTCCCTGAATTACCAAAACAAAGTGACCACAAAGATACCAAAGGTACAGTGTGATCTAGCTTTGGTATTCGGGTACATTAGAGCACTACTCTAGTGAAGCTAATTATTACTTTTGCAAAGTACTGGGAATATTTGACACATACACACGACATAATTATTACTGCTACTTTCCCTCTCTAAGCTGATTTTCTGTCTGCCAAAAACAAAGAGAACATTTTGTTAAGTGCTATATATTAGACTAGCATGACGCTGTACAAAAATGACTTAAAAAAGATGGCAGAAAATGAGAAGAGCACTGCTTCAAAGTCAAAGCAGACAGTCCAGCATTTGGAAAAGACAAAGTACAAGGGGATATTACATTAATAAGAAGAGAGAGCATTCTTGTGTCAGTCCACAGTTGATCATACTGCATCAGCTTGGTGTAATGGTATCTCTCCAGTTGTACAGGGATCAAGTGGGAACCATTATGTTGAAAGTAAAAATGGTGACAAATATATTATTTAAGCTTCAGTTAGCTTCTAAATTTTAAATTCTCAGATAGAATGTCAGTGTTTCTGATGCCAGACACTGGTAAACAGTAAATTCATCTGTAGCAACAACAGTGGAAGTTGACTCAAAATCGTAGCTAGTGCCTGTCAGCTGGAACACACAAGGTTCTTCAGCTTTTAATTTCAGATTTATTTTTTATTGATTGTGTGATTATTTAATGTCAATTTCAGTAATCTCTAACTGTAAGAGGACAGGAACTTTTAGTCAGTGACTCTGACTGTTTAAAACAAGGTGCATATTAATGAGGTTATCACCATCTACTGTTTCATACTGGATTGCACAAGATATCTATACAAGTTAGGTCTGAACAGTCAGAGGCACAACAACACTTCTTTGACCTAAACGGTGTCAGTGGTCAAACGCGGTTATGTTGGTTGCTTACACAGTAAGTCTGCCTCAAGTTGTTCCCAGTGCGCGGAAGGACACGACCTACTAAGAACCAAAGAAAGCTACTGAGGCTCTTGAAGTCCAACGACAGTACAGGCAGTGGTGGTGAAAAGCCTGCTGCATGTGCTCAGACCATGACTTCGGATTGACACTGTATTTCAACAATACACTGTGCATCAAACAATGGTTTTTACTCCACTTTACATTGTTTTCTATGACATTCTTAATACAGCAGTACTGACATAATGTGTATTTATATCAAAACGACAATTCTTCATCACAAGAAACAGCTGTCCTCTATCAAAATTATGAAGCAGGGATCTATAACATGAAGTGCTAAGTTACACTGCTTGAGGAATAACTAAATGAGTATTATTGAATCTTAACGTTCCTCTTTTTCCAAGAAGTACTCATACATAGTATGATGTAGCTAACAAAATCTGTGGGGAAAAAACCAAAGCAAAACAATCTTGCAGCACAAGCTGCAAGTCCAAGTAGCCTGTTCTGGATTATTTTACATGAGTTTAAATCTTGTGCTGTAACCCAAAGCCGTAATATAAAATTCAAGTAGAATAAACTTTACAGATATATTGAAATAACAACTGATTACCTAAGATTAAAATGAAAAATTCAATATAGTTTCACACATTTCAGACTAAATGTTACAAATGCGCAAATTTGTCTTTAGTTTCAGTTTTATATACAAGGTCAAATCCCCAATTTCTTACATGCATGTGTTCAGAATTACAAATAGAGACAGCAACTGCATACAATATAGAAGAGTTCATATGCTTAGCAGCTCATTCCTCACCACACTGTGAATTTGCATGTCCCATTTAATGCAGCAATTGCTTTAATGGCAAAGAAAATAGCTACAGAACTGCTTGCATGCATAGCCATTATTCATGTTCATTACAACTAAAAATACAGCTGCTTCCTGAAATATTCAGGATACTCAAATGACAGAAGCTCCTACCTTCCTTGGTGATAAAATTCGGTCCTTCCCTTTTAAGCAATATACTTGAAAGTAATGCTTGACTTGCAAGGCAATTGCAGTCCTTAAAAAAACAGCAACAACATAACCACAAATAGCCTTCAGATTTTCAGTGAAGCAAAAAACAGAAAAGCTATTAAAAATATTAAGTGAAAACAAAAGGCCTGTAATAATTTGGCCTCAGAAATGTTTCCCGATTTTCTGCTCGTGGGTCCTGTCGTTTACAGCTGAAATTCTAGTAATATCATAGGGAACCATATAGAATATTTTCTGTGCTCCTGCTGGGCACTGGATCTAGAAACAGTCACTGGCAGTTTTCTTCTAGATACAGGAAAAACAACAGATTGGACTTTCCCTCAATATCATTAAGAAGTTATCAGTTTATCAGTGAACATCGACTGTTGAAGTCTTTTGGACTTCAGTCTAGAAATAAAGTATTTATTTATTCATAAGATGCATGACAAATTGATCCCCTTTTTTTTGGTCATTTATTACCAGAAGATTTGGATAGCTGGGGGAAATGGAAGCCAACAGTTACAGCATGACAAGCCAGAAAGTACTGGTAAGTATGAAGAGGCACATCAGACGTTTTATGTCACTAGCTGTATTATTAACATTGAACCATAGCAGTCATCATGTTGATCTAATTAGGCCACTATGTACCAGTATACAGTATGTTATTTCATGAGAATGAAGTTACACTGCATTTTTATCAAGTTTTCTTACATTAAGTTTCTGCAGAATCTCATATGTTGACTTGTTTTTCCAGTCATTAATATTTACGTCTGGTTGCTGCTCAAGTTCAGAAGCGTTTGGAGTGCTAGACTGTCTCTTGACTTTTGAATGTTTTGGAAGATCCAGCTCCTCCAAACTCTTAAATACAGGAACCCTGAAAAATAAGTATTTCATTTCTTCACAGTTCAAAAAAACATTTTAATTATCAAATACTTCATCATTATTATTTACACATAGCCTTACTCTTCTGTTTCAGTGATTCTTAGGAAGTCAAGTTGCTCAACAACTGCTCCAGATATTAACGTCTGAAATGAAAAATTTGACAATTAAAATTTAAAAAGAGGCAGAAACGTACGTAAGTATATAGTTGTTGTTTGATCTAGGAGCCATGTTCTCCATATGATGCTGAAACATTTCCAGATGTTTCCATCTGGAAAGTAGTTTCTATACAGTTCCAAATATTTTTACAATTCCATGGTGTTTTTCCTTTTTTCTTAAGATCTCACTTAGGACAAAAGAAGTCCCTCAGGGCTGCTTTCTCTTTTATGCTGGGGTTCTGCTGTTCCTGTTATGTGCCTGGAACATACACCTTAACCTACCAATATCCAGCTCTGCTCCCCCAAAAAGCACACCTGACGAAAATACCTGAGATCAAGGATTCACATTCCTTAAGAGTCCAGCATGATACCCCTGTTCTGGATCATAATGCTTTTCGTTTCAGGTACATCTGAAGGATGGCTACTTTTCCTGTCAGTCTTACTGGTCTTTCAGGAAAGCACAAAATAATAGCACTTTCTACTCTGTAGTCATTTCTTAATGCAAGCATGCCTGCCCTGAAGTGTACAGATCAAGTGCAGCTTATGATTATTTCTCTCAGAATATTACAAACCTGAAACTCAGTGTTTCATATATATAATGTAGTAATTACAATTAATTCACTCCATTCTTTTATGAAACATTATACCACAATATTTTTAAGAATGCTTTTTGATGATTCTCATTAGCTAAACAAAATTGAGCACACTCTGAATGTTTAAGTTCCATTTTCATTATATACAAGTTTGCAGTAAAATATAGATACTGTAAAATGACTGAAAATAAAAAAGGCAGAAGTGTTAAAAGGGCACACATTTTTAAATGAAATCACATTTTGTGTACTTTACAAGAAAAAGGAGCTTTCATCCAATTTGAGACACACATCCTATCTCTAAGCACTTTTAGACATATGCATCTAAATGAAGCGGATGAAGACTTCACAAAGATTCAATATATCTTCTGTTGGAATGCATGAATTATTTAAGAAAACACCACAAGTTAGACACATCCCTTGTTCTTGCCCCAACTTCTCCCCCATAATGAAAAGAAACTCTTTCCAAAACACAACAAGTATGCATTAAAATTGAGAGATTAACGGCTAAACTGATAGAGAAAGCATACTATATTCTACCAATAATTGCACTGACCACCAACATGTACCATTCCTTTATAAAAAGGGGAAGAGAAGTAAAGGTTTTGGAAAGCTGTGAAAGAGAAAGGGAAGTTAACAATAAGTAAGAGATGCAAGGCAATTTCCATCTAACCCAAACCATTTTGTATATCCTTTGCTCACTGCCATAACAGGAATTATATCTTAATAATTAATATGCTACAACATAACTAAAAATATTGTAGTTTTACATAAGGAGATGTTAGTATTTATGGATGTGGTAAAGATTTCTCTCTGGAAAAAGCATAGGACATTTTTTTATTTTTATTTTTTTAATAGATTTCACTCAGAAGTCTTCAGGGGGGTTGAACAAGTATATAACTGTATTTACATTACAGCCCTGTTACACTAACAAGTCTCTCAGTTGCAGATCCCTGGGAACCTTGGAAGTGAATTCTGCATAATTCTATCCATCTTGTGTATCCACAGAAGTTATAAGACCTTCAATTCTGCAGCATTAGCTGTCATAAACCAAATCTGGCTTCATTTTGCTTTCCAAGAGATTGTTTTGAAGTTTTGGGTTAGAGCATGGTTATACACAAATTCATCAGAACTGAAGCAGTGACAATAACCAGTGACAAAGCTGGGAAGGTAGATAATGCCTCTGCTAGACCAGTCATCAATGGAATAATTCAAATAACTACAACTTTAATCTGGCACCAGAAGACAGCCTGAGGCAGGTATCTGCAATCCTTCCTCCCCTGTCTTGCACTCCTACCCATGCAGTTCCTCTCCTGGCTCTGGTGCACGCCCAACTCACAAAGCACAGGGCATATGGCTTCCTCTAAGTGCCAAAAGCAAGGCATTAGATCACTTAACTAGTTTCAATGGTAAATCATGGCTTTAGTTAACAGATATAAATTTAGACAGCTCACGGTAAAAAAATTAAAGCATTTTATCTCATACAGCTTTTTTTATTAGTAGTTTTTATTTTTTAAAGTTGCATTAAAGCCAAATATTTGTATGTAGTTTTCCCATTATTTCCACAGGGACTTTATCTGTGTCTTTGGTCCTCCCTCTGACAAAAAAGGGGTTCTTCAATAGGTATAAACTAAGATAGCGCATGCAAGTACCTAAAAACAGCACCTGACTCAATAATTTTCACATTTTAATGAAGTAACGTTCCTGCTATAAGATAAATTCAAACAGTAAAGATGTTAAAAAAAAATAGACCTTTGTTCTTCTAAAGATTTTAATATATGTGAAATACCTTTTTTCCTGTTGATTATCAAATCAAAAGAAATCCCTTAATGCTTGACTTCATGGATTTTTTTCTTTGGTGGTAATTTCACAAGACATCTGAACATAAAAAAAAACCCTCCTCCCTTCTGAAAATCCTCTGTGAAGATTAACGCTTTCAAAAGCCTCATCAAAAGGAATTAAAATAAGCCCATGTTATTTCATAGATAAAAGAAAAACTGTACCAAACATCTTGGTCGTTGACTTCTTAATTTTATGATACCAAGTAAAATGTTCAGAAGTCACATGAAAAGCACAAGTAGTAGGAACATATTTACCAATCTTAGGAAATAAGAACACTCAATTCAGGATGAACATCATACCTGTACTCTGTCAACATGAACTTTCACTCCTCCAACAATCCCCTTTTTAAAGGCTGCCAACATATCTAATATCGGATTGAATCTGCTCCCTCTGAAATTTTAAACAGAGCCCCATTAATTTTCCAACGAGGTAAAAATGACACTGAAAATGATGTTTTTATCTTTCTCTACCTTATATTGTCTTCACGGATAAGTACAACAAACAGTGGACGACCATGCATTTTCCAGTATTGCTTAATGAACTGCAGCGCATTCTAGGTAAGAAAAAAGGTTAGTCGCAAAAAAGTACACAAGCACAATGTACTAGAGCACACAATCCATGATATTAGAAGAGCTATCTTAAAGTAACAGCACTGAAGAACTCAAGAGGCTACAAGAAACTTGGCTAATAAATAAAACACCAAGACTTATAGATTTCTTCAAAGAACATGTTGTTTTCAAGTACTGCTTATTCACAGATTTTCAGAAAACACTGCTGATCACAGACTAAATCTGTAGACAGACTACATGTTATGTCCTAGGAAGTATGCACAGGAATCCAAGTCCTGAATCATTGCATGGAATAACCAGCGGCACCTTCCATGCACTGGAAGTAGTTGCTCAAGCCCAGGGCACTTAACAAGTAAGCTGCACACCGCTGTCATCCTTAAAGTTGGGTAAGAACAGCAATTTTTAATATTTGTGCCAAGTTTAGTAATATAAAAGCTTCACCTGGAGGAAATATTTCCCATAAGCAGTCCAGTCTCCCTCTTTTTTGCAGCCTCAAACATCTGTTTTCCCAAAACAAAGGATAATTTGCCTGCTGCACTACAGCATTCCCGATCACTTTAAGGTGAGTTTCTTTTGTTAAATAAAGATACTATCTAGAATTCATACTGGTCTGATAAAATATTCATCTTAATACTCTTTCCAACATGAATTGCAAGTTTATTTTTGTATTAGAAGAATACACACTACACGGTGTTCACCTTGCACATTTGTATTTTATCTAACTCCACAGTTTATTCTTCTGCAGACTCCATTTTTGTCAGTTTCTCAAAGGAGAAGTTAAGATAGATCTGTCTTACCTTAATGTCATCAATCAGCATCATAACATCCTGAGACATGTAGAAATCACTTAGATCAAAAATGATCGAGTAGCAAACTACGGTCTTTCCCAGTATTCGATAAATCTATTGGGAGATAAAGCTTCCATTAATCTTTTCTTTAAAATATTTGGAACATTAAAGTAGCCGAAAAGGTAAAAAATGTATTTTGAAACTATCAAAGAAATAATGAATTGTAGAACAGTTATATTAAAACAAAAATGAACAAACAAAAAACCCTACATATCTAGTTTTAAGTGCTCTGGTTTTTATAAGGTATGCAGATCTACACTGTATTCCAGTTAAACTGTCTCACTTCATCACTAATCCTGTTTTGGCCAAGTTTTACTGTAGCTAGATGCCTAAAAAACATGACAGTTTTAATAGTAACATGGAACATGTGCGTTCTTAATAGCAAAATATGTTAAAAAGACTTAAAAAGTAAGACATATGCATAAAATAAAATTACACTTAAATTCTGTTTAAAACAGTTCAGAGACTAATGCAATGTTTTTCTGAAATTGACATTAATAACAATTATATAAAAATTAGAAAATTTCTTGCAACAACCTTTGATGTTCCAAGGCATCCTATAGGCCTGTCCGGTCTTCCAGATAATCCCAGTTTGTCATTGACTCCCAGATGAAAGTAAGCCTGTGAGAAATAATCACAAAAACTGAAGAAAACCTATATATGACTTCCTTATACTCACATACGAAACTGTCTGCTTCTACTTTAATTAGGAAGTAAGCTTCATAAAATACGATCATTATTTCTATTGCTTTTATTCTCTTCTTCCTTTCTTCAAACAGCTGAGATGCATGGGTCCAACTCTGGGCTTCTGGAAAGCACCATAGGAGCCCTGCACAGTTTCAAAACTCAGCAAAAACTTGTTGTTTCTTGTTTTAGGTCTTGTTTTTAGCTTTATTTATTATTATATTTATTTATTTATTTCAATAAGACGCCAACAGAACATTGACTGGCAAATATTGCTTTCTGTAATGCTTTTCCTATGTGGATACAAAAATAAAACAGTAATATAGGAGCCATATAAAGATCCTTCCTTATTCTACTTTTAGTAAAGGCATGCAAAATTGATGCATCAGCCACAAAAAGCAAGAGGGAGGTTATCTCATTATTCATTACTTGATTCTTATTTGAGTTATATTAAATTATGCATGCCTAGTATTACTTCAACTGATATAATTTCGTAATACTTAAATATTAAAGGAATAACCTTAATTTCTTACAGTGTATCAGAATAAACCATAAAAATGCAATTAAGCTGTGGGCAAAACAACATAAATGTATCAGTTATCCCAACGGAATACTTCTTGTTGTACTTCTTTCCTTATTTGGGTTGTTTTAAGGTGACAAGCCCATGAATACTAAAACTTAATTCATATTATGCTTTTATAACAGGAGTTTTAAACATTTTTCTAAGCTCAATATTTCTTTATTTTATAAGAAGAAAATTCAGAAGCAAATGAAAGTGAACATTTGAACAAACATTACACTCAATAGCTTTTCACTGCTGTCAGCTTGGGGCCTTCCTGATATTGCCTATGTTTATGTATAAATACCAATAAATATTTAGAAAAGAAAATAAACAAAACTTCCTACATCAACTGTTCGTTCACACTGAATAACTATATTCAAGCTGAAAGGAATGGAGACATCAAACATTAACATCTTTATGTAACCCATATACACATAACAAAATCAAAAGAATGTTCTTGTAGTACATAATGGAGACTCGAAAAATGGTAATAGACAAAGACACAGCCTTTTCTGGAAGTCTACTAGGAAAAGTGGACCAGGTGATTTAATCAGGTGATTCAATTTTTTTATTACATTCTTTCTAAAAGTAGATGTACCTACCCACCATAAGTATAAAGAAAATACGAGAACTGTCAGAATTCCACCAGCTTTTGAAAAAGAAATCTTAACAAAGTTGTCATAGCTAAGAATTTAATTAATAATAATAAACATATATATATAGTGAAAATCTCATCTTTTTGTCAGGGAGACCAAAGAAATAATGTATGACAGAGAGACAACAAATAGAACTATAGTAAATGTATGGGGTATCTGTTAAACCAAAATTTCAGGTACAGAGTTTTAGAAGACAAATACAGTCAGAGAATCCCTTCTGAAACATACCATCAAGAAAACTAGTGAGCAAAAATGGGTTGAGAATTGAACAAGGCTGAATGTAAACAAGGATATTTGTTTTCTCTGTAAGTATTTTTCAGATGTTAATGGCAGTCATTATTTGGGGGTAATCATCTTTCTGAGTAAGCTGGCAAGGTTATAGTACATCAATCAGCAATGCACCTAAGACTTCTTAAGTCTGTGAGGATATATTTTCTACTCTATTTTTGGTTTTGTTTTTTCCTGTGTCCTAGGGGCTTCTAATATAGACAATGGCATCTGCCATGTGATCCTAATTTCAGAGGGAGAGACTTGCATAGTTGCAGTCATGGAACAGATAAGTAACAACTTCAGGACTGAAACTACATACATGGATTATACTTCCCCAAGACATTCAGAATTCATCAGGCTTGTTTGAGATAACCTCTATAATTAAGTTTGGCAAGACCTTCATGTACCTGGTCCATGACCAAACTTCACGTGGAGAAGTATAAATACATCAAGTGCACATCTGTGATTCTTGATCACCTTACCTGTCTGACAGCCTCCTGCAGTTTGTTAAGGCTTATTTACGTACAGACAGGACACTTTTCAAGGCTTTTTCCAGAGGAAAGGACCAGTTATAACAGAGTTAAACAGGTACCCAGTAATCACATGGATTTTCTTAGGACTTTTTATATGTTTGCCTACAACCGCAGATCAAAGCATTTAACATTCACAACAGCATCTGTCACAGTCTTTTTGCTTTGAATGTATTTCCAGAACAAACAGGAGTGGATAACTTCAGACCCGTACTCAACATAGGCCAAAGTGTTGTACCTATTATACTAAAAATGACTGAACAAAAAGAGGTATTGGTAGTGCTAAGAGAATGCTGAAATGGATCAGTGTGGCCTGTAAATGCCTTTCACCTTTGACTACTGGCTTCATATGGCAATGACAGCTACTTGAACAGATGCATCTAAGCTGTCATCATCAGTGAGGCTTAGTATGAGTAAGGACTAACAGGGACAGCTCTTGGAAGCGAGGGGATGCAGTACTCTGCCACAGGACTACATGCCTGTACAGAAAAAGAAAAATCTGAAGCCTTCACAGGGGATGAAGGAGGTTCTGAAAATGCCCTTCACCCAAGCAGTTTTGGCCACAGATTTGACCGTAAACTGAGGCAAAGGGGTAAAGCAAGAAGGATTTAAACACCAAACTTCCTGGATATACTCAATGCAGCAGACTTTTAGAAGAAACAGTTAAAGATGACTGTATAACGCTTTTTATAAAGGCTGTACTATCAAATTATATGATGGCTTATGCCTATTGCCATATACTCTTTGACCATTATATTCTTTCTTCTTATTTTCTATTCTTATATTTATATTCTTTGACCGTTACGCATTTGCCTGTTTGTCCATCAAGTTTCACTTAGTCTACTGCATTATTCATATTTTATTTTTTTTTTTTTTTTTGAGAGTAGCTCAGGTAATAAGCCTAATCAGGTAATATCTGGGCTTCAGTGCTTCACTGAAAGATCTAACTAGGCATGTATAACTGACCAGTACTGGCATATCATGATACACAACTGAATTAGAATAACACACACAAAAGAAAAAGGTAGATAACAAATCTAAGGAGATACAATTCTAACGGTTTGATATAAACTAATTTTCTTACAAGAGATAGACAGACAGACAAATAGGTAATTTTCAATGCAGAGTTCCTTACTTTGACAAGTTCTTTTTGAGCCCATATCTGAATTGGTTCCACCTGCTGGGGAGTCTGAGTTTGGATTCCATATGTGTTCAGAAAAACCTGTAGGCTACAAACAAAACAATAACAAGTACAATCAAAAAGTAGTCTTAGCTTTAGCAATTATCTTGGCATCAGATAGATGAGTAGCAGGATGAAATTCAACACTTCCTTGAATACCTTTAGCAAATTTAAGATGTATGTTGTTCAGCACTTACTTACTGTATATATTCTTAGTAAAAGCAAATACCTACCGTTGACTTTCTGCTATGAGGGCCACATGCACTACCAAATCATTTTCTAAAGGACCCTAGAAAACAGTGAAAAAGTAATTATTTGCATTACTATTTTGTTAGATATAATGTGAACAGGGGCAATGTCTATTTAAACAATTCATGAGCATGACAGACATCTCTGCATTGTTTTTCTTATTTTGTAAACAAAATTAAAGACCACCACAAACTAAAAGTCTCAGAACTATGGTAAGATTGTCCTGTCAGTAATACTTTGCAAGATGCATGTTGAAGAATTAATAACAAAAAAGCTTCTGGTATTCATTTCCACTATAGATATATATATTTTATATTTAAAAAACGATGTAGGAGAAATACTTCCCTTTATACAAAAATTTATAAGTTGTACAATCAATATATTTCCTTCCACATGATACAACATAATACTTTGATACATATTTTTGTAAAGAGGGAAGTAACAGGTAACTGATAGTATCCATTTTAAAATAAGGAACTGATTTCAAACCTCTACTCTGAAATACTTTGATTTGACAGCTAGTAAGAGTTATATTTACACATATAAAATTACACATAATATACACTTTATATACATATATATGATGTATTACGTTTAACAGGAGATAACAGCATTTCCTTGCATTGTTTATAACAGATAATTCTATGTTTGAAGTAAGAAATGGTATTTTACATTAAATCAGGAAGTCATGCAAATATGAATAAATTCAGTATGTTGGGTGAAATAAAAAAAAATCAACATCATGGGTCTTGAAATGGCTTTTCTTTTCAGTGGCAATATGCATTACTAGCTAAAAAGATGAGAGGTCTGAGTTATTCCCTGTTTATTTATTCTCTGTAGTTGAATATAGTTGAAAAAAAAAATCAAAAGAACTAAAAAGAGCGCACATTTTTGTTCCTAAGGAAAGTGTTGTTTTATGCCTACTTTTGTCTAGATACTACCAGAACACGAATGACAAAAATTAAATACATCTTCTATCAATTGATCCTATAGAAATGCAGCATTATCTGTGCAGATAGGTGGATAGATGAATTAATTTGGAACAAAAAGTTTGGAGTGAACACTTCCTTGTTCAGTAATCTATGAGCCTTGATATCAAGTTAGATCTTCGGGATTTACAGAAGTAATTCCTGATAACATGTTCCCAAAAGTACATCCGCACTATATTTCTGCTAAAAATGCTGGTGGTTTTGCCACATGAATAAAAGATGTGCACAAACAGATCAGATTAAGAAATCAAAAGTTCAAGTGGCATTAACAGATGTTCCTCTCAGAATCAGTTAATCATGCTATCGATCTCTTTTATACAAACACTAATAAAACACAAACCAGTTCTCTACCACAATCAGTGTCTTGAAATTTTAAAATAAAGAGGAACAACTCCCCAGAGAGCAAGGCAGCTCCCTGCAAGACTGCTTTGATTTATATGCAGCCTGTGATCTAACCTGGGAGCAGTCTTCAAGTTAAGACTCAGCTTGCTTAATTATTACTACATCTCAAAGAGTGGGACTAGGTAACCAGCTGAACATAAATCTGTATTCTGAATCTCCACAGGGGTATGTCCTTCTGTGGTACCAGTACTAATGCTTCTCACACACAGATGCGTTCAATGTCATGCCTCATTTATAGCAGCCAGTAAGTGGTGGTTCTAACATGGGCCATAATTGAGCAAATGCATCTGTTGCACAACTGGCACATCACCAAATCTGGTTATAAGGTATTGTCCCTAAATAAAAGCAAATACTTTTTATTAACTTAACAAAGGTGGTCATTAACAAAGTAGACACTTACACAACAGTGGATTTCCTCTCAGAATTAGACTTCCCCATGTGGTTTTATCATTTCCTCCCTACTCTAATTTCATCATGTCAAAACCTGAGATTCATATGAATGCGTCTTGAACTAAAAGTCAGAAAGAAAGCCTCAGAGGTATTCATGGCAGCTAAGTTCAGGCTTATGATGGCTGGGCTAAAAACCAGGTTCTAAATGCACCCTGCTTTTGTATGACTAAATCTCTGTATTTGCTGCATAATTATATATAGAGAGAGAAATGAATACTCAGGCCAGAAAACAGTTTAATGAATTGCTGATCCCTTAATATCTCATTCAAATCTATTTATTGTGTGCTGGGTTTCACGGATTGATGAACTAGACAAACTAATTTATCAACACCTACTGCAATTGTTATTGAGAAGACTTGCTGCTTCCATCATCTTTATTTGAGAAGACTTGATTGTGTAAAAACCGCCTGACTTTGAAAAAAGTATTATGGACAAATGTTAAACCAAGAGCTGCATTAATTGTCACTTAGCACGTAAAGACCTGAAGGATCACAAGTATTAAGTATTCTAGAAAAAACACAGATAAAGTAACAGACAAACTATTCATGAATAGTGTCACCCTTTTCATTAGTGACAGTGACACACTGCGCTATGTATTAAAAAAAAAAGATATGGAAAAACATTGAAGTCCTAAATAAGTCCACTACCTAAATCCTACTGTTAAAAGTTTTTTAATGTGTGCTATTTCACATTTGTGTAATAACCCAAGCCAAACTGCTGCTGACACATCAATCACTGTCTCCCTAGGACACTGTAACAGACCCCCCTCCGCACCCTTCTGCCTTGCATTTTCACATTGGATGGTGGGGAGAAGGATCCGTTTCAACTACATCCTGCATGCTGTGCAAATGATAAATACACCCTGGTGTTTTCAGAAGACAAAGGTAAAAGACAGATTAGTTTTGCTTGCTCTCCAAAAAATTCATGGTTTGTAACAAGGTTATAAACTGTCAGAGGCAGGCTGAAGGGAAAACCCCTGACTCCATTCCTGGCACTGGAAGAGAAAGCAGCTCAATATCAGTCTTTTGCTGCAGCCTCACTGGACAGATGCTATCGCTATATGCTTTTCTGCACAAATTCCCAGGAAATCTCAGATCTCTGAAAAAAATCCATTCATTTTGAACATGTGAGAAAAAGTGGACATATTATTCAAGAACACAGATTAGAATGGTACCTATTGGGCTTTCCAAGCATATGGAGCAATAGGAGGAAAACAGAAATAGAACGCAACAGAAGAAATTGTACTTAAGCCAAAGAATCCACCTTGCTGCTACTAAACTACAAATGATACAGAATACATCTGCTTCTGAAAGCATCTAAATACTGCTTAATGGTTTATGGTCAATACTACTAACAGACTAGACCTCTCTAATGAAATACAATATGGACATAGGTGTGCCATAAATTCCAGAATAATGTTTAACCATCTCAGAATTGTGTTAATACAATAGCCTACTGAAGTTAACACAAATGAAAGGTAAGAATATACTTATAAGCAACATTACAAGAGAAATCATTAAACATGATAATCTTTAAACCATCAAAATTAGACACTATAAATCTGAGCATAATTTAGGTAGCTGAAAGATCCTAACACATTCCAGCCTACCTATACTTTGCAATTTTATTTCCTTTTTTACATATGTTACTCGGTTTCCTGAAAATAATAAATAAATGAAAATAATAAACAGTTCACAATTTTGACTATTCCCTTCCCAACGTCACCAGGGGGCATTAACTTTCATTTCCAATAACATAAGTGAAGTCTTTACAAATTAAGTCTACAAAGCAAAACACTAAAACGACATAGTCACAGCATGCTGACAGACAATGTCATGAATTAATTGAAGCTCTATACTTGTATTTCACATTAACCCAGAAGATCAATTAGTCTAACCTTGCAATTTATTAACATCATTTTTATTGAATTCAAATTTAGTATGACAGCAATAAATCAGCTTTCATATGCTCCAGTAAAACACAAAACAAAACCAGAAAATCCTCACCCCAACTCATGACATTTCTCATATGTTATTGTTACTACTGCAGACCCTCATATATGCTAAATTCTCCCAAAAGAGAATGCAACAAATGAAACTTATAATCTCTTCTGGATATGGAGATATTGAACAGGAACAACAAAAACAGCTCTTCTAAGAGCAATGAAGTTTTGAAGAGCTGTCCTCACTGAAAGAGAATGCCCTGCATTATCTTCTTTCAGTAAAGTAAATGGAGCATGGATGATTCCATGCTTTGCATTGTTGTTGTTGTTTTTTTGTTTGTTTGTTTGTTTTGCCTTTATTTTTTTTTAAACTTGAAAGGTATTTACACGGAAATGCTACTGACCAGTTAGCCTTACAAAGCAAACTACTAGTGCGAAGGAGAAACTCTCTGATTGCCATCAGACTCCGTTATGTTTTGGAACACAGTCTAGAGCTAGCAAAGAGAATCCTGCTGCAGCACCACACTGGTACTTCCCCAACATGGAACACAGTGAGACCTCTTTCTGAAAACTGAGACATAAATTCAGGAGGGACATTAAAGTATGAGAAAAAACATTTCCTTTTAATTATAAATAGAATAGGTAGTTTAGTATTAGTGGTCATTAAGTTTTTAATATACTGCTCATTTGACCCCACAATTTTCCACAGCAAATGAGACTGCCCTCTTTTTATCAGATTTTGAAGGCTGAGTGATCCATTCACAGCATTAATATATTGACATTCAATGTATTAACTCTATATAAAACTCCCTTCCAAACAACCACTGAGGTCCTTCAATCAGACCACATTTCTGTGTGCCTGTAGGCCCATATTCTACAGGAAGGGCAGCCCTTCAGAGACCAGAGTTTATACGCAGCAAATTTTACGGTATAGCCTCTTCAGTACGGTAAAATGTTTCCAACATATTAACGGCTGGTTCAAAAAAAATGGTTTTGTTTATTGGATTTGTTATTGTATATTTCTACTATAGAAATAAAAATAAAAATACATTTCAGAACAAATTCTAAATGAATTCAATGTTAGAGTAATCACTATACATCCTTAGTGTTACTACTTAGTTTCTTTTGTTCTCTTTGTTTCGAGCTAGTAGGTACAGCACAGTTACATTAACATCCTTACATTCCTGTATAATATGCCTCAGCAATGACTGCAAAACTGCAAAATCTTAGCAGAGGTTAAAATGGTGAGAGCATATCAGTGCTGCCAATTTTCAAAAGGTTATATGGAAAAATAGAAGACTAGAATATGGCACTTTCTTTTCTGACTAGAGTAACTAGAGTAATATCAGACTAAGTGGTGAACAGAGAAATGTGAAGGGGTAACATTACAAAAGCTGAATTAATTGAGCGATCTTAATGACCAGAACAGTTAAACTTTCCTAACTGTACTTCTCCAGCGTGAAACTACAGGCTTACATGTATATGCGGCTCATCTCATGCTTTACGCTCAACAGCTTGTACAGGCAGTTCAATACAGCAATACCACAAGTTTTACATCCACAAAAGGACAGAGTAAAGAATTCCTCCGTAACTAATGATAGTGATAGGTTGGCACAGAGCTCCTCTACCAATACTGCTAAACGTTGAGAAAAGAGCAACACAAAAGACCAGAAATAATAAAATACATTGAACAATTGTATGTATCAAATCAAAACGTGGCCTGTATCAGAAGGACAGCCAGGATTAAAACGTGATGATGGCCGTAGTATTTTTCCACTTGTTCACATTTAGAAGCATTGGTAGTGTTGTACAAGTCAGTAATATAGGAAGTTTCTCAAATATAAGAAAAAAGGTATCTGAAATTTTTGAAATTCTTTCAAAGCTTTAAATTCCTTTAAAAAGTTTATTTTACACCTGGGGCCAAACAAAAATTTAAGATGAAACAACTGATTTGAAGTAAATTCGGTAACAACACAGTTCTTTCATGTTATTAGTGAAAATATTGAAATAATCTCTGACTCCGCAGAGGTAATTTTTAGAGAAAGGAAGGTTACTTGCCAACAACAATGGTTTTCATGGTGATTTTGCCTTTGTAGGCTTATATGCACCTTACTTAATATGCAGTATTTAATATTTTATGCTTCAATAACAAATGCAAAGTGCTGAAAAAGAAACTTTTCAGATATATATTTCTCATACTGAGAAAAAAAGAAGGCTCAAAAAACTTCTTTTAATTGCACATTTTCATACATCCAGTTCTTACTCTTTAATAAAAGAAGTCCTCTACATATATACCTGCTTTTTCTTTTTTTATTCTGTTTACTGCAGATTTTTATTACGAGGTTCCAAGCACTCCCCATCCCTGGGCACTCATTCCTGCCGTGGATTTAAGCCAAATCCAGGAACACATGGATACACCAAAAAAAGAACTTCATACTTGTAGCTCTTAGGAGCTCTAAACAGAAATAATACTTCAGTACTCTGAAGTGGTGGTAATTAACTGGAAGTTATAAAAAAACTTAAATTTTCTCTTGCCTTCCTGACCACGTTAAACCACAACAATATCTTACAACTCAAAGAAATGCAATTACTAGCAGCTATTTAAATTTATAATATGTATCATTTTGATTTTATCACTTAGTTTGAAAGCAAACATACCACTTCCCAAAAACCCTAGATGTTAAAATCTTCCTTTTAGAAGTAATTCTCCATCTATAAAGCAAATGTACACACAATCTTGAATTTTCCTAGTACTTTCTTTCATTCTAATATTAGAAGAATGCACAATACATCAATAATATGTTTTCAGCAAAAACACTGTAATACTAAGGATAGGCTTACCTGGTTTGAAAATCTCATGCTAACATTCCTTTGATCTTGTGGAGGTACATAGCGTCCGATGGGATCAATATCTTTAGGACTTACTAATTTGTCAGCTGAAAGTTGATGATAATAAAAACACAGAATGACTTGAGTGCTTTCTGCAGCTTCAGTGAAGGAGGCATGCAAACATTTTATGTGGTCAGTCTTGCTGCTGTAATCTTTGTTTTAGATCAGCGATTTACACAACAAAAGGGCAGTCTACAAAATCACATTTAAACTTATGATTCAAATATCATTCTTGCTACATGTAGTTAGAGTACTGTTGTACTTATAACCAGTGCTTCACTTTTTAATAAAAGCCTATTATTTGATATGGAGAGTACCCATACACAGGTATGGGGAGAGAGGAGGAGGGGTTGGGAAAGCAACCTAAACTTCCATGATTTTAAACTTTTTCCTGAAAGAGAATTAACTGCTCCAATAAAAATAAACATCTGGATAATGAAGAAGTTTCTGAATACTATGCTGTGTAGTAAATTAAGACAGCAGTTTATAAACTCAAAATACATCCTGGCTCAGGCCTATAAGTGTTTGGCAGGAGCAGGGAGCTGAATAGATGGTGCAGTGGAAAGTAAACGCTTGGGCAGGCAGTGAAGGGCACTCTGGCTGGGCAGAGCACTGAAGAAGCCAAGAAGGAGCCTGCTGCTGTTGGGAGCTGTGCCAGCGGTTCTGAGCCACCAGATCCTGTGAGCCTCTCCCCCAGCCACCTGCTGCCAGAATGCAGCCTGGCTTCCGCGGGGAAGGACCCAGCTCCCTGCTCTGGACTCTTCCTGCAGAATCATAGGCTACGTCCAGGTGGTTGCATTTAAAAAACAAGCTAGATTATTAAAAAAAACAAATGATTTTAAAATGTAGAATTTATTAATATACTAACCCATCAGTAACCAAAACACATTTTAAGGAAAACAGTCATCTGTTTTCAGATGCATGTAATCAGACTTCTCATGCTGGCTAAAGGCATGCATGCTACTTAAATTATTTGCAGTACTGATGACACTATAAAATTGATTGACCAAACAACTGCAAGACCAATGGCCTCTGCCTAATAGTACTTAAAAGCAAGAGCTGTTCCCAGAATTGTTGTTCTATCTCCTCTATTTTTTAAATTGACTTACACGGCTGAGAAATTTACATATGTAGTCAGAATTATTTCCTATTGAAGATGAGTAGTAACATAATAATATGAAATTTAAGCTATTTTTAAATATTTACGCTATTACTTAAAAATAAGCACTCAGTGTATGTTCATTGCCGTTATCAGAAATGCATATTTACTGGAATCCAAATTTGGTCTATTCTAAAAAAAATAAATCCTAAATACTCATACCTTATTTCTAGGGAGCACAGAATCAAGAAAAAGCATGTAAAAATATAAGAAAAGGCAGCCAGTAAATGAAAAAAAAAAAAAAGAATTTTCAATTGCATGGAACAGCTGAATACCTAGTGGCCAGGCATTATTTTCTCTTCTTCTACAACAGACACCCTATTGTGAAAGCTTGCAAACTTCCTCAACCAAAGCAACAAAGAAATTCTCTTGAAAAATAGCCTTACTGCATGCAAAATACGAGGGAATGTCAGGAAAAGAAACAACAAATGAGAAGGCTATTGTGTTTAGAAGATTTTCAGTATTCTATAAAATATATCAGTAAACTTCATATCATGCTGCATGCAGCATAAAAATTCAACATGAAGAACAAAAGGCAATTTTTGCCCATCACATATGTACCAAAGCAGAAGACACACATGCTACCCATACTACCTGGAGTCCTTTTGAAATTCAAGCCAGTATGTTTGTTCAGATTCAAGAAAAACATTAACAAGATAAATATCCTTTACGATGAGTCAAAACCTGATAGAATTTCTTCAGCCTCTTACCCAAGAGCTTTGCAATGATGTAAACTGCCTGTCCCCACAGGAAAAACTTCCCATCGCGTCCACTGTTACTAGGAAATCGTTTCTGACTGCCAGGATTCTTCTTTTCCAGTTCAACAAAATCAGCTGGCACATAGTAATACTTGGGTACAACAGGACACCCTATGGCGTTTTAAAATAAGTACAGTAAGTAAATAAATCAAATTCTATTTCCATTGTTATTTGATTGTACTCCCCTCATAAAGCTGAAGTGTTATCCAGGTACCTATTTGAACAGACAGACTGTTGTCATTCATCATTTTCTCTCAAAACCACAATCAGTGTCGGAAACCCAGAACTACAGTAAACTACTTTATTTTTCACCAAACATTTCCACAGAATTTTTTTCCCAGAATACATACACCATCTGTACTATACAAAAATGTTTTCACTGAAACAAAAATGCAGTACAGATAAGAAACCATACCCAAAAGAAATGAAAGCTGCATTAGAGCAGAACACCTTGGGTTTTCTCCCTTCATTTAACAGTCACCTCAGTACTAGACAACTCGTTGGCCAAAAATGGTCAAACAATCGAAATAATGCTTGCAAGAGATTATTTCAATATTAGTATTTTGCTATCATGAAACAGTGATATTATTCCTCTTTTTGTTTACTGCAATGTCCATTAACAGTGTAAGTATTTTTTATAGTTTCAGACAAGAAAAAATTAGGGATTTTTGAAAGAACAATTATCAAATAATACCTTCAGATGTATGTTGAAGCAAAGGATCCAGAAGATCCTGATATTCTTTTACTTGTGCAGAATTTCCTCTAAAAACACCTACAAAAAACAAACAAACAAAAATAATTAATTCAATTAAAGAAATAACTGATCTGTGAATTCAGTGTTCATAAAAGAAAAATCTAGCGTTTATTGTTCTGTGGTGCAGTGCCTACAGACTAAATTGTTCATGAAAAAGTACAACACTAAACTAACTGCTCGCTTATTACCACAGCTAAATCTCACAGGGATCATGAGTCAGACATTGTTTTATTAGCTTAAACTGAAATCAATTGCAAATTACATCACAGAGTAAAGCTGTGAACTTATAGATGTTCTGAAGTGGACTAGATCTCAGACAACTAGCCCAGCTAGCTGTAAATAACTTCCTTAATTATGGTAGAATGAAGAAGCAGAGTTTGTATGCCAGGGTGGAGACACATAGGCTGTTTCTAAATATTCAGGACAGAGTTTCAAAATTATCTAGAAATGAATTGTCCAGAACTCCCATACAATAGGAACTCAATACAATAGGAACTTGAAAAAGTAAATTGAAAAATTCCCCCCAAAGATATTTAGATGGAATCTTTACATTGATAAGTTATGTAGATAGAATAATTTTAACATGATAGAGATTAAGAACAGGTGACACATCTTGAGAGGTTGAATACAGAGTCAAGCTTTTATGATGATGCTTTAGGGGAAAAAGTGTTAAGTTTGGAAGTACCAGCATCTTAAACATTTTTCTAGTAGAATTTACTCATCTCAAAATTCGTCTGATGAATACTATTATGACCAGTGCTCAGTTCTTACATGAAAAGATGCATCAAAAATAGCAAAAGCATTTCTGCTCATCAAGGAAAACTTGGATGAACTTGATAAATAAGGGTAACCTTTTTTAAAAACAGAAATGTTTTTGAACATTTAAAGGGAAAGAAGTCAAACTTTTAATCTTTCACTCCTGTGCATATCCTTTCTTTCCATGTTTCCCTTATCCCACAAAACCACCATAATCTCCAGATTTGAGTAGAAATTTAAAAAAGCTTTCAAAAATTCTGTTCAAATACTTGTTATCCCCCCCAAACACACATTGATTTATTTAGTTCAATCCTTCCTTGCAGCTACAGATGCATATCTACTATCTACAAAGTCCTAAACAATTTCCTTTTGAGAAACATCCCAAAGGGAAATTAGTACTAAAGCAGTCTTTTTGTACTCTTAAGAACTGTTATTTCTGAAAGGCAAAAGTAAGACAAAAGAAAACCACAAACTAGTAACTTATTCATCAAAAACAAACGTATCAGAACATCTTATTATAAACAGTTTAGTCATTTTTGCAATTTAAGTCTCTCTGTATGCACTTCAAATTTTGCATGAAGCTTGCGGATTTGGATGCAAGTGCACAAAATCCATTGATGTAATTGTTCTATTTGCTTAAATTGAGCTACAGGGAAAAAACAAAACAAAACAAAACAAAACAAACACTAGGACAATATTTGCAAGGTATGTATTTTGTACTTTATAACACAAGAAAAGTAGAGAAACTAACTTCAGTTAAAGATAACTGTATTTTTTGTTCTTCCCAAAACTCTAAGTGGGCAGCATAAAATGTCAATGCCTTTCTCCCGTATTCTTGGGGGCTTCACTCCTTTTGAAAAAAGTCAAGCATTCCTTCAGAAAAATCAATTGTGAAACCTTATTACATGTTCAAACAAAATATTTTAATCTATGGGTGAGCACACAGGAGTCAAGGCAGAGAGCAGACTTCTATGCCTCTCACAATCTTTATTTGAAAACTATTTCACACACTGAAGAGCAAAACCAGCTGCTAGAAATATGGCCAGATTTTCATCCATTTACAAAGCTGAAAGACGCATGAATCTTTTTGATGGCTGTAACCCTTACTGATTTTCTTATTCTGACCTTCCTTCTGTCTGAGTTCTGGCTTCCATCCTGAAATCATCCTGTGAACTTTTCTAGTATGTCTCCTAACCTCAAGACAAGGTCTGTCAGTTGTGGATGTATTTATTTATTCATCAGACCAACTGGCTACATGTAAAAATATAGCCAGGAAGCAAAGGCATTTAAAAAGAGCAACTAGGCCTTCTGCTGTGCTTTATTATCTTCTAAATTCTGTTTCATTTACCCCAGAACAATCAACCTGAAAATATCTGTGAAAACATTCAGTTTGTCATTATATTCTCTATTCTACTTCTTTTTCTTTCATGTGCTGCTATGAAGTACTGATACTGTGGAAGTCTTTAAGACTTAAAAAGCAATGCAAAAGTGAATGTAGAAGGTTTAAGCTTCTGAAAAATGCATATTGAGTTATATTGTAAGAACAGAGTTCAAGTTACAAATGCTGAAATATGGGTGTTTTTTGGTTTTGTCTTCTTTTTTTTTTTTTTTCTCCTGTTGTCCTGTTGTTCTTGGTTTTTAACCCATGAGGCAGAACTTTCAATCAATCGTCCTTAGAGCAGACGCTGCTTGTATATGCAGGACAAAAAATGATTTTGTATTCTTCATCTAAGGGCCTGTAATGCCTTTATAAAACAAGAACAAAAAGCCATACTTACCATCAATTATCATGAAAATAAAGAACAGAGGGAATTCACATTCAATGCCATCAAAAAGCTAAAAAGAAGAAAAAATCATCAGCTATTTCAGATCCAAATTTCAGTTTCAGGAAATATATTTGCATAACCTATAGGACTATTTCAAAGCAACAAAAGACAAAGATGAAAGTGAAAACATTTTAGGACACCAGCTTTTCATTTAGCTTACAGCCTCTTAATTCTGCAGGCATTTCAACTGTGCTTTTACATATGGCTCATTCTCAAGCAGAGTATTTATATAATCTATGTTTTATTTTCCACAGAGAAACTATTGGGGAGTAAAAATAGTAAATTTTCATTTAGATAACCTTTACTGATAAACACTGTGGTCAAAAGCAAAACTGTTTTCTATACACTCTGACTCTAGTCAGCTGTGAAATTAAATAAAATGATAAATAACTTTCTTATTTGTTATGTGAAATCAACTATACCCTATATGTAAATGGAAGCACATTCATTACAAAACAAATCAACGACTAACTTGCTGACTTAGCAATCTCTCAAAACTGCACATGCCAAATTACAAAATGCATCTCTCCTTCATTTGAAACAATTGGGAATCGCTGTGCAATTCAAACTGCGAATACTAAAGGTGCAATATCTGTTTTATTAAGTATGGCCTAAACACTTCAGAAAACCGAAACTTGCCCCTATATATATATACACCAAGTACCTTTATTTCTGCTGGTTTATAATAGCGCCGTGTTTTATCTTCCAGTGCTGTTCTGTATCCATCCCTCAGGAATCTTTTAAACCCATATTTTCCTTTTAATTTCCTAATAATTTTATCTAGTGTTTGATTGAACAAAACCTCATCATCCAAAGCAAATGCAGGATAACTGAGACAGGGCAGAAGAGCTGCATCAGTATTCTGCAGAAGGAGAGGAGAAAATAGCAAGTCATAAATTTAATTAAATCTCTGAAAATTATTTGATGCACAAAGACTATTTAACGTACTGAGTAAAATATACATTTGAAACAATCTTATATTTATCAAAATCACAGTAGTAATATACTGAAGTAACTTGCAAAATGGGACTTCTAAAATGTTTAAGAATAAACCATAAACCCAATATTCAGATACATGATTTGAAAGACAAAGAACTCATTTGACTCAAAATCTGACCTACTTTAGAGTTGATAATCTGTTACAACTGATAATTATCGGTTGATATTAAATGAACATATTGTGGAACACTGTGTTTTTAGAAGCAAAAAAAATAGCCTCCAGCTTATTCCTGGAAGAAAACCAAACATTTGGGTATCCTACACTCAGAAAGAATCCCAAACACTTAATTTATTAAGGCGCAATGCTGAGAAGTAACTATGGTTAAATCATCATTTCTGAAAAGCTTTTTCAGGAATTGTCTCCAACTGCTGTAACAAACAAGCCTTACATTCAGGAAGTAAGGGAATAATTTCAGGAAAAAAGATGGCATTTCTCAAGAACTATTGGCAACTATCACTAAATGAAAACACAACAAAAACTATTAACTAGTATATCACCACTACAAGTTAGTTATAGTTTAATGTTAAACTAAAAAATTAGCTGACAGTGCCTTTTAATTATCCAGCATTATCACTCTGCTTTGATTCTTCTATACAATGAGTAAACTATTAATGCTGAAGATTAAGAGTCATTTCATGAACCAAAACGCTATTAGATCCCAGAATGAAAAAGCAGTAGAACTCCATTATCACTCATATTAAATTACCGTCTTTCAAAGAACAAATTTACCTTTGATGCTAATACTGAAATAGATGGATTTTGATTAATTTGTACTTATGTCACTTAGATTTACTCACTGATAAAATACTTACTTACAACAGTGGCTTATAGTAACAAGAAATCCTCCATATTCTGCAATTACTGAAAAGCCAACCTTAAAGGCTTCTTTTCTATACAAAAGAACAAATTAAAGCTAAAAGAAATGTACTCTTTCAAAAATGCAGTCACTGAATTTGTAATGGAAACTGAGCCACTAGGGTAAAAACAAGACAATCACCAAAACTGCAAGCCTTACTTAACTTACTGCAGATCACTATTACTTTTAATTTTATTTTGAAATTATTTAGAAAGATAACAACAGGCTAACATTCTAACCTAAGTATTTTTCCAATAAAGAATGCCCTGTTGATTTCACTTCAGAGACACATCTACATCACAGTGATGTTTAAGAAGCAAAAATTTAACACCTTCCCAACAAACTCCTATCCTTATTAAGCAGAACAAACTGGCTGTCATAAAGCTAAGAATTATGTTCATACCCATTTATTTTCTCCACACACTGTTAAGGTGAATTCCGTTTAATTACTTACATGAGACCTTGACTCTCGGGGAAGCAATGAACACAGGGTCTGTCTGTTACGGTTATGAGCATCAAAATCCACAAATATAACAGACCAGGAGCAGCCCTTTAAATAGAACATGAAATTTAAGGAGAGAGGAAAAAAGGTTGGCACATGCTGGTGAAACTAAACAGCTCTTTGTTTTAATAATGTTATGCTGTAATAGTCTAGTAGCTGGCAACTAATCAGAAAATGAAACATAATATTACAGTGAAAATGTTTTGAACTCTCAAATGTTTTAAAAATAAAGCCAAAAATTTTTGAAAAAAATAGAAGAACTTGAAATTTTAAACAAAACCAGGTGTTTTTGTCTACTAGAGATTATGAATTATTTATTCAAGTTATAATCTCTTAATTGGATATTCATGTGATGTCAGAATCTTTACTATTAATTACAATTAAGGATTTAAGTACTGCATAAGTAAGGATCGTATCTGAATTCCTATGCCAAAGCCATACATATTAACTATCTCATGTAGATTTATAGCTGTTGTTTCAGACATACACAATAGATTGGGAATAAATTTAAGAAGTTTAGCATAGGATGTTAAAGTAAAATGATGAGAAATTAAGTAAAGAGACAATTTATTTGTTACATTAGAAATTCTCTTCTCGATGTGTAAATAAATCTCCTTTTGCTGACAAAGCGGTTAGGGTTACACCTTGACTGCATTCTTATGCTTATAACTCCTGCTTTTTAAGAAATAATTCTAGTATAATGAAGATATAAACAAATAGCATTAAAAGCCATGTATGAACTCCTCCTTTATATTAAAGCACGTAAAATTCAGATTACATGAAAAGCCAATTGTTTCTCAGTTCATAATTGTTCTTTATTCTACCTGGCACCTAACAAAGATTGCAATACAATTAATTGAACATAAATATAGCTGTGCCTTGTTACATTAAAAAAAAAAAAAAAAAAAAAAAAAGCACGATTTCTCATAGGATTTATTTATTTATTTATTTATTTATTAAAGTTTTTGTATTTCTTGGAGAGGAGGAGAAAGCAATAGTTCAATGTGATTACCTACAACCAGTAAGTAAACTTTATGTCCTCTTGGGATATTTGCTTGAATGCACAGGGCAACTTCCCCATCACGAGATACTCCAAGACATACAGCATACAAGCATGTGAGAGCAGAGATACAGTAATATGGATATATACACAAATATTTACTAGTTTCTCCCAGTATGCACAGTGTGAGTGGAAAAATCTGCATGGAAACGTTGAGCAGTCTGTCGCCAGTGATTTGTGCAGGTTGCACTAAGTGTAGTTGCAGGTGCAGTTCCTCCTGAGGGGCTCAGCAGGATTTCTCAGAGCTATTGGAACACAGCTGGAGCTAAGCACAAAGGCAGGCTCTGCTGCAGACTGAAGGTCAAAATGGTTTCTGCTTATGCAAAGTATCTTGGAAATAAATTCTCAGAGCATTTAAACTCGCTTTGCTTCAGCAATTTATTCATCCACTTCAGAATTTAGTAAAATATCATTTGAAAAAAAATATAGCAGCCACATTTACTGCTGCTTGAGATTATTGGGAAGGTAAAGATTGTAGATAAATATTTCTTCTGAAATATTGACAATGTACATATAATGTCTGATCACTACCTAAGATCCTTAGCTCCTAACTAAGCTCCTAGCTCCTATTTCTTAACACATGGTAGCAGTTTCAGGAAGCGAAATAAATCAAAACTACACCTATGGCTATGGCTATGTCTTTTTGTAACAGTATGTGCGTGTGAGGCCATTTTCATACTTCTCCACTCATAAGCAAACAGCCATTATTATATCCCTGAAGTATAACCTACAGTGAAAAACTCTGTTGTCCAAGGAAAAAAAAAAAAAAAAAAAAGGATAAAGAAATATCCAGAAAAATTAAGTCTTTAAGAATCAGAAACCCTCACATTCAGGGATACATCCTGAACTATTACTTAAGAGAAAATAAAAAGGTCTAAAAATAATAAGTGCTACAGTTTTTCATCAATAGAAGATATAAAACAAACTTTATTTAAAATTTAAAATTAAATTTAAAACTTTCATTTTTCAACCCATGCATTGCAATAGCTCTAAAAAGTTCCAGTCAAAACAGGACTGGATTTTATTTATTTATTCATTTTTATTTCTGTGACTACACGAATAAATTAAAATTATAATAAATAAAAATTATTTTTTTATATTTTTAAAATAATTTTTATATTTATTTTTATTTCTGTGACTACATTGTAAGAAAGTACTTTTTGTCCACTATGAGAAAGATCTTCATGATTTTTTTTCAGATGTTCAAGCAACTTTTTGTTGCTTGAAAGAGCTTCAAGAGTTCAAGAGCTTCTTGAACTAGCTCCATGTCCCTGAGCTTTCCAATTGTTCTAAGAGATGCAGAATGCTGAGTAAAACGTTAGCTGAAGTGCAGAAACCCTCACTATTAGTTAAGTACAGTCACAAATAAAATGATTATGATTGAGAATAGTAAACAGGGAAGTACTAGTTGGTGAATGCGATCCACGGTTTAAAAAGCTCACAGCAATAAAATGATGGGCTTATCCAAGGGGAGTGAAAAAACTGTGGAATGGTGTCTGGAAAGCCTTCACGCTAGTATAAAACAGTGCTAACCTTAACAGATTTTTCTTCTCCACAAATGCAATATTCAGGGAATGTAGCAGTGTCCTTTACAATTGAGGTATATTGGCATGAGCCTTCTCAGAGTGCTAAAGCCAAGCAGCATGAGACAAAAACCATCTCAGAGGCAAGGTTATACAGAACACTACAGTATATCCTAGATTACAACAAGAAACCGACATTAAAAAATTATAGATCCAAACACATTTTCTGCAACAATCTTGTACCTCCCCTCAAAAAAAACAGTAGATTCTTATCACTAAGGTGTATGCTCATGAAGGGTTGTGTAAGATAAATTTTTATTATGAATTTTCAAAGCATACATACACTACAATAGTCAAGGACAAGCTTCCTACTGTCTTCAGCAGTACCAGACTGTACATAGAAGTCACTTCTACATTTTGTTTAACAGCAAATGTTAATATACAAATGCAACCGTTAATCTAGAATGAACTACAGACTAGGCTTTTTAAATTCATTCTGTGTAGTTTCTAGATAAATTTAGGCTGAAATAAAATATTATATACAAGTAACATCTGTACACAATCCATATTTCTGTACTATGTAGCTCACCCACAAACAGAATACAGCTATGTGTTTATATGCTTTGCATGACTGCAAAATTTCAAAGTAAACAATATTTAAGCTTTACAGCTTATTTTTCAGTTAAGGATATTTGAGCATGTCACAGAAGGGCTAATAATTGTGTGTTAATTAATATAAATTAATTCTAACATAATTGTTCCAATACATACCTTACATTTTGCCAGTAGAAAAATGGAGACAAATAACTTTTTCTTTTTTTTTTTTTTTTTAAATAAATCAAGTAGTACAGAAATGAACTTGGAAAGTAATCTGGACTTTCCATCTCCCCGTCACATTTACAATAGACCTAGCTTATACTCACTATCTGACCCAGAGAGCACCTGAGAATTCAGCTTGTTCACCATTTACCATTTGTTTCTTCTCTCCTTTCCATTATTTTATTTTTGGCAAACCAACTCATTTATCCAAGTATCTTAATGCTGAATATTTGAAGCAGACAAGAATCACAATCTAAAGGTCAGATCCATCTGACTTACAAGACAAAAGCAGACCACACGTATTGCAAAAAAAGTAAACAACAAACAAACCTATCTTGAAAACAGCAGGAATATATGGAAATTTTGTTCAGAAAATATACAAACAGTACTTAAAATCAAAGTCATGATATAAAATAATTAAAAACCCAAGGATCATACACTGCTAGAGAACAACTGCCTGATTACAGGAAAAAAGAAAAAAAAAAAAAGTATAAAAATAGGCAATTCATGTAAACTCGTGTTGCCTTTTAGACCAAATTTTGAATGTCACTCAAACCTAAGAAGTGATAAAGCATGTTTCATCAACTTCTTATGAACTTCCTTATGAAATGCAGCCATTTGGGCATGCAAGTAAGATACACGAACTACAAGCTGAAAAGGATGTAAACTTCGAAGAAAACAGTACAATTTGGAAGGCTTAACAGACTCAGCTCACCACTTTCTGGCTTGACCAGCCTATCCTTCCTTCCACAAAATTTACTGAAAAAAAAAAACAAAAACACCACCTCACCAGAAAGTTTATAGCCGTTTCTACATGCCCTTATTGATATCTAACTTTGTTTTCAGCTGCACTCTTATCTTTCTTTTCAATTAATTAAAAACACCTGTAGCACAACAATGATGCATCTCTTCCATTTGCACATTTTCTAAGCTATTCATTTGGAAGATGATTCCTTAATTTCAACTATATACTGTAAGTATGATACCTGAAAAAAAAAAATGCATGTAGAAGGGGAAAACAAGTCAGAGATAAAAATTGAAGAAATGGCTTGCTTTCTTGACTGATACAAGCCACATGAAAAAAATGGGAAAAGATTTTAACACAATGTGACATACTGAAATTTAAAACCTTGGAAACAGTGAGATTATGCTGAAGTAGTTTATTTAAAGCTCTTGATCAAAAGGCACTTGAAAAAACAATGCAGAAGGTGATGCTTCTAGGTAAAGGTATACTACATTACAATCAACATATACAATTCGAAAAGAAAAAAACATTTGGCAAGATAGTCCTTTTTCAGAAGAAGGTGTCATCACTTTAGATGTCTTTTAACTTAAGAAGGAAAGTAATTCTTGATAGTAAGAACAGTAATTATTTTATCAGACAATTTCTGTACTTGAAACAGTAGCAATCAGTTTGCCAATTTTTTTTTAAAGCTTGAACCAAACAAAATGTGGTATATTTTTTAAAATCTTCTCTGATCCTCAATGTAAATTATTACTGCTCAAAAAAAAAAAAGAGAGAGAGAGAGAGAAGAGAAAACAAACATTTTTATTACCTGATTTCCAAAGAGATTGAATCCATTAATTGCTTCTAAAGCCGCTTTTGCCAACCCCACAGAGCTGAGGAGAAAAATAAACAAACACACAGAAACAGACAGACTGTAATACAAGCCCAGACTAATACTTAGTATGTTTGACAGTTTTCAAAGTTATGATCTCTTCTTGATTTTAGTTTTGTGCTTAACATCTGTTTAATAAACTGATGATACAGCAAGGCTTGGGTTGGTTTTCTTTTGTTTAAAAGTACTTTTCAGCATTTTTGTTTGTCTTCAAATGTCAGAGACCATCTGGAAAAAGCACTTCTGCTCTCACCTTGCTGCTAGACATCTGGCATTATGTATTTCAAGGTCTTAATAGTGTACTAACAGAAGATTTACTTCAGCACAATTTTTCAACTCATGTCTCAAGCGTTATAATTTAATGTTAAAACCTTAACTTTTCAAAATCTGGACGCAGTACATAAATTTGGGGGAAAACAAAACTGAACTACACACAAGAAAGAAAAGAAGAAAAACAACTCTTATGAGCAGTTACACTGCTATACATGTATAATGATGCTTGAAAAGCCTAAAATTTCAGAACTGGGTAGAGTAAGAGGAAAACAGAATATAGCAAAGAATGTAACAGTTTCTTTATCAGCACAGTAATTCCTTGGAAGAAGAAGAAGGAAAAAAAGGCGTAAGAAAGGAGTTAAAAGTTTATATCTATTTTTCTCTAAAATTGATTGTCCACTGAGCCAACCACACTTTCCCTTCCTTTGCCATCTTTCATTTGGGATAAAAATTACATAGTACTGCTAAATGACAAATTAAATAAAATAGTTTATCAGAGGATCAGCATGTCCAGATAACAACGTTGGCACAGAGATAGTCATGACTGAAAAATTAAAGCATCCTTTAGAGTACAAGGGCTACAACCCATTTGTGGGGAAAACAGAAAAACTTACAACCATTCCGAACATTTACTTTCTGAATAGGACAGCTCTAGGTACTTTGTTTATAAAAGTAATTAATAAAAAGTATATAAAAGTATATAAAGTATATAAAAGTAATTAATGAAGCAACTCTAAGGAGATAGAAAAAATATTCAGAAAATAATCATTAATAATCCCAAACTTTTGTGTGTGAGGAGTTGTTATAGTGTTGACAAACAGCTGCACAGCCCTGACCTAAAAATTTGTAGCAGCCAAATTGGCAGAAAGCTGCAAATACAGCCTGTGCTTTAACCTTAATTTTTCCATACTCTAAGAAGGATTTGGGGATTGAGCAAACTTTTTACCTTTCTGTACATTAATGATTTGTAGCATTTCTTCATGGAAAATATCAAATGCTAAATGTTTAGCTGTTCAACAGCAACAACCACTGATACTCAAATACAGTAAAACAACTTGTTATATCTATAAAATACAATATTCTCCTGTAAAAGTTGAAGGAAAATACGGATTCCTTTCTAAAAACCGTTTCTATTTCACACACTGTCATTATTCTACAATAAGAATACTTCCCATTTTCTACCTCTGCTTACTCAAAGTCCCTGAAGACTGCAGTACGCTAATAAATACTACTTGCAAATATGAAATGAAAATATGTATATCAACATTAAAATGTTGCTTTCTTTTCCTACATCATATAACACTTGTTCAAATTACAATGCCACATCAAGCATTCAGTTCTCCATGCACTAAAGTCCTGCTAAGATCGCTAAATGTTTCACTGAGAAGTCACGGGACGAAGGTCCATTACAAAAAGTCTGAGAACAGCTGTAATATCAAGCATGTCTTCAAAAAACCGAGAAATCTCACAATGCAACAACCTGCTATGGAAATGCTACATTAAGCTACTATTTGACACACTGTCATTATTCTACAATAGGAATAGTTACTATTTTCTACCTTTACTTACTGGAAGCCCCTGAAGACTTCAACACTCTTGCAAATACTACACTACAGAGATGTGCAAGATCACAGCTCTGTAGTCTTTTGGAGTTGGAACATGAAGATACCGCACTTCAACAACTTCATTATTCCCACAATACATATGGGAGATGTCAAAGACATTTTGCAGAAGTACTCAGCAGATGCCTGGAGAGCCACTTGATCAAATGGTTACAGGACAAATTAATTTTTCAGAAGTCCAGCCATATGGGAAGGGGACCACACTAAAGCTGTTATAAATCTTGCCTTTGAACCAGTAAAAGACATCAATTTACATGTATCAGTGAAGACCTGGGTCTACAGGATGTTTTGCTATTTATCATTTATTAGAAGTGTTTTGAACTGTACAAAGGCAGAATACCAAGGCTACCTAAATACATAAAACATATACATTTTCTAATGTAGGCCATAATTTGCCGTTCTTACTCACAGACTTCATGTTATATATCTTCTTCAAAAAGAAAACCTCTTTCAATTAAAGAGGAGAACTAATTTCTAATTCTGAAAGCAAACACAGACTGTACGTAGACTTACAGTGTGAGTTTTGAGTGCCAGGAGTCTAGCATTCATAATACTGAAACTTAAGTGACTCATTTTCAGTCCATTATCACTGGAGAAACACATACATCATGCATGACTAGCCTTGATTAGTTATAATCACTTCTTGAATTATGTTTTCAGAGCTCTCTTCTGCAGATACACCACAGTAGTAGCATAACAAAGTATAAAGTATACTTCAGCATACCCAGGGCTTTCCTCCACAGTACCTAACTACATCTTTTTATACACATTATTCTTCCATTTTTTTCTGATTTTTGAGAACTTGGCTAAATTAAAGGAAATTGTCTGTTGGCTTCCTACAGCAAGGTAGAGTATGAACATGCACACAAAGAAAGATAAATAGGGGCAATACCTGTTTCTGATGACCTAAGTCTACTTCTTAAATTAGGACAAAGCTCTGTACTTCCTTTTGTGCCAGCTCAGTGATCTGTTAGATTGGCCTATCCATCTCCTAAACCTTCAACCTTAGAAAAACTGACCTATAAATGTCAGTCTAGATTAAGACAAAACAACATGCCCATTTCCATCTGGTTAAAAGATTTTCCTCGTTTTCCCCTCAAGGAAGTTCACATAGTGAATAACCAGAGCATTGCAAACAGTGGAGATGTAGAACTTTCAGAGTTCCTTCTGCTTATTTGTGTAGCATGGATGTGAAAGGAGGTACGAGATTCTCCAGATGAACACTTCTGTAGTCAGGCATTTGACAATATAACAGATATAGTAGGGGAAAAAAACAATACATGAATAAAGCTGATTATATAATAATCTCTTGGAGTTTTTGGTTCTCATACTGGTACTAAGCTTTATAAAAGCATTGAAAAATATACCGAAATCAATTGTTTTGCTGCAATGACATGTCATTATCTTATAGCTTAAATAATAGCTTAAAACATACGCCTGTATGTGAACTAATAAAAATTAATTCATTCTGAAAAAGAGAACAGATTCATTTAGCAACATCTTCAAAGAATGGAAGAAATACATATGCATTATTTTTAAGCCCACAATAACTGATGATCAATGATGTTTTAAAAATCTAGGATATTCAAGCTACAGCCACTTTTATAATTGACAAAACTTCAGAAGTCAAAAAGTCAGGAAAACAGTATTAATGTTAGAAAAAACATGAAGCCAGATTACAAATTTGATACTTCAAATGCACAGTATATGGGCAATTCCACTGAAGTCAACTGGACCACACTAATATTAAAACATTAAGAACATTCCTAATGTCTTATAGGACAGGAGTAAAAATGCAGTTATTCGTAGAGTCTGAAGAACCTGAAAAAGAGCTTGCACACTATGCTATACTCCAGTGTACAGTGTGTTCTTCCCAGTATGGTGGAGATAAGAAAATCTAGACTCAGGACTCAACACCTACTTAAATCAGGATATTCCTAACCATTCATGTTAATCTGATCTACTGCACATGGCTCAAGTGTCTGAGCTGTTCTGTATTCAATTTTCAGAATAATATACATGCAGCTGCACATAATTATTGTAATTTGAATACTCAGCTAAGCATCTATGTGGTTATTTCAGCATGCACATGATGATAAAATTGTACTTCACATTTTCCCAAAATACATCTGTTAGTCTCTAGAAAACCTTAGTCGCTTCTCTTGAGCCTCTACCTTCACACCATATAAATTTTCAGAAAAAGTTCAAATAGTTGTTGTTGTGGTTCTTTTTGGTTTGTTTTTGCTTTCATTTGTTTTATTTTATATAGATAGATAGATATAGATATAGATATAGATTTAACTCACTACATTAATTTCTTATATCACATTTATTTGTTTTGACTGAAAGCATTACGTTCTCTCACCTACCTTGAATGTAGCTCTGGACTGCCATTGTTGTATTTACTTCCTCTTTCCCAAACACCAAAATCAGGTACACGGTAGGCTCTTTCCACACAGAACACAAGATTTTGAATGAAGGAAACCTGTAAGACAAGAAGGGGGGGGGAAATGACAGGAGGAAAATGAAAGCATATTTTCTTTTGTTCATTTTTTCAAAAAAGACAAAGTTGTTTTTCCCCAGTTATCTTAATTGTGACTTAAGATGATCTATGTCTGAATGGAGCTAGAATACCCAGTGATTCAATGTGTGTCTTCTCCTATTTCTGTCATTAACTGAAATTTAGATGCATTAGCAGAGTGAAGAGGCTAAAAGCACCACATAGAAGTACATAGCTAGGTGATGAATTTCTACCAGTGACACTGTTCATAACATTAGAAAAAAAATGGTCAATTACAGATATTTTACAAGAATAACTAGCAGTCCCCAAATAGCAGATTTATATAAAAAGACGCAGATAACAAAAGGGAGGAGGGAGGAGGAGGGAATATGTTGCCAAAGGAAACTTTCACAGAACAATCGTTCATACCATGGATATATAAATGCTATAACCAAGTCAGTGCTAAAACACTTACAGAAATTATGGACTATGTGTTCAGCTTATTTATCCATAAGTCAAACATGTGGAGAGCAAGGGATAATAAAGAACATGAATGAAGCATAGATGAAAGCAAATAATACTTGTTATTCTTTTTTATACATAGGTGCTTCAATCAAGTTCAATCATTTGCACAATCATATGCTGTCCTCTTTGCTATGGATGCAAAGATGTGATTAAATTAATTTTTCAACTACAAACAGATGCAGCTAGAAGATAACTCATCGATAGTTGCCATGCCTGACAACAACAACCTAGTATACAAAGATTTCCTCGTAAGCCAAGAGTTTTGTGTACAAACATATTCATGCAGACAGCCTGCCAAACATCAACCATCTGTCAGCACCTTCCACTGCGCTAGCACTGGCTCAGAACCCACTCTCCAGGAAAGGAAAGCGACTAAATACATCACGGAATTCACAGCAGGAACACACACCAAAAAATACATGAAGCCATTTGAACACACATTTCAAAGCAAAAGCATACGCACTATTTAATCTACAAAAAGGCACCATGGCAATCCATGAAATCTTAAGTATTATTTTAAACACCAAAGTAAGCAATGAATGAGCACTAAAAAAAAAACGTTTTTATAAGAAGTGCTGAAGTACACCACTAACTCCAAATCCTTGAAAGTACTATTTAGAAACAACTGACCGGGATGTACAGTGACCACTGCAGCACTCTCCCATGCCACTGATAATGTTCATTACTACTGAAAATGTTGAATTAAGCAATTAAGAAAAGGGCAGAGTGCTCTATGGTTTGTTCAGTTGACGCACATTGTGTCCTCAGGACCTACTTGAAGTATTGTACTGAAGAATGAGGTAACCCAAGCAGTTAAACCAAATGTACTATTTTCTAGAAAATAACCTCAGCTAGATATAATGACTTCTATTTTTTCTTTAAATAGCTCTGCAGACTGCTAAAGTATGCCAGCCAACAGCAGTGAACTCTAGAACCACTAAAAATTATCACGTGTAAGGTAAAGAAATTTGGGGGTGAACCTTGGGGATCAGTACTCTCTTAGCTGGACCATTACATCTAGAGTGACAGGTAGCATCTTCTATTTGCCTGCTGAGCAGCATCATAGATCTGAAAGTCACAATTACTTAACTCAAGCGAAAGAAAAAAAAATATCTTAATCTTGTCCTATCTACTGATGAACCCAAATTCTGCCAATGATCATGTAGTGTTACAGTTCCTTCACGATCAAGGATTTTAGCAGTTCAATGCTTGTTTGATAGTATTTGATTGCTTCTAGTATACAAACCTTCATTACTAACACTTTCAGCAATCACTTACTGCTGTCCATCATTATCCTGATCACTGCCTGCTACCCTTGCCAACATCTGTTTATGCATGTATTTTATCAATCAGCAACGTACAGCTTCCATAAAGCTGCTACTTCTCTGAGAAGTGGAAAGTCATCCAGTACATTCATGCAAGACACCAGCAAAATATTATTTCATATTTTTTGGGATAACTAAAGATAAAAATGCTTTCAATGCCCAATAAAACACTTGTAAATCTAGAAGATAACTTATAATTTTCATCTGTAGGAAGATTTTCATGCACTAGAACTGCTAGTAGATTTCCTACTCTACATTAATTACACACATAACCAGAGAGTTGAAGGATGGAACATTAGACGCTGTGGGTTTAATTTAAAGACAGCATCACTTTTCTAATGAAGTATTTCAAAAACACCCCACTTGCCTATTTGTCTGGCTGGCAGTCTATGCTGCACTTACAATCATACATTCCCTGAAAGAGCCTGTAGGACAGAACGTTTACAGAAACTTCATTGTCAGAAACTTTCCTGAACTTTTCTCTGCAAATTTTAAGATTGCTTTAAAAATCTACTCAGCAATGTTCCTTTCACAAAATTGTGTCTTTGGATTTATCATGGAACTCTGACTTTCAAAGAAACAGGCATGCTGAAGACAGATGTGTAAAAGAATTCATGCTATTTTTATTAACTAATTACTTGAGTGACATAGTGACAGTAAACATAATTTCCATTTTTCTTGTATGTTACCAGTGCCCAAGAAACATTACATACATAGTTAAAAAAGGGAGGGGGAGGGAACAAACTTGAAAGTGATTTTTTATATTATGAAGTGAAGGAATCTGCAAGTAGTCTAAAACCTTGTTTCAAGTTTGAAAAAAAAAAAAAAAAAAAAAAAAAAAAAGAAGCATAAAAGGAAGAGATTTCCTTTTAAAACATTAAACAAAAACAAAACAAAATTTAAAAGAATCTAAGAAATATTCAGAATCAGGCAGCCTAAGGCTGAACTGGTACTGTATCATGCCTACAATTTCTATGGGTAACATCATACAAGAGTTTTTAATATATTTTTCTTTAATGCTGGAGGCGGTATTTTCTGAGGACTTTGATAGCTATAGTTTTATGCGTTCATGAATTAAAAGCCCTGGATTTTCTTCTTCTGGTCTCTTTTTGTTACATCTCCATAGATCATAGATTACTAGAGAGCATTGCCATGAACACTACATCCTGACATTAAAAGTGGAAAAATCCACTGAATGGAGATTCTAGACAAATGCAATTTTTCTGCAGATTTTGTAATTAAATGCAAACATCTGGAGGATAACATAAATTACAAGTCAAGCTAAGTAAATACATAATTATATACATTTGCTTCCTCAAAGACATAAAAGCAAATCATAAAAAATAATACAGACCTATCATATGATCTAACTAAGCCATGATTAGACAGAAGACAAGTTCATCTCTTAGTTTCTCATTACATAAAGAAAAATCATTAATGAAAATTTATGTTATAAAAATATAAAGCAAATATACTACTACAGGAAAAATCCTTCCACAGCCTGCCCCATCCTTTTTTTATTTTATTTTATTTTAATGGTGGCACTATAAATACATCTAAGCTTTTTAAGGCAATACAGCAGCAACTATTCAACAGACCAGTGTAAGTTTAAACAAATCCAGATTAAGAAAAAAAAATAAAAATCTGTGCCTTTCATTCCCGTCTCAAAACTTAACCTCATTTTAAAACAGGACAGCATGTTATCCTGACATGACTTGTCCTCAACAAGCACATGGTGGCTGTTATTATCTTATTTTAAGAATAGTTAACAAACATCTTTTACCGTGATATAAATTGTTTTATTGTCCTTTAAAGATACAGGAAAACTTCTTAACACCCTTAGGGTCCATATGTATTTGAGGAAAGCCCTTGAGCTTTCCAGAAGATAAACCCTACCTATTTATAACAATGAAATACCACTGGCCAGCATACATTGACTGACAGCTTGAAATAAGGTGAAAAGCCAGTACAACATGACAAGAAATTATCTGTCCTCACAGACCTTTTAAATCTTGATCCTGAACATTTCAGAAATAGCAGGGAACAATGAAAGTTTTCAATGTCATGTTACATTCACTCATTGCATACCTATCTCTGTTAGCTTTTCATTTATTTCACTATACCTCCATTCCATTCACCTTTACTGACCGTCAGTAAGTGGGAAATCATAGAATCATAGAATCATAGAATATCCTGAGTTGGAAGGGACCCTTAAGGATCATCAAGTCCAACTCTTGACACCGCACAGGTCTACCCAAAAGTTCAGACCATATCACAGAATCACAGAATCACAGAATTTCTAGGTTGGAAGAGACCTCAAGGTCATCGAGTCCAACCTCCAACCTAACGCTAACAGCCCTCCACTAAACCATATCCCTAAGCTCTACATCTAAACGTCTTTTGAAGACTTCCAGGGATGGTGACTCCACCACTTCCCTGGGCAGCCTGTTCCAATGTCTAACAACCCTTTCAGTGAAGAAATTCTTCCTAACATCTAACCTAAAACTCCCCTGGCTCAACTTAAGCCCATTCCCCCTCGTCCTGTCACCAGGCACGTGGGAGAACAGGCCAACCCCCACCTCGCTACAGCCTCCCTTGAGGTACCTATAGAGAGCGATAAGGTCGCCCCTGAGCCTCCTCTTCTCCAGGCTGAACAAGCCCAGCTCCCTCAGCCGCTCCTCGTAGGACTTGTTCTCCAGGCCCCTCACCAGCTTCGTCGCCCTTCTCTGCACCCGCTCAAGCACCTCCATGTCCTTCTTGTAGCGAGGGGCCCAAAACTGAACACAGTACTCGAGGTGCGGCCTCACCAGAGCTGAGTACAGGGGGACGATCACCTCCCTCGCCCTGCTGGTCACGCTGTTCCTGATACAAGCCAGGATGCCGTTGGCCTTCTTGGCCACCTGAGCACACTGCTGGCTCATATTCAGCTGACTATCCACCATCACTCCCAGGTCCTTCTCTGCCTGGCAGCTCTCCAACCATTCCTCTCCCAGTCTGTAGCTCTGCTTGGGGTTATTGCGCCCCAGGTGCAGGACCCGGCACTTGGCTTTGTTGAACTTCATGCAGTTGACCTCAGCCCATCGGTGCAGCCTATCCAGATCCTCCTGCAGAGCTTTCCTACCCTCGAGCAGATCGACACACGCACCTAACTTGGTGTCATCTGCGAACTTACTGAGGGTGCACTCAATGCCCTCGTCCAGATCATCAATGAAGATATTAAAGAGGACCGGCCCCAGCACCGAGCCCTGGGGGACGCCACTAGTGACTGGCCTCCAACTGGACTTGGCTCCATTCACCACGACTCTTTGGGCCCGGCTATCCAGCCAGTTTCTAACCCAGCGAAGCGTGCGCCAGTCCAAGCCAAGAGCAGCCAGTTTCTTGAGGAGAATGCTGTGGGAGACGGTGTCAAAAGCCTTGCTGAAGTCAAGGTAGACCACATCCACAGCCTTTCCCTCATCTACCCAGCGCGTCACTCTGTCATAGAAGGAGATCAGGTTCGTCAGGCATGACCTGCCTTTCATAAAGCCATGCTGACTGGGCCTGATCGCCTGCTTCCCCTGCAATTGCTGCATGATGACTCTCAGGAGGATCTGCTCCATGAGCTTTCCTGGCACTGAGGTCAAACTGACAGGCCTGTAGTTTCCCGGGTCTGCCCTCCGGCCCTTCTTGTAGATGGGCGTCACGTTTGCTAGCCGCCAGTCGATTGGAACCTCCCCTGATAGCCAGGACTGTTGATAAATGATGGAAAGTGGCTTGGCCAGCTCCTCTGCCAGTTCCCTCAGTACCCTTGGGTGGATCCCATCCGGCCCCATCGACTTGTGCACATCCAAGTGCCGTAGCAGGTCACCAACCAGTTCTTCATGGATAATGAGGGCCACATCCTGCTCCCCATCGCCTTCCACCAGCTCAGGGTACTGAGTATCCAGAGAACATCCGGTATTGCCGCTAAAGACCATGTGCCTAAGTGCACAGTCCAATCTCTTCTTAAATTCAGACAGGCTCGGTGCAGTGACCACTTCCCTGGGGAGCCTGTTCCAGTGTGCAACCACCCTCTCTGTGAAGAACCCCCTCCTGACGTCCAGCCTAAATTTCCCCTGCCTCAGCTTAACCCCGTTCCCGCGGGTCCTGTCACTGGTGTTAATGGAGAAAAGGTCTCCTGCCTCTCAACACCCCCTTACGAGGAAGTTGTAGACTGTGATGAGGTCTCCCCTCAGCCTCCTCTTCTCCAGGCTGAACAGGCCCAGTGACCTCAGCCGTTCTTCGTACGTCTTCCCCTCCAGGCCTTTCACCATCTTCATAGCCCTCCTCTGGACACTCTCCAACAGTTTCATGTCCTTTTTATACTGTGGTGCCCAGAACTGCACACAGTACTCGAGGTGAGGCCGCACCAGCACAGAGTAGAGCGGGACAATCATCTCCCTTGACCTACTAGCGATGCCATGCTTGATGCACCCCAGGACACAATTGGCCCTCCTGGCTGCCAGGGCACACTGCTGGCTCATATTCAACTTGCTGTCTACCACGACCCCCAGATCCCTCTCTTCTAGGCTGCTCTCCAGCGTCTCATCGCCCGGTCTGTACATGCAGCCAGGGTTTCCCCGTCCCAGGTGCAGGACCCGGCACTTGCCCTTATTGAACTTCATGCGGTTGGTGATCGCCCAGCTCTTCAACCTATCCAGATCCCTCTGCAAGGCCTTTCCACCCTCATTCGAGTCCACAACTCCTCCAAGTTTGGTGTCATCAGCAAACTTGCTCAAAATACCCTCTATTCCTACACCCAGATCGTTTATAAAAATATTGAAAAGTACCGGCCCTAAAACGGAGCCTTGAGGGACCCCACTGGTGACCGCCCGCCAGCCTGACGCAGCCCCATTTACCATAACCCTTTGGGCCCTGCCCATTAGCCAATTGCACACCCATCGTATGATGTTTTTATTTAGCTGTATGGTGGACATTTTGTCCAGTAGGATCCTATGGGAAACCATGTCAAAAGCCTTGCTGAAGTCCAAAAAAATCACATCAGCTGGTTTCCCTTGGTCCACCATACGGGTGATCTTATCATAAAAGGAAATCAGGTTAGTTAGGTAGGACCTACCCTTCACAAACCCCCAAATATCTACATTGTTTTTATAGAACAATTACTTTAGAGTTCGCAACGTAATAAAAACAAGGAAAAAAAAACTTAAAGCACGTGTTTTAACATGAGAAATCTTTGTACCTCGTCTGTGTTGTAGATAATCTGCAGCCCCGAAGAGATCATCTCAACCAAATAGATGAGAAATAATGACACAGCATTTATCTGAAGTAATTAAAGACAAAAACAAAACTGTAATTAAGTTTAAATTTATTGGAGTCAAATAAACAAACAAGCTAAATGGGAAGGTACTCACTAATAAAGATGGCACTATTATAACACAGAATTAGTTGTGGTTCTTCAGAAATATTACTTTAATGTACCAATATCCTACATCTATTGATGTTGAAACAATCAAAAGGAGTGTTACTAATAAACACTTTCCTCTACAACTTCGGCTACAGTATCATTTTTTTTAAATTGTTTTAAACCATACTTTTTTTATTTTTTTTTATTATTTTGTTTTGCTCAGGAATAATACTGCTTTGACTTAAAGACAGTCACTTTAGTCACAAGCTGTTTCAAGCATACATACATGACAATTCACCAAGAGAAAACAAGCAGAATATTGCAGGGTACATACCACACCTAAAAAGCAGATCACTTTATGCATAACTGGACCTTTAGCATTATCATCTGACAGAACTACAATTAGAACATTCAGATTATGATTACATTTATGAAAACTTTCATTCTGTTGCTATATATTGCATTTATTATTAATAGTAATTACTTTCAGCAGTTGTATGGACATGCATCATAATGTCATTTTATCATTAGTTACACTGTTTTTGTTACACAGAATTCTAGTAAAAATTAGAATTTTTAAAACTTTGATAGAGAAAGAAAGTTTACCACAATAATTTGCTTTAATGAGCTATAAAAACACAACTTCTGTATATGAAATTTAGAGAAACTATCTAGAATATAAATTGGAAGAATAAGGTCCAGATTCTATAAACTCCAAAAGATTTGAAGAACCAGTGACTTCAATTTCTTAATACGATCTGAGAAGCATCAAGTACAGTAACAATGGCTGGCCAGCTACTTAGCATATTCCCTTTTTCCCAACTCAATTACCTCAGTTACTCTCTTTTTTGTTCACTCCGTAGGGATGAAAACCCTCTATTTCTACAGATTTGCTGATGAGAAAAGGGAATGGGCATTCATGTTTATAAAAAAAGGATGATTTGCCAAGAAAAGCAGAGACTTAGAACAATCACACAATGCTCCCCAAGTCCCAGAACTGCTGTCTTCTCCCACAGATAAAAAATATGCACGTTAAGGAAGTTTCACTCAGAAGTCCAAAACACCAGCTTAGGATAACTCCCATGTTCATTTTTCTCTGAACAAACGTTTTCTGAATCCAACACATTACTGTACAAACTATTTTGGTGATGTTGGTACCATGAAATAATTATCAACCTACTGTCACTTCTGAGTAACTTCAGGAGCAATTTATGAATTAAAAGAATATGTAAAGTTTTGGAATGCAAAAGGACACTCTCATGAACACATAAAAGGGTCTGAAAGTACAAAGGGAAAAAAAATAGTAAATCAATGCTCTGAAAAATGAAAGAAAATAAAACTATCAATAGGGAAGTTATATGATGAATCTGATTAGGGACTGCTATGCAAAATACTAAACAACAAGTCTCTAGACAAAGCCGTTGACAGCATCCATTAAATCTTTACTGTGAAGGAAATTTGCTCAGACTTATGTGAAATTAAGCTGGGAATGATAATAAATAGATATAGAATTCAGCGTAAAATTACATCTTTCATTTCTCTGTCTATTTCAACATTTTAATGCCAGGATTATTTAGTGACAGCCATCTCTTGGCCTCAAAAAGAATAAGGATTAAAAAGAAACAATCATCTACCTCCACAAATCCTGCAGGTATTTTAATACCTTCTCACCAAAATATACCACTGTGTTTTATTTGATTATTTATTTGATTTGATTTGTTTTATTTAGTCTGTCCTTTTCATCAAAAGATGCAGAAGAAAATTCAGTTTTATGACGTTTAATGCACCTAACAGAAATCTAAACATTTTTTGAGATGGTTGCATCATGGAAGAATCAAGACAGTAACATTATTTAAAAACCATCCACACACACTTTACCTGAAGATGACCATATTCCTTAGCCGAGAAGACCTCATCTCCAGTATGTGCACTGAAAACAGAATGAAGACATTCAGATGGTTTGGGGTCTTGCTTAAACTGCTGAACCTAAAGGTGATTTAAAGGCAAAACATAAAATCAAATTCAATAATTTCCAAGTGTCTGGCAACTGCAAATTCACTATATAACTCAGGTGTTTCAAAATTTTCTGAGAAGAGAATCAAGCTATGTGAAACTTAGAAACAGCAGTTCCTAAAACTTACCGTAAACTATATCATACCCACTAATGTACACATCTGTGAAGAACAAAAAAATACAACCCTTCTAGTTTATTTCATTTTCATAGAAAAAAAGTGTAATAGCGAGCTACAGATGCTGAAACTGTAGCAGGAAGTGTGCTGAAGTGTATCATGTCTACCTTGAATTCACAGATCTGAAGTATATTCAGAGAATCCTGACCCATAAGCTTTCAGTTCAAGAAAGAGAATAAATGAATGCTACTTTGTATAGTTACCATATCTAGTCAGTGAATGTATTCAGTATACTTTAGGTTATAACTCATATGTTTATTGGCATTAGAATATAACATCTGCAATTATGGTCACAAGGAGTATAATCTATTCTTGTCACACCTCACTATTTGGGTACATATAATTCACTTTAGAAACAGAGAATCACAGAATCATTTAGGTTGGAAAAGACCTCTAAGATCATTCAGTCCAACCTTTAACCTGGTACTGACAAGTCCACCACTAAACCATACTACCAAAGTTCTACATCTACACATTTCTTGAAGACCTCCAGAGAAGGTGACTCAACCACTTCCCTGGGCGGCCTATTCCAATGCCACACAACCCTTTCAGTAAAGAAATTTCTCCTAATATCCAACCTGATATTATGAAAAAGCATGTTCCCTCTGGATAGTCAGTGCATATAAAATTTCTCAGAATAAAGTCCATCAGTAAATGATGTCTGTTAGGTAACTGAGACTGCTTATTACTACACTGCAGGACGAGAGAAGATTTTATAGTAATCAAGGTGAAAAATGACAACCAGTACATCAACAGTTTGACACCTGTGTTAATTTAACACTCATTATTCATAAATGTACTGATCACCCTCGAAACAAAACACTGCATGTCAAAGAGAAAAATAACAGCTCAAATGAAACAAGATCAATTTAGGTCAAGATTATTTAAAGATCTGAGACTACAGAGAATCAGACTAAGAAAACAGAAAAGCTATCATGTCAGCACAAACACAACTGGCAATATGCCTGATTTGCTTATTATTACTACTGATAGATGCCTACGAATTTTACATTACAGTTTGTGCACTTAGAAGTGATGTCAACTACACAGCAAAATGGAAATGATTCTTAATAACAGTTTAAAGTCAGTTGGATGAAATTTAAAATAAAATAATCACCAAATATAGGTATTTAACTGTTCTTAGAATTACTGCTAACCACGACACGAAATTAATGCACCGTATCTAAATTTTGACAAGGAGAAGCCCTGAATATTCTTGAGCGTACACTGACTGACAAGAGGATTACAGGCTGAATATATACATTATAAAATGCAACTGCATTATAGCATAAACAAATTACCCCGTTTCTACATTCACTTTGGATTGCTGCCCTTCTGAATATACATCATTAAATCAAAGAAGACTGCTAAAGAAACCAAGCAAAATAATCACATTGGCTACCTAGGTAAGGAAAATAACAAATGCAATAACCAAGTTCACAGTCCAAAGAAAACTCTCTAGTCTTCAATAGAAGAAATTTTGTATCCTTCCATTTCTTCCATTAACTGCATGAAGTTCAACAAGGCCAAGTGCCGGGTCCTGCACCTGGGGCGCAATAACCCCAAGCAGAGCTACAGGCTGGGAGAGGAATGGTTGGAGAGCTGCCAGGCAGAGAAGGACCTGGGAGTGATGGTGGATAGTCAGCTGAATATGAGCCAGCAGTGTGCTCAGGTGGCCAAGAAGGCCAACGGCATCCTGGCTTGTATCAGGAACAGTGTGACCAGCAGGGCTAGGGAGGTGATCGTCCCCCTGTACTCAGCTCTGGTGAGGCCGCACCTCGAGTACTGTGTTCAGTTTGGGGCCCCTCGCTACAAGAAGGACATCGAGGTGCTTGAGCGGGTGCAGAGAAGGGTGACGAAGCTGGTGAGGGGCCTGGAGAACAAGTCCTACGAGGAGCAGCTGAGGGAGCTGGGCTTGTTCAGCCTGGAGAAGAGGAGGCTCAGGGGCGACCTTATCGCTCTCTATAGGTACCTCAAGGGAGGCTGTAGCGAGGTGGGGGTTGGTCTGTTCTCCCACGTGCCTGGTGACAGGACGAGGGGGAATGGGCTTAAGTTGATCCAGGGGAGTTTTAGGTTAGATGTTAGGAAGAACTTCTTCACTGAAAGGGTTGTGAGGCATTGAACAGGCTGCCCAGGGAAGTGGTGGAGTCACCATCCCTGGAAGTCTTCAAAAGACGTTTAGATGTAGAGCTTAGGGATATGGTTTAGTGGGGACTGCTAGCGTTAGGTCAGAGGTTGGACTCGATGACCTTGAGGTCTCTTCCAACCTAGAAATTCTGTGATTCTGTGATTCTGTGATTTCCAGGAATAAAAAGATGGTTAAAAAAAAACACACCATGTTACCAATGGTCTAATACTTAAAAGGGATAAATATCTGCAAAATGAATCCAAACAAATTTAAAATGTGCCATGATGCTTACTCTCTTTTCAAGACTCTCCTTTCTTTTATACCTTCACACAATGCAGCAACCTAGCAAAAATGGGCAATGTTTTTAGCTGAGCCGCACAGTAATACTGCATTCCCCTTTTGAATGCTATCTATATTTAGAGGCTAGTTTTTCCAGTTTAATTAATGCTTTAGAATTGAGTGCTTCTGTCCGCACTACAGTGGTTTACCTTATCGGCCTGACGCATGTAGCAGTAGAGAATTCCTCTCATACACTTTATAGCAGAATGCTCCAGTTCATGAGTTCTTCCCTTGTCATCATCAATACGCCTGGTTAAGAAAGATAATTCATAAAACAAATTGGAAATGCATTAAGAAAACACAAAGGAAAAAAAGGATACATTAATGCTTTGGGGTATTAAGTATTTAACTAACATTATCATATAGTGCCCACACTCTTATCAATGTATTTACAGCTCTGCCCATTATTCCCTCATTAAAAAAAATATTATTTTTAGGTTATTTTGCAGCTTACACAAACATTCCTATATCAAGTTTTAAAAGGAAAAAAAATCCTTGAAGCTATTATAATATTGCAAGCTACTGTTCTGTGTTCCTTGAGAGATACATAACATGAAGGTAATTTTGCTTTAATTCTACAAAACATTTCATTCATAATTAAGGACTTTCCTGATGATGTTAAGCTACAGCTGTATGTACAAGATCTGAAAGTTAACTACACAAATGTTCAGAAATGTGTTTTAAGGCACTTTTATATCATGAAATCAAACAATACTCACAATTACTACATTACTGAACATATATTAAGAACTATGCCAAATCTCAGGTTACTTTAACAAGAAATGTATTGTGTGTAAACAAGCCTGATCACTGCATTCATTGTTCTTTCTCCTTTCTTGATTTTTAATTGAGCTTTTTAGGATGAAAATAAATTTTTCTTACAAATCTGTAACTTAAAACAACACATTTCTGATACAAATATGCACTGCAGCACAGTTTGCTCACTGCTCTTTCTCAGTCCACTTTATAATTGTCACTAATTTGGTTATAGTTAAGCAGACAATAACTACATTAGGAAGCACATCCTTTCCCACCATTCTTAACATGTCATTAGCTTATTTAAATGGTAATCCTGGATACAAGAAATGTACTTCATTTCAATTCCAAAGTTCAACCGGGGGAGGGGGGGGGACAAGTAATAAAACCATAATACAAACTGAAGAGGCTGGGTTTTTTTGAGCAGTAGGATTTATCCTCAACATTATCATAAATCCAAAGAGCAGTAAGAAGCAGAAAAATAGGCTCTGAAGTTTTCACTTAATAACCTATATTTTTCTCCTTTTATTCACAACAGCAATGTTTGTTTTCTTAATGTGCTCTTCAGAAGTTTAGGTTTTACTGAACAACAGTACTGGTATGAGTCAAGCACAGTAATTTGTATCTGGTAGATAATGCAGACTTTCACATGAGTCCTGTATCTTAGCTCATTATGAATTTTAGTCATATGCTTAATTTGAATCATCAACTTTTGCCCATCAAAGGCAATTCACTGTGTGGCAGCCAAGTCCAGGACCTTGTTTTAAGCGTAAGTGGAAATAACGCAAAGGACTCGTCTTGCCACTTGCCCTTTCTTCAATCTGCAAGTTTCACATATCAGCTTCTGTAATTCTACAAACTGGGAATTAAAGACTGAATAGCTCAGGCAAAGCTATGCCATGCTTTATTCTGTGAGGCTTTTTCAGCTGCTGAAAATTCAGAATAATCATCTGTGTATCTTTTAGTCTTCCTTCCAAACTTTTCAGTTTTTTTCATTTTCAGATGCTTTTATTTCACCCAAGGAAGTGGAATTAAAAGATACAAACATTTCAGTATAAAAGAAATGAAAGTAATAATTACACATTCTGAATGCTAATTTCCTTGTAGTTTTTGCTAGTTTCTGAAAATTTTGAGATCCATTAGACCTCATGCATGGCATTTCCAGAAGAAAACACAGACTAGTAATTACAAAGATCTTTGTATGACTTCTCTTTCAAAAAGCATCATTTTGAAACACTTCTGAGAAAATAATTTTAATTACTCTTTTTCACATTCATATCATATGTACAGAATCTAAAGCAACAAATACAGACAAAAAAAAGAAACTGAAAACTTTTTATCTGATAGATAGATTATGTTTACTTTGACAGTTGTTCCCCATGTTACTTCTGGCACTACTTCTGAAAAGTATACTAAAATTTTGTCTAAGAATGTGATTACTACCTCACCACTAGTTGGTGACTATTAAAAACAGAGTAAATTAATCCATATTCGCACACCATCATCTTCATTAAGAACACTACATTTGAGTTATCATCACCTCCATATTTTCTTGGGTGGCTAGGGAAGCAAGGTTGGAGACAAGGAATACTAAAGCTCAGAAATGAACGAACAGTAAGTCATTGCAATGCTAGTCATGAAGCACCTTGTATATTACAATGCCTTTGTTCTTCTATATTCTCCAGTTTCACAGACAGTTTAACAAGTCATCCTTTTGACTTATGTATAGCTTTGTAACATTTTGAATCACTATGATTTTGCAGTCTTTTGCAAAAAGAGAAATCCATTTATTTTTGCTGAAGTGACAAATCTATCATTAACATGAAGCACAGAATTCAAAACAGTAATGAGTTAAATTGGGAGAGTCAAAACTGCAATATTAGTGAACAGAGAAGGAAGAACTGTAAGCAGAGAAAAATTATAGACACTGATGGAGCACAGATCAAACGCAGTTTTCAGTGAGTCAGAATGCAGGCAGTGTGATATGAATGCTTAAATCTAGACCAGCATCCAGGCTTTGAATGGAATCATCCCCACTTATCATCCAGTGGTTAGATTTGCAAAACAGCTTTGAAACACAAATTCCTCTAAGAGGAAACCGAACAACAAATGTACTCTAATACCTCTAATTCCCACAGTCCCCCAACAAGCTGTGCAAATTATTAGTACTTTGAACAGGTATGAATTATATAGGCTAGAGGGACGTTCGGTCTAGGAACCTAGAATAAATCCAATCCGAAGTAAAACCTTCAAAATACTTATGGAGAATTAGGGTCCCCCCTCAGAATCAACAGCTTCAACTCACTGACACATTACTGCAAAGCCAAATTATTGGTGATTGTAAACAAAATCATAGGGAGAAAGTCAATCCTATCACACATTAACAACAAGCTAAAGGAATTTGTACAGAAAGTGAACCGCCCAAAATTAGAAAAGGAATATAGAATGACAATTACAGTCATTACAGTAAAATATTAAGGCAAGTAAAACCAAATCAGTAGCTCTTGATGGTTTAGCTGAGTATGTGAGGAAGGATGAAGGCAAGGAGGTACCTTTATTCACAGAGGATGAAGATTAAACTTTTCAAATGAGGTCTTGATGAGAACTCGGCATAAGAAATCATCAGAAAAATTGTTTTGTTTAACATCATTACCTTTACATATCTGAATGGCACCTAATATTTAATGTATCAGTAGATGGGAGTAAATATTTGAACTGTACACTCAAATGTTAAAATCCATAGAAAAATATTCTTTTTGCTTATTTTAAAACAGTTACATTTTAATGACATTGTAACAGCAGTTAGACAGAAGGCATTTAACCCACCAACTTAGGAAAAAAAAAATGTAGAATTACCACTGAAGCAGAAGAACACACACCTTAACAAAACTGCAATATATTGAAGATATTTCACATGTTTTTTGTTAGTTTATAGTACTACTATTCAAGGGAAAACAACTGTTTTCTTCAAAAAGAAAGTCACGAAGAATAATTTTAATTATATGAACTGGAAAGCAATCTAGCACCATGAAAGCCTGACTGTTTTGATGACTTATTAAGATTCTCGTTGCAGTTTAAAGGTTGTCAGTAAAATGATTTGAGAAATAAACGCTACTGACAAAAGAATGGAAAGGAACAACCTTACACTCTCAGGAAAAGCAGAAGAAATTTTTGAAGAAAGAAGAAGAAAGAAATAAGCAATGAAAATCTTCATCACTTTCCTATTAATTTAGCGAGAATAGATCTTAAATTTGTCTGAGAATTTAAGACAAATTCTTCATACCACTGAAAATAGCATTTTTCAATATCCAGATACAATTCAGGATCAGACTGCAGTCTTCCCATTTATTAGTTATTAACATAAATAATAACATAAATAAACACAAAGGGAGACGGGCCTTCTGCCACCAAACCACTGACTATGTTACTGTTGATAATAACCCCTGGGCTTAGCAGAAGAGTTTTGTCGCAGTGGAGAAGTTAATATATCATTTCCATAGTTGGATAGGATTTGTAATTATATCTTGTTATGACATCCTTTCCCACTACTCTCAGAAATCCTGTCAATACACAACCCTTTATACTTCATGCAAGCTAACAACCATAGTCTAAACCAATATAGATGTGGAATTTATCCTGTGCTTCATTTCTGGCTTTTAATTTAAACTGCATACACTCAGTTTAATCAATTATCCTGATGAAACAGAGTTTTCAGTGATCTGACAGCCTAGATCAGCATCCAGTTAACATACTTGTACTAAGAAGTTATCAAGCACATAAAGTGGAATTATAGAAAATCAAAGGCAACAAGAAAAGTAAGAAGAAATTATTATGTAACATACAACAAAATACCAAAAAAAATAACCTTTTCGTTTAACAGTCTCATGTCCTTTGTATCTGCTGTGGATAGTCACTGTTATTTCCCAAACATATATTTCTCAGCATTTGAGGATTCAGTCTTCTGTGAGTATCCTGACTGTTACCCTACCACAAACCTGCTTCTGTGCTCAACTCAAGTACCGCATTTGAAATGAGCAGTATTCCATGAGTACAGTTTGCCACAATCACCTGTATTTTTAATAGCATGTATGAATTCCTCGGTTTCAGAATACTGGTACCTATGAAATTATATGAAACTGTATATGCTTACCAAAACTACAGACATTTTTAACCTAGTAGCTACTTAAGTACTTTTTACTGAGATTCAGAAACATGCATCACCTCTAGGTGTTCACGATATTTTGGATAAAATATCATCTTTTAAAACATTCCCAATGTACTACATAACGGAAATAATGGCAGAGATGTGAATTTAGAAGTTACGCACCTGTAAGCAAGAGCCAATGCCCAGGAACATGCAGCACAGTAAAGATTGTCATGCACTTTTGCCTTTCGGTTATCCCCATATGTCTTTGTAGGAAACAGACCTGTGGTTGGGCTTTGATGAAGTAGCAACGTTGTCTTAACTGGAAAAATGGAAAAAGAAATTAATTGTTGCTAATGAATAACATTTACAACATGTTTCTTCCAGTTTCTGCATAGGTATAAATCAATATGTGAATGTCTGAGCATGCACAATACAAAAGGGTCAGGAGAGACACACACAAAGAAAACTTTTTCATACTGGTTCGACTCTCAGATTAGAACTCTTCAAAAAACTCAGTATTCACAAAAACTCTGTGACTATTCCTATAGCACTGCCCACTCCACATGGAACCACTCCAACACAAGTCAGTAATTTCTCTTTTTTGCAAAAAAGTGTCTATAGTATATTGTCTGACCCCAAAATAATGTAAACAATAGTTAAACTCAGCAGAACTCTACATTCAGAAAAATTAACTCTGGCCAGATGATTATTTCAATATTCTTTAAAATAACAAGGAGTGAGACATTGAGAGCAATGCATAGCATAAACTATTTACATCAGTTTTTAATATCAGCAGTATTCCTACTGCTCAATGTAGAATAATATAGACAACGGAAAACAGCAGTTACCATCACAGAGCAGTGAATGAAATACATATTCCAGTGCTGTATAATGTTTATATTTCTAGAAGCCACTCTTCAAAGTAAATTGGGAACAGTCCAGTTAAAAACAAAAAAAATCAATCAAACAAAACCACAACAACAAAAAAACAACAATGCTAAGGTTTTCATAACAGTAAAAAACACAAAATCTGCTTTCATATACATATATAAGCTCTACTAATTTCAGAGCTTTGCAATAGCTAGAGGATGGGGACGGACATGTTTAACAGTTCTCAAAAATAATACATCAAAACAACATGGTATGATTGGAAAGGGTATATTTAATTACCTATTTCGTATACTTTGAACTTTATTCAACAATTTAGAAACAACTACATGGACAACTTCTTAAAGGTAAAAGATGTCTGGGCTATTTTTCCTGTCCCATTTTCAGATGGAAGGGCTCTAGCAGAACCAACAAGTATTATGAGGATTAACATGGGAGTGGCTCTACTTATCTAAAAGATGCATAAGGAATATTGTCTTCTCCTACCTCATCCAAGTCCAACAGACACAGCTCAAAATTTTAAAAGGTCACAAACACTTTAAAAAGGTGTAAGGGGTAAGCTTGCATAAAAAAGACACAGAACAGAGCAATCTTCCATGTTAAAACCAATTCCAAATTTGGTTAGTTAAAGCATCAAAATCTATCAGATCACCTTTACTCCCTCCTCATCTAAGATAATGGGGCCCAACTCTATTCTCTATCTATTCTATTGCTCCTGTTCCATCTATTCTACTGTTTGACAAGTGCAGATGTAATTTTGAATGCTTTGTACAGGTCATCATGATCTTTCAAGCAATGTATGAAATATCCAAATATGTGTTACATTATCACGGGAATCTTATGAGGAATTGTAATGATATATTTTTTTCTCTTCAGAAAACAGAAATCCTTATCAGAAATTGCAGATATTACTTAAAGCTAATGACTGTTATAACCATAACTGTAAATACTCCTGTAAATTGCACTGAAAATTTTTCATGGTAGGAACAATTCTTGTTTACTTACCAATTCTGTAATAATGATCTAATTTATCCCACAGACTTCCCCCCTCTGGTTTTGGAAGGTTAATACTTTTAAGTGGCTCATAAATTGAACCTAAAAAATAAAAGGAAAAATCAAGATCAGGATTAGTTACATAATTTCTACTGTTACTAAAATGCAATATGATTGTTTGTGTTTGTTATGCAAAGGCACAATTTATCTAATTTCAGTTCAAACAAAAAAATAGCATTTTTACTATCTCAGAAAATGTAACATTTCTGTACGCATTCTTTCTACAGTGCCTGTCCATGCAAGCAAGACCTCCATGTGGATCTCCAATGCCTCACAGATGTTTAGCTACAGCAAATGCCTAGTTGAATGCATATCTCAAACTCAAGAAAAAACGTTAGTGTGTTCTCATGTACTACTGAGGTCAGTAGTACAAACTGGTCAGCAGACACAGCCCCCAAATTACCTACATTTCAGGGAAATACAGTGTTACCATTTCTACATTATTCTTCTGCGGTGTCCCACATATTGACTACTTCCCTGTTTGCACCTGAACACTCTGTTTTTCTGATAGCTGAAATTAGCTACCTATCAGACAGATGGGTTTCTTTAAAATTTCTGAGGTAAACCATTTCCAGAACCTAATGTTAAGAGTAACATACTGCTCTCCTTCCATAAATCTTCGTGGCTTTATTCAATACTGTGGACTGCAGGATCTCCCACGGTGTCATTTGACCGGAGGAAGAATGGGAGCCTCCCCTTTCTGGACTGCACGCTGCCCTTCTGAAAAGCTCAGAGTGAATTGTCAGGGAAGCCCAGACAGCCAGACGCTTCTGGCAGGATGCAGCAGAGTGCTCCTATTCAGGTTGCTTCTTTTGCACTCCCTGCACATATCCAAGTATTAGACAAGAGACTGTCCGTAAGTGGGACTCAACCAAAACCAAACGAACATGTAGAGTGGTGACAGAGGCCTTATTAATCAAATCCTGAGGTAGGAGGACTGAGAACTATTTCCTGCCCCTCCAGGTCTCATCCCTCACCCCTCACATTAGTATTACTTTTGCTTTGCAGTAACAGTAAAGAAAATTCCTTTTCTCCCACCAAAATCCACCACCCCTACTCGAGCAGACTCCCGTGGGTCCTTTGTTGAATTCCCTGGCAATGTTTAAGCACAGAGTGGAGCCTTCACTGCCACCTTGCCTGTCCTCGCTGGGAGAGGTAAGGAGCAAGGACCGCGGGCAGGTGGGAAGCACAGAGGGCTCACTTGTTTGGTTGCCTAAAAAACAAAGCTAGAAGACACACGTTGTTCTGTACTAGGAAAGCAACCTCGATCTATAACAGCTCTCATACCTTCTGTTTAACATTCAACATTCTGAACCCAATTAATTTTTTGTTTCAGAGCAGTATTAGGTTTTTCAACTTCTTTTTGCCTAGGAATTTCTGTCCTTTAAAAGATTCATGATCTCTATTGTTAAGACTACTAATCCAGTTGTCTTGCAAAAGCACACTATAGTAACCTGAAGCGATTTTAATTTTATAAGGTGACTTGGTCAAAGTAGGACAGAATATGCGTAGGAAAAAATCTTCAGCCAGTCACTTATTTGCATAAAAAGTAGCAAATTCATGAGAAATGTTTACTTATGAGGTTCTCAAAGGCAAAATAAAGATACTTACTCTTAGATTTGTTAACTATGTGACACATACATAGGACGCTAGTCTGCGTGAAGTGGGTTCAGAATATCTCTTTCCTGAAGACCATTAAGCCCTACACTGCACTGTGAAAACCAGGTGAGTATTCACAGGCACAAACACATATACACACAAGGTACAAGTTTCTAAAATAAAATTGTTCTAATTTACATACTTACCAGACAATCTGTGACCCTCTGTGGCCAACAGAGAAACAAAATAAAGTTATCATCAACAGAAAGTATATGCTTGGCTCCTATTTCACAGCATGAAGATTTCAACTTTGGGCAGAAAGAATACTGAACAGAGCAAACAGCAGGAAAACGTCAAAGCACTACTATCTACCAATTATATTCGTTTAGATATTTCAAACTTTACCAGCAGGAATAAATGAAATAGTTGGAATGGTTGTTGATGAAAAAAAAAAGATGAAGTGGATTCAAAGTTCAAGAAAATTGACAAGAAGTTTTATTCTTTAAAAAGTATATGCAGGAGAAGTTGTTTAAAGCAACACTCAAAACTCAAGTCTTTTGCATATTGCTCACAAATACCTATGTAGTTTATGTTTGTTTGCATGTCTAGATGTCTGCTGGACAAGTCCTGTGGTAAATTATGGGTCATTAGTACCATGATCTAATTGAAAACAACAAGCAGACAAAAAACCATGAAGCTGGCTGCTATTTCTGTGTGGTTTTATAGTGAGACCATAACACCAGGGGAGCTGTAAGTATTTTTAGGATAGCTAAAAAAGCCTGCCTATGCTCTTTTCCAGAATCCACGTAACAGTTTATTTCAGCAAGACAGAAACTTAATACATGAAGTTATTTTCAATTACTTATTTAATATGCGATTTAAAACTGACAAAATGACATCAAGACGCTACAACACTGAAAGTGAATGACACCTGCAATTGAGCTCCCAGCACTGAAGCTGAATGAGATGCAATTGAGTTCTCAGTTTGCATGTTACCATTCAGAACAAGGAGAATGAGGACATTCAACTACCATTTTTTAAAATATCTAATTTCACTGTGACCATACAGTACAAGTTTCATTTAAGGTAAATATGCACATGTCCTAGGAAGGAATACTAAAATACTTTGCTGATTTAGTATTTTTAAGCTGTATACTGATGTACAAACATATACAAAATTTAAATAGGGTACACAGTAGTTTAGATTTTCTTCCCACAAAGAATGAAGCATGCCCATATTTCCTCAAATCAGAAGTGGACCACTGCGGGTCAATAACTACTTCAAAATAAACTAATAAATTGGAAATCAACATCACTTCCTACATTCAGGTATTTAATTTAGTCTGTTAAACGTCAAAGTCCTTGACCCATCTCTAATTAAATCCCTATTTTTCCTATATTTCACTAACTAAATATGCTATATCCATATTTTAGACAGAAAATGAGAAAATAAATCCCCCTTCACTTCAGATGTGGCTCCGTAAAGATCCACATTAATATGATTTCATCATTCTTCAGGTTGAAGAATTACTGAAAAGGACAGCCATTTCCTTTCAAAGTATTAGAGAACAGGAAGAAATCTGAAACAGCAAAATAAAAGCAGCATCAATTACTAATGCAGAACTTCCATAATATTTGGACAAGATATTTCAGACTGAGCTAAGACACTGGAACTGTACAAATACATTACTGAGCAGATTAAACTCAAACGTACAATAATTTCAGGAAAAATTAACAATTTATTCATCTCTTATAAGCAGAGTACAATGCTGAAGGAAATTAAGGGAAGGTCTCCGAGACAAGCTGTAAGCAGTGTGAATAACTGCATATACAACCTGCAGAGGCTGAAAATCCTTATGTCATCCTGACGTTAGAGTGCTTGCCCATCCACTTTGTTGTTACTCTAGTTACATTCAAGAATAGCATTAATTGCTCTTCAGGAAGAACTACAAACTGCCTAGATATTTAGATTGAAAATATATGGCCAATATTTTAAAACCCTCTTCCCAAACTCGTATCTCGAAAGGCTTTGAGCATCCCCACATCGCAGTAACATCAGAACGACAGCAGAATGGAATTCTGCACCTAGACTATGGAGAAAGGTTTACCTACTTTAGGATGGATTGATTATTCAAATTCTACAAAGTACTTAAACAAGCAAACCCCTAAAGTTTAATCACAAGCAAATGGAGGTAACATGACAAGAATTTTATTTCAAACATTTAATATGCCAAAGGCAAATGTACCCATGCATAACTAATATCAGCACACAGCTGACAAAAAAGCCTCAAAATACCAGATTTCTTTCTAGATTTGATGCATAGCACGAGAATCAAAACTGACTGCAGCCCTTAAACACAACACTAGTTCTGTAATACAACACTTGAGACACCAGCAAGTTCTGGATCTCAGATCACAAGTATATCATTGCCCAATATTAGTACGGGGAATGCCATCTTCACGTTACAGTCATTGGGACGAAAGAGGATTTTATTTCTTCATGCAGGAAATTTTAAGAATAATTATACCATATGAACAAATCATATCCTGCCAATGTGACATTTCATTTCCCTCTAGACTCCCACAATCTCTCCTGAGCTGAGACTCAGTGAGTACTGAAGAGAAATGTTAGATATAACAGATATAACACAGTTTACTCTAACAGTTCTGTGCCATTAAGTTGCCTACTTTAAAGTCCAAACTCATAGACTTGAGCAAGGTGATAATAAAAAAATAACTTTCAGAAACAAGAAATAGGTTTATCTTTCACTAGAAAGAAGATTCATTTCTCATATATTTCAACATCTGAACACTATTATCCCATGAACTTAGCATGTACCACCTGTGGTGGTGGTGGGATTTGGTTTTTTGAAATCACTATGTACTGGAGGAAACTACCATCTCGCAGCTGATCCTTCTTTGGGCAAAAAGCTGGACTAGCTGAGCTCCAAACTTTCCTTCCAAACTGAACAGTTACACGATTCAGTGACACCACCACCAGAAAACCCAAGGGGGCAAAAAATAAAAGAAAATAGAAACCAATTTTAAGGCATTTCTCTACCTGAACAAACACTAGGAGTAAATGCAAGGGACAAAATGTTACCCAGACTGAGGAACAGTCACAGCAGAGGTACAAAGGAGTAAAATCTTGTAATGGTTTTATATAAATAGTTGTAAGGTGACAACACTTTTCAGCTATTACTTATCAAGAAAAATAATGTGCTGGACCGTACAGAATTCAAGATATTTTAGAATGTCATGGGAGGAAAAAAAAAAAAAAAAGAGTCTGGTTTCTATTTCCCTTTTTAGCCCATTGTAACTAATTGAAATTACTGATTTCAGAAATTTCAATTTATAGTAACTAACTACTCAATTATATATATATATATAAATATATAACAATTTATAGTAACTGACTAAAACTCAATTTAGAGTAACTAACAACTCACAAAAATTACCAAAGACCAAAAAGAAAACGAAAACCTTAACTGCCATGCCAGCACACAAGAGCTTCACATAACCAAAATGCCAAAGTGTGCCACACAAGCCTTGTAAATGGTACAAGCAAGGCAGAACAATGATCAGGGTTTTCAAGGCCATCGCTGTCATTTCTCAGCCTGTGAACTTACAACAATACCTCTTAACACTACTAAAAACATTTATTTTGTGTCATAACTAAAACCAGAAATGTCAAGTAGCAACATGATAATCAAGAAAAAGTATTTTTTATTTATTTATTACAATGTCAACAGTCCACAAGCCTTTTCATGTTGGAAGAGGCAAAACAGAAATGCCACAGGCAGAGCTCAAGTGACTCAGTTGCCGCAAAAGACAGCTGAAATCCTCTTATCTGATAACCCTCACTATCACTTGTGCTGCTAACATGTTTCACTGCAGAGTGAACAAGAGGTTGAGGATCTTCCCAGATCAGCTACTACACATACAGACACATTTGTTGCTGTCAAACTCTTTCCAAAATCTATTAAGCTAAAAATGTAATGGTCTTGATAACTTCATATATACAAGCTCCTGTTGTAGCTAAGGAGAAGCTGCCTCATGAGGCTTTATTTTGCTTCCACTTAACTTCCAAAAGTCAAGGTTTAGAACAATGACTGACTTGCAGGTAATCATACTCCTTGTTGCTAAACCAGTCACGTTGTTATTGTTGTTTTTCTTGTAAGAAATTAAATCTAAAACACCATTATTTGCACACTTTTCACATAACCATTAGCTTAGAAACACAATTCAGTTATGAGATTGTTATACTGACAGACATTTGCAAGAACATAAACACAAAAAAGAAAATCCAAACAAAACAGGAAGAGTAGACTTCAATTTAAGTAGATTCCAATTTCCATAAATTTTCACTTGAATTTTTAAGTTATATTGCACAATTCAGAAAAGCTGCTAACACAAAACACTGCGTGAAACACAGAACAATTACTGTTTTTGTTGGATTCAATAGCCACAAACAAAAGCACAAAACTGCACACTTACCAAATTTTAAAAAAGCATGCGCAGATGAGGTTCTGTCATCATCCAAATTGGCCATTTCAAATTGGTGCAGCTAATCACAAACGTCTCAGGCTAAGCTACAGCAATTTTCAAAACCGTTTAGTAAATGTTAAAGGCAACCAGAATTAAATTAAGTGAAAGCAATGTTAGTGGAGTTATTAAAATGACAGAGTGCACAGCACGCAGGGTAGTACCATGTTGTTATATTTCATGTTTTCCCTCTTCTACTCTAAAAATCAGTTTTAGTTTGCCTTTACTTCACTAACACTTAACTAAGCAAAATGGTATAGTCTACACTAAAACTATCTTTTGAACTTTACACAGTAAGTTATGGTTGCTCGAGACAAAAATTGCTACTAAAGTCTAAAGGTGCTGAATAATATCTGTGTGATCTATTTCAGGATTAAATAAAAAATACATGTTTGACATGTAAAAAAAAAAAAGCGTTAAGTAATAGTAAGCACTGACAGCTAGAATTCTGCTTATGCATAGTGTTGCTTTTATCCCATGTGGAATTTACATTAGGATGCTTTGCGCAGTCATATCCACAGCTGATGGTACTGAATATCTATTATTTGAAGTGGAACATCTGCCAGTTTGGAGGATAAAATAAGAAAATATTGTTTGTAGTTATGATGACAAGTCGTTCCAAATCTTTAAAGCAACTAGGCTCTTTAAAGTAGCTGAAATTTCAGAGGTTGTAGACTGGCCAACTGCTGAACATATTTGTAACCTGTTCCTAACTGTTAATTATCACAGTAGCAACAATTGAAACAGTATTTTATTGTTCAAGGAAGGGAAAGAAAAAGCTCTCAAGAAAACTTGCTCTTACTGGCAACAACGTAACATATTTTAATACACATAAGCATCAAGATATGCATTACCTCCTACACCATAGGGTCTTAAATGATACCTTGCTGTTGGCTGTAAAACATGAATCACCCATGAGTTTCATGCACGAGTCTATATTCCATGTTTACTAAATAGAAAGGCTCCACGTTTATTAGCTCTTACTCTAAGCAAGGTATTAAGAAAAAAGAAACAGTACTGTTTGTCAGCTGGGACTGTCAGCATAGCCCTCATCCAATTCAGAACAGCACGGGGGGACTTCCAGCCAATTTCAATGAGGCTAACAGCCATGGCTCCTTCTGACAACACCAGAAAGGAAGAGTAAGAGCTCTGAAGTTACACAAACTTAGTTATAAAGATGTAGGAGGGAATCTGAGAAACAAGAACATGATTTTTGTTGTTAGATAAGATTGTTACCTAAAAGATCACATAGACAAATTAATTTTCACACCAACTCATTAATCAGAAAGGCATTTCAACTAAAACAAGCTTTATTTCGCCAATAAACAAATTTCTTTGGATTCCGTATAAGTGACAAGATCCCTGAGTAGGAAAAAGAGGAATTGAACTACAGTAACAATCTGTCACTATCAGAGAAAACTTTCTTAGATATTTAATAAATAAGTAACAGGCGGCAGCAGATAAAAAAAAAAGTCAAGCATCACAACCACCTGAATGCCTTCTGCAGTGGCAGAGCCCAGCTCGGCCGGGAAGCGCCAAGTTAGCACGCTGCTGTGTGCCTCGGGACTCGCGCACTCCCAACACGCGGGATCCAGGCTGTATTAGGTAGAGCTCTATGGCTACGTTCGCTAATCAATTTCAGATAACAGTACCATGTAATCATAATTAGCCATAAAGCAGGAAATCATTTAGTGGACAGTCTTCATAATGGTATCATGCACATTAATACTATACATAAGTAGAATTCTAAAAGCCTCATCAATCAGAGCAGTCGTTAACCACTGCACCTTCTTGGAGGGCCCTCAGCAAGGCCACCTCCTTCAGTCTGACCTGTCACTAAGACAGCAGCACAAATCAAACTGTGAGTTGTGCAAGCACGAATGCCAAATACAGAAACACCACGGGGACCACTTGGAAAACTGTTTACGCTGGAACAGTGGCAAGTAAAGTCCCAGTACTGCTGTACTTTATTTAAGAGAACAGAAAACAGGGGTCTTTGAGCTTTGGAAACTCAAGGCAACTCCCTAAGCCTCACCCTTCCACTTGAGGCCAGAACCTCGCTGCCCTGCAGACTGACTTCAGCACCTGAAGCTCTCACGTTCGAATAAAATAAACGCTTTTCCGTGGAAAACCAGGCAGCAGCTGGCACTCCCGTGCTTTAAAGCGCTCCGCCTGCCCTAGAGCGATGCTACAGCAGCAGCAGCAGCAGCAGCTCCCGCTCCCCTCACCCAGCCCCGCAGCCCCCGGGGCCGCCCGCTGCGCGGCGTGAGGCGAGGCGAGGGGAAGGGCAGGGAGCGGGGAGCCGCGGGGCGGCCCCGGGGCCGAGCCGAGAGGTCAGACCTGAGCGCTTCGAGCGAGCCCGCAGCTCCAGCATCTTCCAGCTGACATCGGCCATGTGGGCCGCCGCCGCCGCGGCCGCCGCCATCCCGCCGCGCTGCGCCGCTCCCCGCGGCCCGGCGCCCCGTTACCCGCGGCGGCCGTAAAGCCGCCCGGGCCGCTGTCGCGAAACTGTCGCGAGGCGGCGGCGCCGCCGCCGGTCCCGCCCCGGTGCCGCCGTAAAGCGCTGCGTGCGGCGGGCAGTGCCGCGCAATGGGGGGCGGCCGCCGTGTGTCGGGGCCGGGCGCGGCCCTGCTGCTGCTGCTGGCGGTGCTGGCGGCGGGCCCGGTGCGGCCCGGCCAGGCGCTGCAGAATGTCACGGCGCAGCTCTTCGGCGCCGAGGCCCACGGCACCCTGGCGGCGTTCGGCGACTTCAACTCGGACAAGCAGACCGACCTGTTCGTGCTGCGCGGCGGTGAGCGCCGGGTGCCCGGGGGTGGCCGCGGGGCTCGGGGCCCGTGTCGGGAGGGGCAGCGGTCGGCCCTTGCCTCGGGCCCTCGGGGCTCTTTCGGGGCCGGGGCTGCCCGTGGGGTTGCCCCCGAGGCGTTCCCGGCACGGAGGGGTCGGTGCGCGGTGGCAGCGGAGCGGGGCGTTGTGTAGGAGGGGTGTGTACCTTCATGGCTGCCTTTGTGGGATGAGGGGAGGTAAAGGCATCGCCTGGCTGAGCGGAGGGTTTTGCTCCTCCAGACCTTCTGCTTCCTCAGTATGTTGGAAGTAGAGAGGAAGCGCGCTGCGTGCTTGTGTGGAGCATGGGTTAGGTGTTAGTCCGCTGTGGGCATTGCTGAATTCAAAGGAGAGCAGCCGTGCATGAGGCTGTCGGCTTGTCAGTGGCTGGGGGTCTCTGCTCAGGTTGGGGAGAGGACACCAGTGGGAGCAAACCAGAGGTCAGCACTGTCTGTGGACATCAGATGTGGATTGTATCTTAAAAGTCTGACAAGCAGAGAAACTCATACTTCTTGCCTGTTGAACCCACTGCTTTCTACTCGTTTGTGATACTCTTCCAATAGTCAGTCCATCAGGGCAGTCAGTAATTCACCTTTTGCTGCTCACTGGGGAGTGTTCAAAACGTTTGAGGTATCCTGACCACAAAACTTCTAAGCTACTGAGTTGTTGTTTGTGTGGAAACTGTGCCCTTTTCCTCACCCTTCTCTGTACTTTTTTTCCCCTTTCTTCTGTGCTGTTTTTGAAATTTGAGGATGACAACTGCAGACAGCTTTTAGGATACGTACACTGAGGACTGATGTGCCATACTGCTTTCAGTTTTCTGCTCATCAGATAATTTCCAGTAGTCTGTTTGTTTTGATTGCTGATGAGCTCTGAGCCAAAATCTTCATAAATCCATCTTTAGAGACCATAAAATCTCAATTCAGAGAAGCGTAATTAACTTGGAGCCTGCTAAGTGTAAGGATTGATCTGCTTCATCAGCATCATTACTTTACCACGTAGATGATAAAAAGGCAGGTAAAAAAACTAGTGTGTGAAATCAGAATTGTAAGTTTTAGCAGTCAACCTACGTCTTTATTATCAAAAGCTTTACCAGCCAGCAAGCTTCTTCAGCTTACTGCATGCCAGCTTTTCCAATCATCTGTGAAGGTACAGTGCAACCCTGGCTGCATTAGCTTGCCAGATGGGACTGCACTAGTTGCCTCTATCCATTTGGAAAGGGTTTATTTTCATTTACTCATCTGTTGGTGTATTCTCCTTTGCAAATACGTTTATGGCAGTTATTTTCCTCTTTCATACCCAAAAAGTTTCTGTTCTGATATTTCACAGCTGTGAAATTTGCCGCAGAGCAAAGCCCTTGAAGTATGCTATGGTAGCTCAAGTTTGGAGCTGGAGAATTATTTTCACTTAGGCAACCTATGGATAGGGATGCTCCAGGTGACTTTCTTAGAGAATGCAGAAAAACATAATAAAGGATTAGTAAATAAAAATACAATTCTATTTCTTCCGCTGTGAAGTATGATAGCAGAAGTGTATATGAATTATGATTTTTTTTCACTGAAAAAAAAAAAATTATAGTTTAAGAATTTTTTTTCTTCCCCCAAAACAATTCTATGTGCAACAGGAAATACGGGCTTCTATTTAGATTATACTGTAGTACCTGAATGACAGTGGCTTGTATCATTGCCTCGAAATGAGGAACCGGGTTACTTCGGTGGCTTTCTTGTCAGCGGGCTTGGGAGAGCAGCATCAGATCCTGCCATGTCAGAGACAGTATTATAAGAGTTCTTTAAGTCAGCTTTTACGATTTAAATGTTTGTGTAGAACCAACGCCTATGACTTTTTCACATGTGACATTTACTAATCTAGTATGGGAAGTTCTGTTTCAAACCATGTGGCAGCGATAGCAAAGAGAAGTTTAACACTAAGCCCCCAAGAATAGTCTTGGTATCAGCATCCATTTGATGCTAATGGATTATGTCAATGATACAGTTAGATTTATACTGTTATACTGAAGAAGTGTCCCTTTTGCTTCCTTTCTAATGAGGAGGAAGTGTGTGTATTTTTGCTGTTATGAGGAATGACCGTTTGTAACACAACACTTAGGTGCTTTATATATAAAAATAACACTATGTTCCTTAACCATGAGGGGTTATTCATTGTCTTACTTGTTTTTGCAGGGAATGAGTTGATTATCTTTTTGGCTGACCAAAAGGAACCTTACTTTAAGCCCCGTGTGAAGTTACCAATGAAGTAAGTATTGACACTGCGTGATGAAACAATCTAAGTGGTCGTTTTTCTTGAAAGGACATCTTCACAGTCAGCGGGAACAGGACTAGAACTGTCTGTGCTGTGGTCTGTTTGGCAATGTGGTTCAACTTGCCCATAGAGCTCAAGTTCTTTGACAAGGAAGCTTCCAGAGTCATTTCTGATACATTTTTGTTTTGCCTTTGTGTGTGTGTGTGGTTCATATGACAGAATTTGTGGAATTTGTTATTTATGTAGTTAAGGTGTGACTTACCATCCCCTCGGGAAACTTAAGTACTTTGATTTTCTTTGTACTCAAATTCAGTTTTCATGCACATGTATAATTATATGCACATGGGGCCTCTTTTGTTTGTTTTTACTTCTAGATCTCTAGGTGTTGTCATAACCAGTGTAGTTCCTGGAGATTATGATGGTGACTCACAAATGGATGTCCTCCTGACTACCCGGACACAAAGTCATGGCAGAGATGAACTTTCATTGTTTATTTTCTGGGGCCATAACCAAACATTAGGTAAGTTGCTGAGGCTGCTTACTAATAAGACTGTTAGACTTCTTAATAATTCCGAGGATTTTCTGAAGGTTTTAAGTTATGTTACAGTGTGGAGATTATTTTAATTGTAAAAACAATGATTAGCAGCCATTCAGCTTCATACCTATACATTATTTTGCTGTTAATCTATATTCAATAATTAACATAAGAAAATAAAACTAAGACTTTTGCTTAGATATCATGCAACAGGCAATACCAAACAATATTACAGCTTGACAGTGAGCTACTTCTTGTGGCTTTCCCATTATGCATGTGAGCTTCACCAATATTATCCCACAAGACGGCCTAATTTGAATTTAAATAGTGCTAAGAGCCTGGATATGAAGTTCATAGTATAAATTTTCAAAATGTCACACACAAACTTACTAACTGTAATATCAGGGTTGGTATTCCTATTAAATGGAAATTCTTTAAAGACAGAGATACTGAAATAGACTTGGGAAAAGAGATTGTAGATTCTCTCACTGAAAGTTTTCAAGAGCCTTAGACAACCATCTTGCGTTGGTGTTCTAGGTGTCTAGCAGTGTTCTGATTGTATCTTAGGATAGAGTCATGGGTGATAGGACCTCTTGAAGTCTCAAGTGTTTTCTGTTGACTTTGCTGGGAAAGCACTTTGGGAAAGGTTTAGAGTTTGAAGAAGAACAGAAAAGCAACATAAGATGGTTATCTTAAGTCCACAATCTTATGTTCACAAGTCTTTCATCACAAGTCCACAAAACCTATTGAAAATAATCAATATTGCAGACAACTGTATTATAAAGTAGTTATAGATGAGGCAAGTGATGGCCTTAGATTGCATTGCTTCTGGCTTTATTCAGAGATGAAACAAGCAAACCAGGAAAGTGCATCGGATCACGAATTGAGAGAACAGGGGGTAGCTGTAATATTGTAAGAATATGAAGGACTTAACTGAAATTATGCTGTCTTGCTTCTGAATAGACAAAAGTGGGTCTCAGAAAGCAGTCAGAGGTTAAAAATTCAGGAAATGGTTGGTATGTAGCAAGGCAACTGGAAAGGATGTGGTGCCTGCTTGGGTAATAGAAGTATTACCCTGCTCTTGATTTGTCATATCCTTTAAAATATGGGGACTGGAATGACGACAAAGTAGAGAGATGAAGGAACTGATATGATGTGGCAAGGGGTTTGGACTGCAAGTAAAACTGAAGTCTGTGAGGTGATAACTTGATTAGGACTTAGAATTGTCATTTCCAATTTAGGTAGTCTACCTTTAATCCTTATTTCAAACACACAGTGTATATTGTTAGGAATATATTTTATTGTGACAAAACATTAGACAGATCTTCTGTGCAATGTTAAATTTTGAGTGTCTTCGTTCCAACTATTTCACATTTCGTATGTGTATTGGATAGCGGTCACACACAAAAATATGTTTCATTATGATCTCTTTAGAATAATTTGTTGGATGTTTTTAGTGGAGAGAGAGGAGAAACTAGCTTCAGCATTTCAACTATTACTTGCATTTCCTATCTGAAATTAAAAGCTTAAATTTATGCATAATCTCAGGAAACCATTTAGTTGTGCATGTTCAGTGATGGCTGATTTTATTTATTTTTATCATTACATAAGTAGAAGGATTGTACTTGTGAAATATGTTACTGTTTTAACATGTTGGTAAGTTAATCAAATGGCTATTTTCTGTTTTCAGATCTTAACCATAAAACTATGCTAAATAAGACCTTTCATGATGAGCCTCTAGTAATGGAGTAAGTATTGCTTGTCTTTTTAGAAAAAAGGTTTTATAACAGTGACTAACAGCTACTGGATGCATATATTTGAACACTAAAATTTCAAATATTCTCATTTTAAGTAGAGGGTGGCTTGTTTAATGTCAACTGGTCTAATAAAAGACATTGAAACATATCATCCATCTTTACAAATCTCGTATATTATATTAGCCTTGCAATAGTAAATAAGCTTTTATTTTTTTTAAATTGCATTACCTGGTGTTTTATGCAGAAAAAGAGCCATTTATTTTTTTGTTAATTTTGAAGGTAACAAGTCACCTTACTGGCTTATCAAAGTGAAAATATTTCTTCATTAAAATGACTGTAAAATATGTGTGTACATGTATTATTGTACATGTATTATATGCAGGGAGGGACGGGAGCAGGTATGTCAAGGGAAGGAGCAAATTTAGGCTCACTTTATGTAAAGCTGTTACTTCTTGTAAGCAGTGTACATTATGTTTTCAGTTTATATTTAAGCCCTATTTCCAATGTCAAATAAGCTGTGATTCTATTTGATTATGCTGCTGAGACCTCATCTTCCAGTGATGATGGAATTCTGTCTTCACTAAGCCTCTGCCATGCAGCATACATGTAGGCAAAAACTAGGTACATTTCTGGAAATTGGAGAATGTCTGTTTTAGAAGGGTGGAGGAGGTAAGAGACTTGAGTAAGAAGGTTTTGATCTGTTTTGCATCTTAAATCTGAAAAAAATCTTTAAGCAAAATAACTAGAATTATTATTCATGTTAAGTAACAAAAGTGACTTATACAGCTGCAAAATCAAATGAGTGGCAGAGTTTTAAATCTTCGAAGAAGCATACTACTATCAGCAGCTCAGGCAAGAGGCAAAACTTGGATAAGACTACACAGATGAAAATTAATCATTGCTTAGGGGGAAAATGCTAACCAAATACAGGAAAAGAGCAACCAGTTTTGTCTCCTGTAATGAGTAAGGTAATACTGAAACTGTTTTTCATTTTCAGCTTTAATGGTGACTTGATTCCTGACATCTTTGGTGTCACAAGCGATTCAAGTAAGCCACAGATATTTATAGGCGGGTAAGCTCAATATTTATTAGTGTCAATTTCGATAATTTATTCAGTCATCTGCTGCTGTTCTTATGAAAGAGACATGAGACTGGAACTGTGCATACACAAGTCTGCATCCCATGTGTGTCTTTAAGCATTCTATGACACTATGTAAAGGTGTTGAGCTTTTTAGCAAGGAAAGTATTTGGTTGGCTTATTAGTTTTCATAAAATGAAAAACTGATGAAAAATTTTCTTAAAATGAAAACTGCCGCAAAAGGTAGACAACTTTGAGTTGCAAAATAAGTACATGCAAGTGATGTTCTCTGTATTGAATCTTTTGTGTTAAGGAGTGGCTGTCTTAATGACAGCCACTTTGCTGTCATTAAGAGTAGTCTGAGTTGGCTACAGTTTTATGTGATATGATTGCAATAAAGAGGACTAAGCTGCTAATCATGTCACTGCAATAAACTAAGTGATTCTAGAAAGCAGTAATATAACTGCCCTGCTGATGTGTATTGCATATAGAGATTTTTCTGAGTGTATTAGCTAAAGCTCCTGAAAGTAATGTATTTGATTCAACCACTATGCCTTTCAAATTTTTTTCTTTTTTTATATTCAAATACGGTGCTAATAGGGAGGTTTGCTGGAAGTTCAGTTACTTTTAAAACAAACCAACAGTGTATGCCATTTTGTTTTGTCTGGGGTTTTCTTTGAGGGCTAGAGGGGGTTGCTTGATTTGTTTGTTTTCTTATTTGTGTTAAATTAAATATATATTTTATCACCTGCTTGGGAAATGACAGCCTATTATCTATCCTAATGTGATAGCTTAATTCTTGTTCTGATTTTTACTAAATGACTGAAAATCAAGTCGCTTTACATGTAGTGGGCATGAGCTGCTTTAACAGCATGTGATTATGTCTGGTTTTGTTCATCTTAATTGATCTGAAAGTAGATTTCAAAAGTAATACCAATAGTAAAAGTACTTGTGGGAAGGGAGCAGTGTTTCGAATTTATAGTGGAAGTGAAGGCTCTAAACTTCACTTTGTGCATAGTGATGCTTTTCTGTACAAATAAAACTATTTTAGAAACCTAATAGAATCTAACCAAAGCCCATCCTCTATGAATCATCCTTTGCAAAACCTTTCAAACAGTTACTGTAGTCATTTAGTGTATCGTAAGCTAAGTAGTAATTTTCACTTAACATTAGGAGAACATGATTTATTTTAATTTTTAAAGGTATAATATTATGCTTAACAATCCATGAGTACTGATGAAATGTATTGTTATTTCTTCTTGCATTGCAGAAACTTCTCATGGCATGCTGCATTAGATACTCAAAGTAGCATGTATATACCGCACTCTCATGCATTTATAGATTTAAATAATGACTTCACAGCTGGTAAGTCATAAAAGTATTAAATACCTTCCTAAAATTATTCATGAATAAAATATTGTGTATTGTGTATTTTCTTCTAATATTTCAGTCAATGTCATGGACAGTTTTAAAGAGTTTGATCTAGAATGCTCTCTTCGGTGATTATGACCTTGTTACTTTTGATTTTTAATCTTTACCTGCATTTTGAATAATGCTTTTTATTCATTCTGGCAATCTTTTTTTTTTTATCACACTTTTATTTTGGTCTGAATAATTGTTTGCCATCAAAGCATTGTTTCCTATTCTTAGTGATGCTGTACTCTAGTATTCAGTTTGCAACTGAATCAGGTGCTTTGCTGCATTTTCCGCATCTTTAGTCTGAAATAGTTCTATATTTCGTTCAGAAGAGTATTTTCAACACTGGACTTACTTTGTTTCTTAAAGACTTCTATATAATTTAATTCCATTTTGTTATAGTTTATTCTATCACTGAGAAAATTGCATTTGAGACTTCTTATTCTATTACTATATGAGCAATCCTAAAAGCTATTTATAATTCAGTATTCACAAAAAATACTGAAGATTTTTCTTAAGGTTGATAAACTGTATTCTTGTTTTGTTGCTGGTGATTTTGTTTTGTTGTTTTTATCTGTTTTGGTGAAATACGCAATGCAGTTTAGCCTTCAAGTACAGTGGATCTATTTATCGCTTCCATACTTGGTTTGTATCTCAAAGCATATTTAAACATCCTGCTAAACTTCATTTATTTTCTTAAAACGCTAAATGGATTTTGAAATGCTTTCTCTTCTGATAGATATGCTTTATAAGTCAACTTATATATGGTAGTTTTGGAAAGAAAGCTTATTTCCTTTTCCTTTTTAGTAGTGTGGGAACGAGAGAGGAAAGAGCACATAAACTTAATTAATATGCCTTTCATTTCTATGTATTAAGTTAATTGCTTTAGCACATAGTCAAACTAATACTCATTTCTGGCACATTGCTGCATGAAGCTGTCAAGTGCAAATTCTGACTGGAAAATCAAGTATATGGTTGCTTATTATAATCAGTGTAATGTAATAACCAATTCTAAGGCACTTAGCCCTATACGCCCTTTGGAGTTTTGGTTTAATGGCATGAGCAGAGTAGATGGCCAACCCAGGTAACTTTTTAACATGAATATATTGACATAAAAGCTCACAGGTAGGTAAAGGTAGGAACTCTAAGTTGTTTATGTAGATCAATCACAGTTTGAGCACTCTTGCTAAAATTGTTCAGTTTTCTGTGGCAGCTAAGTTGGTCTACAAAATGTCCAGAGAGTTCCTGTTAGTGCTGGTGATATATGGAGATGCCTCTGCAAAATAAAAAATAGTTGTCAGCATCTTTGTGGGGGGAGTGCTGGGAGCTTTTATAGATTCACATCTATATTCATATCTGGAAATGTGAATAGAAGCTTCTATAGAAGTGAACATTTCCACTCCAAGATGTTGACTTCTATTTACTTGTAAGAGCATGGGTATAACTCCTCAGGCTGGAATCTGTCTTATGTTAGAGCAGCCTAAAGAAAGCTTCGAGGAAAATAATTCATTCTGAGAAGAATGCTGGAAAAAAAAATATCACCATAGAATTATTTTATTTAGAATAACTTTTTGCTAGTAAGATGGGAATTACAAGTTGTTTTGTGTGATCCCTGTGAAAACTAGACCAACTGTGAGTGATGCATATGTTGCAGAGAAATAATGCCGTACCAGTGATATTTGATATTTTGTGACTGACACGTTATTCCAGGACTGCCTGCTGCCAAAATGAAAAGCCACCAATCGTCTGGTCCTGTCCGTGCAATTATGGCACTTCTCTCTCATCCACTGTAGTGACTGCTCAAGAAATGTATTAGAGAGGGTGCATGGAGCATGATTCATTTTCACTTGAGTTATTAAACTGATCCAGGTCACAATCAAGTTTCAGGGTTGCCAGAGCCAGTGTAAGCACAGAGAGAACCTGATTCTTCTCTTTTAGTAGCAGCAGTTGTAGTCTGCCTGTAGCCACACATGAAATTGCACCTTGAAACTTACTGTGCCTCTTCCAAAAAATACCTGTTTGGTGTACTCACAGTGCCTCCTTTAATTTGTGTTAGGTTGTACAGGGTTTGGCAAATGACTCAGAAGGAGTCATAAAGCTATTCAGCTGTGTTTTGTTTTGTTTTTTTAAGTAAAAGCAGAATAACAAAAAAAAAAACCTGCCTACACAGTATTGGTAATACTGTGTTTCTAAATGCCGTCTGCCAAACACTGCTGAAATAGGTGCTGATATTGCTGTAGTACGTGCCTAACTGGTCCTGTGTCCCACTCTGTACAGTCTGTATAGACTTTGCAGTACATCTAAATGTCTCTCCTGTTTCATGAGCTCTGTTCCTGCTCTGCACAGTTGTGGCAGCCCAGGAGCATCATTGATGTTATATTACCTTTCAGCGGAGTCAGTGGAATCTGTTGTTAGTTGATTGAGATAGAGCTAATGAAAATGAGGTGATTCTTATGACAGTATTAACCTGCGCTACCATTCTTGAGTTGGGACAAAACTCATTAAGCATAGGTCCTTGTGCAGATTACAATCATAGTAATTAAGAGGGAGGTATTGGCAAGGATGCAGGGGTATAGTCTGCATGCTGAAATCCTGTTGTCCAAAAGACTTAATGTTATTATGACGTTTACTGCTGCTGTGGTGTTCTCTGGAAAAAATCAGAGTATTTACTCATTGGTAGTACCACTATTCATGAATATGAAGATACAGTTGTACCTAAAATGGATGCACTGATGTTTTGTTTTGTTTTAAATAAAAACCTCCAGAATGCCCCATTTTTTTATTATTTTTTTAAGGCCTTTTTCTAATGTTCTTCAATGTTTTGGGGCTCTTTGTGTTCTGTAACAGATGCAGCCAATTCAGTGTTTTTTAGCTAGGCTATTTTTGGCAACTCCATTATTATAAACAGCTTAGGAGATTTGGAGTGTGCTTGACATTTAAAAAAAAAAAAAAAAAAAAAAGAGAGAAAAGGGGAAAAAGAAAAACCAAAAATCCTCTCTGAGCTAAGAATTTTTTTTTTGCTAGTTTCTTGTCTAATCCGTTTTCAACCTGCCAAGATATAAACCCTCAAAACAGAGCTTTTAATTGGCACGCTTCTCTGCTCTGGGTGAAATGAAGTTGAATTGTTATGATTTCTTTATACGAGAACGTGTTCATAAAGATGTTCTTAATCCCTGACAATGCTTCATGAAAGGCTAACTGTGTAAGGATTTTACAAATCCAGTAACAAGAACAAAGATAATACTAATCTTTCTTGGTGAGAATTAAACTAGGTTGTTTCAGATAGTAATGTTGCTGCTGTCTTAAAATAAAGCATCATGTAGATTTTTACAATTTTTAATTCAGTAAGTAAGTTTGAGTTAGGCTAGCAATCTTATATAATCCATGTAAAAATGTGCCGTATAAAATTTTTACCGAAGGGTCTGTTTGTGCTTTGTGGATAAGGAGAAAATAAATACCAAATTTCCAAGCGTCATCTCCATGTGTGTTCTGTACGTGTTGCTCTAGGGAGGAACTTAGAGTTCACAGAACGGTGGAGGTTGGAAGGGGTGTCTGGAAACTGTCTGGTCCAACCTTCCTGCTTAAAGTGGAGCTAGAGCCATGCCTGGGGTCATGTGCAGTCATGTTTTGAACCTCTCTGAGGATGGAGACTATGCAGCCTCACTGGGCTGCACCTATGCACCTACATTCTCAAAAAGTAATTGTTGTAAATACTACATATTGCATGTTTTCAAAGCCGTATAGGAAGTTACGACAGTACTGATTTTTATCTCATAATCACACTTTACATACCTTCTTGACTCTAGGAAGTGATGCAAATTGCTAGTGTGATGTGCCCTGCTACATTAGCACACAAAATTTTATGCCTGTTGAGAAATGTTCTACCTCTTAGAATTTAAAAACAGTGAAATTATTACTGAACTTCAGATAAAAACAGTGAATACTTCTGTCCTTTGATAGGTGTATCTGTGCGCATTTCAGTGTTATGGTTGAATTTTTAGTCAACAGTTCATTAGAGTTCCATCTCTTATACTTCAGTTAAAAGTAAAATATGAATTTGGGTGAAAAATGTTAAATTAACTGTGCGTTTACATAAAAAGCTTGATGGTTTCTCAACAATAAAACTGTAGATATTTAAAAATGACACAGTGTTGTTGAATTTGGAATTCCAAGTCTTAATGACTTCAGCAAGGAGGAAATAAGTATGTATAATTGCGACACTTTATATATGTAAATGGATGAGACACTGGCTGTATTTAAATATTCATTCACATGGCTTTTCTTCCTTTCCACCTGAATTGTACGGCTCTATTCCAGAACCCACTTATTAATTGCCAAGGATCAGAACTTTCAACCCAGTCATTTAGATCAGAATTGTACCTTACATCAATGCTGATGTTTGTGTATGCACCACGATACACTGAAAGATGAGAGAAATGCGCTAAGCCTTGTTTGAAAGAGGTTACTAGGTGTCTAGTAATGCATAATCACACTTTGTTCTTAAGCTGTTAAAAAGAACTTAATATTGAAGCTAAAAATCATAGGCTTGTCTGAACAGGTTAACTTCAGATGTGTTTTATAGAGCAGGACAGTCTGAGGTGAGCATGTCCAAAGCAGACTCCTCAGGTAAGAGGCTTGCCTTAAAAATGTCATATCCTCCAACTGAAAGACTTATATCACATGACTTAAGAAGTATTTGAACAGGATTTAACTATTTAGACTTAGAGCAATGGGAGTAAAAAGTAACTTACCTTTGTATTCACTCAGTTTGAAGTAAATAGGAACTCGGTCTTTCTTGGAAATATGTATCAGATGTGTTAGGGGGTGGAGATGGTACTGTTTTATTGAGTAAACACTATTCCCAACATGGTCATCATCCTGAAGATTTCACAGTTGAAATACCTGAATGTAAATATTGAGAGGAAGTGTTAAAATTGGAAACTGGGGCCAAGACTGGTTTTAAAAAAAAAAAAAAAATTTTTTGTTGTAATGTAAACTCTCATAGATGCATCAAAAGTGCTTTCTCGAAAGTTGAAATTCTTAGGCTAGTGATAATTTTGCTATGTTCCTTTTTCTTCTTCCTTACTGGGTATCTTGTTTTAATTATCAGTAATCATATTCAAATATCAGATGTTCTATTAGGGCTAATGCTGTCTTTCCAAGCCAAAGTTGAAGTACTTTATTGGTAATACTTTTGTTACAGTAATTAACAATAAATCTGTCTTGACTTAGTTACAAGTCTGCTAAGAAATCAGGCCATAGTTCTGCAAATATTTCAAATAATAATAGTAATGTTTAAATGTATGAGACAAACTGCCTTGGGCTCTCAATCATACTGTCACTTTTTTCATAGTGACAGATGTATCATTGAGTGCTATGAAAAAATATCTAATGTATTAAATATTTTGTTCCTTATTGGGTTATGTGATTTGAAAGTTTTGGAAATACTGCTTTTGCAACCTGTCTCGTCTTGAATACTAGCACATGGTGTGTATAATTGCAGATATTTTTGGAACTGTTTGCAGACAATGAAGGGAAATTCATAAATTTGATTTTGGGAAGAATAAAGTGGAAAAATCATTAGTCAGAAACAGCTTGCTGTAAGCTAATTGCTAGTCTCTTTACTGGTTTCTGATGGTTAATTTTCTTATGTTGTTTTGCTTTAGGAATCTAGAAACCTAATGTCCCAGAACACTTAAAATGTGTTTTCTCTTTGATTCCCACGTAGCTTAAACCCATAAATGTAGGTGTTTTTTCTTGAAAACCAATCACTCAATCCACAGGTGTTTCTCTGTTGTAATCAACTACATCTTGATTCTGAAGACACTAATGCTTGATGTCAGACTCTCATTGAATTGTACTTTAATTTTGGTTGGCTTTTGATGGAAGCTGGTAACCTCTCTGCCTATAATATTGTCATAAAAGCTACTGTTTTATGTAGTAGATCTGTGTTTATTCTCTGTCAAAATAACCAGGCTCATTATGTTTGTAAACAAATTATCTGGCCTTTTAAAACTTAGCTTGAGGGGTATTTTAAAATAGAAGTGTGTGTATATACACAAATCTTTTGTCTTCATTTGAAGTCAAATTGTTCTTCATTTTTCTCTTTCCCAAAATAAATACTCAGTAATACCTGGTCACTGTTTCATTTTTAATTCCCTATATGTTTAAAGCTCAGATAACAAAGCTCACCTGAGAGTTTACAGCATATAATGGAGTCAAAAGATGTATTATAAAAGATACATGGGAAATTTCATTCTCAACAAACATGTATATAAATTTTTTGCGTTTTTAACTATTGTTACTATTCCCAAATTGGTTATCTCTATTACTTCACATGGTACTGAACACTGTGCAGGAACACAGGCAGTTCCAGCTCCCTTTCATAAGGTGAGCTCAGAGTTGTTTACTTCACTAGCTGTGTAATTCTCTTGATGCTGCTGGGATTGGTCTGCTTCTGCCATTGCTTCTTTTCCTAATCATAGCTTACGTCATGAATAGTATTAAAAGATAAGTAAGGATCTCTAGAGAAAAGAAACAGCCATTTCAACTTGTTTTGCCTAATCCCTCTAAAAGATTCCTATCACCTCTGCTATCTGCTTAGCAGTTATTAAAATTGTTATAATGAAATATCTCAAAGGCTATTCCTTTTGGAGATTTTCATTATATACTGATAATATGATATTTTTATGGTAATCAATTTCAAATAGATGAAAAGTAAACTGGTTCTGACTCCAGTATTTTGTTGGGTAGGGAAGCATGGAACATGAAAATGTGTTCTGAAAATACTTTAATGCTGAATGTGGTCATTTTCCATCGCTTGAAACAACATCGTTGGTTTTATTATAAAAATAAATAGAATTTTCTGTCTGAGGACTCATGAGTGCTAAAAAGCAGAGGAATAGTCCAGTGTGGTCTGCATATTCACACGCATAACTGTTTGGCATAAAACTAATTTAGAACTTTTCTATTTAAATGATGCTTTTAAATCTGTACATATGTTGGTTGTTTTTTGTTTTTTTTTTTTTTCTGCAGTCATTCTTAATAATGAAAAGAGATTTAAATGCTTAATTATATTGTTTATAATTGTATATCATCTTTCTTATTTGCTGTTCTGGTAAATGTTTATTGCATTTGAAAAGAAAAAGATGAAAATTGAAAAGCAGAAATAATCACAGAATCACACCGACTTGTTGAGGTTGGAAGGGACCTCTGGAGTTCATCAGGTCTAGCCTCCCTGCCAAGCAGGGTCACCTAGAGCACATCACATAGGAATCTAAAATCTCCTTTATTATAACCACACTTCATAAAGATTTGTAAACACAAATTAGCTTGTTTGGAACACACAAAGTGCTTTTGGTTTTGCTTAGATTTTTCACAGGATGAAGTGGCTAGAAGGAGTGGGTCCTGTAACTACTATTTCTTGTGACTAGCAACAGAAATTCACGACAACTAATTCATAACTTCATTAGCATTGGTGGTTGTACTTCTATACATACTGTAAAAGCTAAATTATTTCAGATAGGCAGTAGATATATTACATGTTATCTAGTACACTGCTAATGCCAACTTGACCAGACAAATCTGAATAATAAATGATAAAAGGTTGCTGTACTTGAGTGGAACAACTTACGAATAGAGGCACAAAATGTAGCCAATATAAAGGTTTGGCTTCTTATTTCCTTGTAGTAAAGAAATAAGACTGGCTGTATATAGTGTTTTTGTATAAAGTTAGGTTTGTGCATATTGGAAGTGTGTGTAGGGACTAAAAAAAACCAAAAAGCTGTAATGTGGTGATATTTTCTATTTTTAAATTGAATTTACAGCAAAGACTTCTAGTTCAATACATTATTTACATATGCCAATACATACAAGCAGATGATCATGTCCACAAGACTTCTGGTTAAATGTTGCACGTATTAGAAATGTGCAGTGCCACAGCTAGTCTTCCACATAAATGAAAAATCTTTCAGACACAGTTGGCATGCACACGTGCACGGTCTAATTGGTTAAAACCTTGTTTTGTAAGGAGAAAGCTCTGACTGCTCTTCATGCATTTTGATAGCACTTTAAAAAAAAAAAAAAAAAAAAAAAGAGGGGGGGCTTTTTTCTTTATTAACTGAAGTTTCTGAAGGAAATGTGAAATCAAGCTATAACTTAAGAATATTGCTTATGCCCTGGTGGTTTCTGAAGATAACTATAGTTGCTGGAGGTTTTAATTTTGAAGTAAAGCCCTCTGACATTAAACAGAAAGGTCAAATCAGTTATTAGTGAAATGAACACTCTATCTATAAATAGTACTGGTTTTTATAACACTCAAAAGTGAAGGAAAAGAACAAGGTTAATTAAAAGTGAACTTGAAGCAGATTCTGTGTAGTTTGGCTTTGTTGTAATTTCTTAGTGGTGCTAATAAGTAAAATTAATGTTTAGAAGTAGGGTTTGGAATACTATCTGTTTAGTAAGCTTGTCTGAATTTTTCCAGTTGGGCTGAAGTCTTCTAAGCTGTCTCTCTAGCTCTGTGTTGAACTTTATCTAACGTTCAGTTATGCTTGCTGAGCCACTTGCACAAACTGAAGTGGGGGTAGAACTGGTTTAGAATTTGACAATTTGGGGCAATGTTTTTCATAGTGACCTAGCTCTTTTTTTAGTAAGAATGAATGCTGAATTCAGCGTTTGGTATATGTATTTACTCTTGATTAGTGGTACTAGGGATTGGATAGCAGCATTTTATTACTAAGCCAACTAACTCAAAGAATAGCCAAATTTCCTCACCAAGTCACTTTTAAGGGAAAATGAGGCTGTGAGTAAAATGATAGCGTGATTTTGTGTCATAGCCTGTGTCAGACATCTTCTGTATTATGTATTTAGTATATACTTAGATTTGGTTTCAGTCTCATGGATTAAAATGCTGGGTAACCTCTTTGATTTTTTTTCTTATTTCTAGGGTGTTGAACTTGGTTTATGAATTTTCCCATTACTTGTGTTGTTTTTGTTAACCATTGCCTGCTAAATCAAAAATAGCAGAACATTTATATGTGACACGCGTCACTTCGCATTTGTTCAAGAGAAACGTTTCCTGCCTAATGATGATGCTTTTTCATAGCTCTAGCCATTCAGTTAGGCTGTAAGCATTAAATTTTGGGAAGACTGACATGAGGACATTCCACTATCCCAGTTATTAAGGATTTTACTTACCTTTTCTACATCATGTCATAAATGAAGAAGTGCCCTTGCAGGCCTAGTCTGGTGGTCCATGCAACTGACCCAGTGTTCTCTATCTGGCAGTGGCAGTAGGAGAATGGCCAAACTGACTTTTTTTCTTCCTCTGTATCATTTTCAGTGTGTATCTCCAGAATCTATAATAGTCAGAGGGTTATACATACGTGCCTACTGTTTTTAGCATCCATTTGTATACGTATGGTTTAGTGAAATTATCTGGAGAATCACTTTTATATTCTGTAAATGATAAAAAAAAAAAAAAAAAAATTCTTGAGCTCAAGTTTATTTCATTTTATAACCTCAGGTTGTAAATAACTCACATTGTGCTGCCATTAGGTTTATAAGCATTTCAACAGAGCATATGGACCAGCACTTAATATGGTATCTGTGCTTTCAGAACTTACAGATCTATGTGCAAATGGTTTTGTTTTCTTCAGCTGAAATTGCTACCACAACTGCTTCCAAAAGGCAGTGGGCAGCATATCTTTGAAGTGACATTTCCTTAGCGTTTGTAATACGAGATGCATTCCTTGTAGGAAAGAGGTGTTGAGTTTTCATGGCTCTGCTAGAAGCAAAACAAAATTGTTGCTGTTTTCAAGATAATTAGTGTATTAAAATACAACTTATAGAAATGAACTGTGTATCCCTTCATTGTCATGTCATCCGAGTACCGAGTACATATCTTAATGCATTTGTTGGTTCCATATATTCTCCTGCAGCCCTCCTGTATTAAGGAAGGTGGTAATGATAGGCTAAGGAAATGTGTAGTAGCAGTTGGGAAAGACACCTGCTACAGACACTCCTTTGGGAAGGCAATGCTTGCCAAGATTACTTGCTATGGCTGTATAGAAAAATATAAATATCACACATTCTTAATGGACCCCCCTGTCTCACGAGTTCTTGTTCCTAATAATTGAAAGCATATATAATAAAGTCAGAATCCTAAAATAAATTAGGCTGGAAGTAACCTTTGGAAATCATCTGATCTAAAGTACTTTACCAAGCAGGACTGGGTTTTTCTAAGGCTTGGATTCTTTCCTACAGACTTGGAGAAAACATTTGCAATTCTAAACTATACAAATTTTGTAAACTGCTACTTGAAGTATCTAAGTAACATTGTCTGAGGTATTTTACACTACTTCTGTTACAAAGAAATGTTCTTCTTATGCTTCCTTTGATATCTATGATATGCTTGTTCCAAATAGGAAGCTACTTTTAAATACTGAAGTTTCATTTTACTCCAGTGCCAAAGGATTTAATCACAAAAACATGCATGAGAATTTGAAACACGTAGTTTGTGAGCTGGTTTAAGGAGGACAATAGGCATTAACGTAGCAGGTGAATTGGTTCAGCTAGCTCTAGAACTACAGGAAGCTTTCCTATAGTTGTATTAAATTGGGGAATATGGGAAATCACGGCTTGCTGCTTTACCTCAGGAGCAGCGTGGCACTAGCTCACCTATACTATTTACAGAAGATAGTCTGCTATTTTTGTCTGCCTTCGCGTTTTAGCAGTGCAGTGTAATATTACAGTAGGCCTGAGCTGCTTTGGTGCGATGGCTCAATTGGGCGTGTAGCATGTAAACAAGTTAGGGACAAGGAGGGCCAGAGGAGTGTATCAGAGAAACAAAAAGTAATTTCCCAGCTTTCAAGAGATTGGGGGTGGTTTGAGCAGTGGGAGGAAGTTCAGTGTGAAAAAGGCATGAAACAGGCATGTTGCTGAACTTCCTCATCTTAAAGCCACTGTAGTAGGTGATGCTCGGCACTGATCCCTTGCAAACCATAGAAAAGTACAGTTGTTGAAAACAGCTCTGTTTTCTTACTCTCAAACCATGAAGCAAGCATTCATACTAAAATACCTGGTTTGTACAATGTCTGAACAAAGATTTTAAACCTATAAGCACCTCCACTTCTTAGCAAAGTAAACACTGGAGACATTTTAAATTATTGTCTTTCTATTACCTCTTTGTAGTTTGACTTACATTTAGTGTCTTGATTTATTCCTCCTACGCTGCAGATAGCTAAATGCACTCCTTGCGATTATCATTGTGTGACAAACCAGCTACTGTGGGGCCCCCCACCCTTGTTTAATGTTTATTTTAACACTGCTTTTGAATCTGGTCCTAACATCTCAGATTTTGGGCCTGTTGCTTTTTGTCCTTCTCTATTATTTCTGGTCCCTGTGCAATTATTTCTGAATATTTCTATATACTTCTGAAATCACGGAGGGGTGGGGGAAGAATGCAGAAGAAAACGAGCGTAATCTGCTCCTGACTGAGGATGAGGGGACAAATTTTTATTTTTTTTTTTTTTAATGCATAAGAAAAATGCACTGCAAATCACTTCTTTTTCTGATGTTGTTGCATGTTTCTACAAAGTCGTACAGAGTACCCATTCATGCTCTGTTCCACGTAACTCCCTCGTATGTGAGTGAGCGGCTAGTGGCTGTTGCTGGAGGTCAGGATTGACAGCTTTGCAGTTCACTGGGCTGTCCGTGTTGCCCAGTCCCTGCTGAGTGCCTGGTTTTCTGTGACCTGTTGTAGTTCTGTCTGGGCTGAACCATAAGGAATGTCTCTTGTGTAAAACATGGCCATTATATTTTCTGAGGAGCTGTAACTAATACATTTACTCTGTAAAGCTCAAATGAAAACAAGATGTATTTCTGCTTATGGATGCTTTAATTCCTAGTAATGTTTATGTGACTTCCCATTAATATGTGAAGCACATCAATTTATCTATTTCTCCCTTCTGTTTTAAGGATATGTGACACTGCATTTACCCATTGAAGGAAATATTGTTTGTTACTAAGAAGTTGGCATGGCATGCTGCATAAATATAGGTTTTAAAACTGAGAATAATTAAAAAAATAAAACTCCATCACATGTTAAATCAGTTAAGAGATAATGCTGTTTGATTTTTGCTCTTCTTATTTTTAATGAACTGAAGGTTTTAACTGAAAATGATTTAAAGAGCTAGGGAGTTAGTAATACTCCCAGCATAACTCATATCTGCCTTTTGTGGTGTTTTCTACCATAGAAGCATAACTGTGTTGCTTAAGAACTTGATGGGTTTATTTAACCTAGTAATAACCAACTATTCAGAGCTAGATTTCTAGCAGAATAGTATTAAGTGAATTATGGCTTGTGTTAGCAGCTGTGCTATTTTGTCTAATTCTGGGAAAGCCACAAAACACATAAGCATAGCATTAGCGGCAGGCATGCTGTGTTAATGGTCCCCGGGATCTCTCCTTGCACAGAGGACTGGGCAGGGAGAGGACTGGCTTAGCAATTAAAGGTGAGAGGTCAGAGCTGCAGTGCCTGAAACTGAGTCAGAGATGGCTTGGGAAAACAGGTACAGTGCCAACAAAAATGTCTGCAAAAGGTTAGGCAATCTATTATATTTGCTAATCAAATATTAGTCATTTGCTGTGTACTTAAATATGATATTGGAAGAGCCTGTTGTGGCATACTCTGTACGTGACGTAGTCCATAAGAAATTGCAAATTGCAGTGCAGATTGCAGCATGAATGTACTACAACCCTACTTGAAATACTTGTTGGATCATTTAAGTCTTGGAAAAAAAAAAAAAAGAGGCTTCCAATCTTCTGTTTTTTTCTTTTATTAACAACCCCTTCCCCACACACAAATGTATTCAGTTTTAATTGTTTTGTTTTATATCCAGTGGTAATCAGCAGTATTGCTTCATCTTCCTTCTACATGCAAGTTCAAAATTCAGAGCTTATAAATGCTTTTTAAGTTACATCCCTGGTATTTTCAGATCATTTCTATGTCTTCTGACACTGTCTTCAAGAAATGCTTAAGCAGCAATAAAATTCATTCCGATGAAGCACATTATCATGATAAGGCTTTTCACGTGAGTGCTCTAAAGGAAATTGCTGTTTCAAGTATTCAGAGGAACAGAATTAACATAACCTCCATTGGGGAGGGGGAACCTCTGAGCGAAATCTTTTGTTTCCATTTTGTTGTTTTTTTATTTGATATTCAGGTGCTGTTTTTTTCCTTTTTCCTGTAAGACAGTACCCCTTATTATGCCATTTGAAATTCCCTGTACAGCAGTCCACCTGCTTATTCACTAAAACACCTCAGGGTATGGCATTAATATTCTTTTTTCTTTAATTCATTTTTTTCTGCCCACAGAGTGATGGTTGTGTTCTAACTCAAATAGTGATATTTTAAACTAGAAAGCAAAGAAGGAGGACAATGGAAAAGAAATCAAGTGCTTAAATTTTAAAGGGTGATTTTCTTTATCTTCGGTACACTAGAGATCATCCTTTATTTTCTCCCTCAGGCTTTTTTCTTTTTTTTGATGCCCTTTATGAACTTCTTTCTTCCCCTTCTCCTGAATAAGCTCCTCTATAAGTAGCATCATCAGATAAATTATCTGAAGCACTCTTTTGCACTGTTTTCATGTTTAAGAGAATTTTGTGGAAAGGAAGCCTGAAACATTTCTCCATCTTTTTCTCTTCCTGTCAACAGCATATGTTATTTATGTATCCAAAATAAAAGGATGTAATAAAAGGCTCCTATTAGGTTTTCATTTTTCATTTTGACTTGAAAAAATATAATTATGTACACTTTTTCTTAGTTTTGAAGCCTGTCTCTTTCTTTACGCTTAAAAAATGTTCTTCAGTTAATGTTAAATGTTCTATTTCTCTTGTTTTTTCTTCCTTCACAGATTTGTTCCTTACTACGTCAAATGCACGCAGCATTCAATTTGAGACGTGGGTAAATAAGGTAAGAGAGACTCAAATAACCATTCTGTTAAAATGCAGAAACATCAAACAAACAAAACATTAAAGGTTGTCTGACGTGCCTGATGTTAGGAAGGAATTGAACCGAATTGAAGGAAATCTTTTACTCAGCATACGTTTCCCTGCAGGTTTTTTTAACATGACTGCAAAAGAAACCAATCAGATTGACTTTACGTGCATTAGCAGGACTCCTGCTGTGTCATCAGCTGTTGTAGTAATCTACTGACACTTAGCACAATGGTTTATGAAGAAATCAATGATAAGTTGTTTTTACTTTTGTAGTCTCAAAGATTTAATTTTATTAAGCTTTCTTAGAACTGTGATTCCATGTTTCAGGACAGAGGTTCCAAATCTCACTCCTAGCCATTTGACTATGTACACAAGTTACAGCTGAGAAAACTCCAAGTCCTATGTTAACCAAATACCACAAGTGTAACTCAAGGTTGGGCAGAAACAGGTCAAATGATTATTTATTTATCTAAGAACATCGTTGTTAACAACTAATGATATTAATTAATTTGAAACTAAATGCATCCCTTAGGCTACATGCTAACCTAAATTACTGTAGTTAAGAGTGTTCACATCTGTGCAAAAAAGTTTACTTTTTGTTATAGGAGAAACTGCTGAACTTACAGGAGAACTTTTTGTTATAGGAGAAACTCTCTGAACTTCAGAGATTTTTTTTATTTTTTTTTTTTTGTGGATGGGTGACTGAGCATTGACACAGGTGGCTCAGATTGTGGAGTCTCCTTGTGAACATAGTCAAATCCACCTGTACATGGTCCTGGGAAACCAGCTCTGGTGGCCAAGCTTGAGCCAAGTGCAAGGTGGAAGAGCTGCAGAGGGAAGGGAATTCTACATATGCTTTTAGGTGGAATTACTGAGAAGGAAGTGACTAAGAACCACCATCAAGTAGCTTAGGGAACGGTAAGATAATGAAATGAGTACCTGCCAAACTTGGCATAGATCAAGTTGGGTAGGTCATACAGCAGATGTATCTCGTCACTGATGGCATCCTGTGACATGTTCACTATAGCCACCTGAGGATTTCTCGCATCAGTGGTATCTGATGATCCCCCTTTCTTTCAACAAGTGTATGTATAAGAATTTTGAGTGCAAGAATGAGAAAGGTGGTAGCTGGAGAACAAACCAAGGCCTTGTTACTTTTTGTTCATGAAGTACATAGGCTAAAAGCCAGTTAACATATTGCTGACTCTATTCATTTCAGGTTTTTTTAACTTAGGTATGTATAGTTGTATCTGTGTCACTTCATGAACTGATTGCAGTGACTACAAAAGTGGGCCTTGAATTGTGTTACTTGGTTACAAAAACTTTACATTTTAAACGGGTTTTGGTCCAGGCGTTATCCAGTTTTATGATAAACAGGAATCCAGCACTCTTCTGACTTTCTGAAGAAATATTAGAATATTACATTCTGCGAGCCAAGATTTTAATAATAGACAATTAAAACAAGACCTGAACCAGACATAATGTAAAATCGTGATTTCCTTAGTAGAAGGAAAATCAGAAGCATGTGTGTTTTTAAATACTATCTGTAAAATTGCATGTCACTGCCTAAACACACGTTAGTGTTCAAGATAATTAATGATTTAGATTTTGGTGCTGAAAACTCAGGCTGTTTCAAATAACACAAAAAAAAAAAAAAATGGGGACAACTCTATCGGAAGAACGTTACCACTGGATATTCATAGGATTCCACGAAAGATTAGAAATGCAAAAACTCAGTTCTACTATCCAAGCAGTGCAGTTTTCCACAGTTAAGCTTTCTCTTACCTAAGAGCTCTTAAGCTCTTCTTTATTGAAGTGTATTTTCTTTGGTTTGAAAGTCAAGCTTTATTACTTGATTTGCAGTTCAGTTTCTTCGTCATCTTTGTTCTGTGTGATAGGATGGGAACTTCTCTAAAGCTGGGAAAAGCAAAGAAATACCCAGTGGTGTGGTGATTGTTGGGCAGTCTGTGTTTGCGGATTTTGGTGAGTTTCATTTTTCTGAACTACTCATATCTCGTGTTTCTTTTTTGTTGAATTATGAAGTTACTTTTTTAAGGTGTTACATCTATTGGCCTGTAAATCTTGAAATGTGTAGGAATATTTTATTAATATATTCAGCTAAATTCAACTGTGGCTTTTCCAGTATAGTCTAACTCATGTATATCTACGTTCTTTCAGCTATTGTACCAGTATCAAACCTATTTTTATCAGATGTATTTTGGTTTTTGTTATTGTGTTTTGATTTTTTTCTGAAGCAAGCAAAACCTCCTTTAATGCACAGGTTTTTTTTTCTTGATTGAAATAGTAAGATTTTAATATCTTAAATTCTGGGAGGCTTTTGGACAGAAGAAAATCTTAATTTATATGTAAATGCAACTAACTTTCACTAACATCTGTTTGCAAGGGTTAGTGAAAGCCTCTCTTTTTCTAGTAGAAGGTACTTTTTCCAATTAGTTCTGGCTTATCAATGTGTGTGTCATGTTATGGACAACAGCAATGGTTGGTTTTGTAGTCCAAAAAATACTTACTGTGTGTGCTCTTAAGATAAGAAATTTGTGACCCAAAAAATACTACAGGCCTAATTCTGCTGACACTACTGTGTCAGTGACATCTATCTTAATAAAGAATTAATTTATTATACTTCATATATCACATTGTTGAGGCTGAGCCTGTCTTTAAACATTGTCAAATGTCACCTTGTTGCATTATTTTAATTTTTAACAATTGTGACATGGGGGCATGACAGCTTTTTAAATGAAGTCCAACTCCATATTAGAATGTGTCCAGTTCTCCTGCTCTACTGCTGCTACCTAGAAGAATTCTAGAAAAGCTATTTCCTGACTTTTAACTAGAAGACATCTCTGCTGGACAGTTAATTTCCTTAGCCCTTTATATAACAGCTGTGGATTAATTTACAGATCATTAGTAAATGAAGTAAGGTGAAACCTGAAGAATGGTCTAGGTTCTTCTGTGAAATGTTTACAGTGTTTTGTAAACCCTTTTAAATATTTTTTTGTAATATCTTTTAATGTTCACAAATATAAACACTTGTGTATAAATACTACATTTTTGCAATTAAAAATAATTTTAAATGTTATTTTTTGTAACTATTTTCCAAGCTGATGTTCTGAATAATGTGTCTTAATAAGTATTAAGCAGATATAGCAGATCTTTTTTTAATGATGGCACTGTGGAAAGCAATCTTCTTGTAGGATATTTTCATCTCTGTGTTAGGTAGTTAATGAGCCCAAGTGATATATCATAATTTTAGAAATCTATCATAATTAATGGGGTTTTAAAAAACTGTGGGGTGCCTTTGCAAAGAAGAGAAGAATGGCTCAGATGTTAGAGTTAAAACTTTTGAAAATGTGAATACATTGAGTGCACAGCACCGTAACAGTGCGGTATGCTGCGTGGTGGTGGTACAGCCAAGGTGATGGTGACACTGGCTGGTGTCGTGCTGGCAGCAGCAGGGAGCTGCATTGTTTGAGTTCCATCACCAATTGTGTAACGCACTGCTCTGCTAGCTATCATCAAACTCATAGAGGAAGCATCAACATGAGGGTGTAGTGGAACAATCTTTACATTAATAAATTTAATGGGAGAGAGCGCCTGCAGCAACTTAAGAAATGCCCAGAAACGAATGCAGAGGGACAGCATGGATGGCAACAAGAATAGAGAGGTGGGGAACAATCAATACCATCTATTGAAGGCAATGCTGGCGTTTCAGTGGCTGACTTCTTTGGAATTGATTATTCTAAAAGATCTCAACCATTTCATCAATGAGAGACAAGGTGGGTATCTACCCAGCATAGATCTTGCAGTATGAGGGCCTTGCTCCCTCTTCCAGAACAGCTGCATTCTCACTATTGTCTTCATCTTCACGGGTGAATGCAGATGACACAAGCCCATCCAGGGTGAAAGAGGGGAGACACTTTAATGGTTTTTCTTTCCACCATCTCCTCAGTGTTGGGACATGTTTTGATGAAGCTCTTGTTATGTAGATTTTCGTGAAACACATAGAAATGCTCTTCTCAAGGCATCAGTGCCACTTCCTTGGCTGATGTGAGCTGATGTTCTCATAATCATTAGCGGAGGCAGATGCCTTTTTGATTATCAGATTAGGCTTTATTGGGACACCTGTATAGAACTTTACAGGGATTATTTTTCTAGACCTTTTTGTGGCTGAGCATAGGTATGTCTTTCAGTTGCTTCTAATTAGCATGCAAAAGGGAAGTGTGAAGAAATCTGATGCAAGGACTCCTAGTTATGGAGTGCTTAAAACATGGCTGAAACACAGAAGACACATTTCAAACAGGCAAAATATGCACAAATATGAAAGAAGGAATGTTCCATGTCCTTTGGGTTGAAAAATGACTGTCATATTATGTCATCTGTTCAGCTGCAGAAGCGGAGGAGATTTGCATGGGAAAAGTAAAGCAGCTATCTTGCTTCTCTGTTTCTAGGCATAGAAGTCTTTTTAAATGAAACTGCGGAGGGAATTGTGTGGTTTCTAGGTCAGCTTTCTGCAGTCTTCAATTGTAGAGAAGAGGAGGGAAGAAAGTTTTTTTTTAAAAAAAAAAAAAAAAGTGCTTTGTGGACTTTCAAGTAAGAATTGGATACAATAGGTTTTAGACTGCCATGTTGGCAATAGAAGGTAATTGGTTGCAGAGGTTTGAATCTCTGTATGTAGAAGATAAGGAAAAATTCCCATCTGTAATTAAGTCTGAAGGAACTAACTTGACAAAAGCTTAGTACAGATTGTCAATGGCTGTATCCATGCTGGGAATGTTTTGATAAGGGAAAATAAATGTGAAGAGATTCATGATATTAATGAAAGAAATTAGGCATGAATGAACTTCCTAGGGGTTATTTTTTTTGAATCTTGCTTTGAGTCAGGTGTTAAGGTGGCTTTTATCTTCGCATGTCACAATGCTGATATGTGTTTTAACTTTCCTAAGGGAGCGAAAGGAGTGCTGTAAGTGTGTTCATGTGTGTGTTGATAGAGAAGCCACGTGTATTCTGACAGTTATGGAAATACAGCTATGATTTTGAAATTACTATTTGAGTACAATTATGACTTCAGTATTTAATTCATCTTCTGTTGCAACAGTGGATAGGAAGTTGAGTAGTGCATTAGTTTTTTCTTCATCTTGCCAACGTTCATTTAAAACAAGACAATGAATAATTATTTTCTCATTGAACAAAGTTTTAGAGGATACTGAAGTCAATGTACTACTAAAACAACGTGCATGAGTAATGAAGTGATATAATTTAAATTCTGTTATTTATGAAGCGCGGTCTGATGGAAGTTGAATAATGCCCTACCACCTCCAAAAATAAAAAATAAAAAAACCTGCCTAAATACTTCTCTAAATGTGGTTATACAGTAATTGGAAGGAGGGAGCAAAGTTGCATTGCAAAGTATTTCAGTTGAGTTCTGATAACTTTCAATCCAGTATTTTTTTTCTGCATCAATCTAACAGCCAAGAGGCAAAATCTTGTGTTACCAGAACAACACTGCATTTACCCACTTTGCAGTGTCAGCATGTATCTAGAGACTTCAAAAGGTAGGCAGCTATTGTACAGGTTCTGTGTGTAGTGAGCTAAAGAAAATGCCTTATTAGAAATGGTTTGTCAGACTTTAACATCTCATTTTTTTCAGTTTTCAGTTTCAAAAATGATGAAATAATGATTGTCGTAAGTCAAAAGGAAGTTAAGGTGTGATGGTTGGCAATTTAAATTGTAATCTGGCTTTCTATAATGGGGCCTGAAAGAAGTTTCATTGCACAACCAATCAGACTAGCACAAGGGAAAATGGGGAATGAGATGCATTAGAAGGTTGCATTACCTTCGACCTAAGTAGCTTTTATCAAATGATGTAAATGATTCCTCAGAGCAGAACCTACCATTGCTCTCGTGCTCTGCTTTGTGTATGCTGCAAGTATCTTCTCTGACAGTGGGATGCAGCTGCTGTGACTAGAAACATGTTCAGTATACAGTCACAAGCTTGTTACATTCCCATCCTACAGTATTTTTAGTGTTGCTTGCCTCTCTTTTCTTCCCTTTTTTCAATATTTTCTGTATCTCGTAGCTGGTGTTCTGGGCTCTCTGTTCCCTAAAGGTCTCAAAGAATTGTGCTTCTCTGCCACTTCTTATTTACTTAACCTTGTGCACATCAGACTGTGGAGCTACATCCAGTCTAGGCATGAATTTAGGAGTATATCATTTGAGCTGCCTTTTTCTCATTTACACCCACCTTTCTATTTATGCAGCGTTGTGCTTCTCACTCCAAGATTCTTATTTATTGATCATATATACATTTAACGAAGCATCTTTTGTTTCAGAAGATGACTTAGTCTAACATTATGTTCTGTTTCCAAAAGTTTTATTTGAATAAACCTTCCCAGCCTTCCCAAGTCTTTACCTGCCCTTTGAAAGGGGGAAAAAAAGGTGGGGGTGGGAGTATGTTTACAATTTCTCAGTTAGTATGTTACTCAAAGACAGCTAATTTGGGGTTAGATTCCTTTTCTTATATTAATAAGGTTGAACAATAGCTATCGAGTAGAAACGATTTAGGTAAATAAACATGTTAAGTAATAAAATAAAAATTAAATTAAAAAAACACCACAACTTGGTGATTCATGAGAAACTGTTACAGATGTTAGTGTATAGTCTTAGTAGCTAAGCACTGAGGTACTAAGATTCCTTATGCCCGATGCACTCCAATAATTTATATTTTTTCATGGAAAATGTATTCAAACATATATTTGTGTGCATCTATATATGTGAGTCTGTAAGGTCTACAATATTTCTGTATGTACATGTTTATATGTGTATGTATATTTTAATGGAAAAATGGACAGATATAGGTCTACATATATGAAATACACAGTAATGTAGTAGACCTTAGGCTTCATCTAAATTGGAACCTGTAAAATAAGTAGCCCCCACTCTGTTACATGATGGTGATGATTTGTATATTAACCTTACTGAAGGACAGTGAACAATTGACAAAGTTGTATTGCCCTTTTTAAAATAAATCAGAAATGCTTTGTGACATGCTTATTACAAATGGCATTTCAATTGATGAAGG